>NC_140165.1:233035791-233075791 GCF_963971535.1 Notolepis coatsorum | reverse complement strand
AGAATGAGCTGTTTTTTATATCAAAACGGGGGCTTTTCTAACTGCTCTGAAATGGAAACGACGCGATAAAAAAACAATCTGCCTTCACAGCACTGACTGGAAAATAGTATTTGATAATGCGATGGGCAGATTAGACACATAGCCATAATTTAAAACATAGATTAGGCGATATTAACGTTAACATTGGCGCCGATGGTGGCATTCAAGCGGTAAAACAGAAAACCAGGCGTGGCGCTGAAAGTGTTAAATAACCAGTAAGCGCGGAGGAGTTAACATATTAGAGTGGGAGACCATCTAACATCTGTCATACACAACGCTGAATATGTGTTGTGCAACCTGGCAGCCCAGAGAGAAAGCAGCTTGCGTGCCTTTCTATCCACCTTGTGTGAATTATCTTCCTTTTTAACCACAACATAAACAAACACAGGCAGATTTCACTCCCTCTCGACCAAGATCGATTTGCAATTGAAACAGTTAACGGCTTAGTCGTAATAAGTATATGTATAGCTGGTTAAGGACTGTGGGTGCTTGGCTGATAGTGTCTGTCCTTGACACATTTGCAATTGGAAATACTGTAGCCCACGATTGGAACATGGAAAAGCAAGATAGTATCAAGCTAATTGATCCCTGGATGTCTTTAATCTATATGGCTTGCCGCTATTACAGCTTACAGTTCTGCACGAAAATGTTTAAACACTGATGGTAAGCTATATAGCCTATGCTACATTATTAATTTAAGAATATAACTAGGCTTAACCCTCTAAAGCCTACATAGGTTCACCTGGACATAGTGTTATATATTTTTTTTGTGCCAATTCTGAGCTTATTCTTATCTTATTCTTATCTTATTCAGTATCAAGTGTTGTACCTTTTATGATTCAGGGGAATCTACCCTTTATGTCTGGTGCAGTGTAAAGTCACCATCATATGGTGAATATACATAGTCAAATAATATTGATGTCATACATTACCTTTGTGTGAGCATACAATATTAGTATTTACGTGTTTTGAACCCCCATGGAAAATATGCTGCAAATACACCTTTTCCTGAGTGAGTGACAGACGTTTATTTGGATATTGTTCTGGGCGTTTTTTATCCCCCCCCCCCCCCTCCACACACGCCCACACACTCATACTCACACACACTCTCCTATCAATGTCCCTCTCTGCATCTTATCCAAATAGCATAGTACTAGTTACACACATGAATCATCAACAACAGGTGATTTTCATTCACGCTGCACAATAAACTATATAGCTGTTAGACCACTTCAAACCATAACTTCAAACACATCAGATCCTTCACTATGATTGTCATCATCACTGTCCCAGCATTCTGGCTCAGAAAACCAGGGACAAGCTTCTCTCTTGGCCGTCTGTCTGACGGTCCATTCATTGTCCCAGCCCATGTGACCATTTATAGTATTTCCATTGGCTATAGGCTAAAAGCTCAGTGACAGATATAGAAATATAGATAGATAGATAGATAGATAGATAGATAGATAGATAGATAGATAGATAGATAGATAGATAGATAGATAGATAGATAGATAGATAGATAGATAGATAGATAGATAGATAGATAGATAGATAGATAGATAGATAGATAGATAGATAGATAGATAGATAGATAGATAGATAGATAGATAGATAGATAGATAGATAGATAGATAGATAGATAGATAGATAGATAGATAGATAGATAGATAGATAGATAGATAGATAGATAGATAGATAGATAGATAGATAGATAGATAGATAGATAGATAGATAGATAGATAGATAGATAGATAGATAGATAGATAGATAGATAGATAGATAGATAGATAGATAGATAGATAGATAGATAGATAGATAGATAGATAGATAGATAGATAGATAGATAGATAGATAGATAGATAGATAGATAGATAGATAGATAGATAGATAGATAGATAGATAGATAGATAGATAGATAGATAGATAGATAGATAGATAGATAGATAGATAGATAGATAGATAGATAGATAGATAGATAGATAGATAGATAGATAGATAGATAGATAGATAGATAGATAGATAGATAGATAGATAGATAGATAGATAGATAGATAGATAGATAGATAGATAGATAGATAGATAGATAGATAGATAGATAGATAGATAGATAGATAGATAGATAGATAGATAGATAGATAGATAGATAGATAGATAGATAGATAGATAGATAGATAGATAGATAGATAGATAGATAGATAGATAGATAGATAGATAGATAGATAGATAGATAGATAGATAGATAGATAGATAGATAGATAGATAGATAGATAGATAGATAGATAGATAGATAGATAGATAGATAGATAGATAGATAGATAGATAGATAGATAGATAGATAGATAGATAGATAGATAGATAGATAGATAGATAGATAGATAGATAGATAGATAGATAGATAGATAGATAGATAGATAGATAGATAGATAGATAGATAGATAGATAGATAGATAGATAGATAGATAGATAGATAGATAGATAGATAGATAGATAGATAGATAGATAGATAGATAGATAGATAGATAGATAGATAGATAGATAGATAGATAGATAGATAGATAGATAGATAGATAGATAGATAGATAGATAGATAGATAGATAGATAGATAGATAGATAGATAGATAGATAGATAGATAGATAGATAGATAGATAGATAGATAGATAGATAGATAGATAGATAGATAGATAGATAGATAGATAGATAGATAGATAGATAGATAGATAGATAGATAGATAGATAGATAGATAGATAGATAGATAGATAGATAGATAGATAGATAGATAGATAGATAGATAGATAGATAGATAGATAGATAGATAGATAGATAGATAGATAGATAGATAGATAGATAGATAGATAGATAGATAGATAGATAGATAGATAGATAGATAGATAGATAGATAGATAGATAGATAGATAGATAGATAGATAGATAGATAGATAGATAGATAGATAGATAGATAGATAGATAGATAGATAGATAGATAGATAGATAGATAGATAGATAGATAGATAGATAGATAGATAGATAGATAGATAGATAGATAGATAGATAGATAGATAGATAGATAGATAGATAGATAGATAGATAGATAGATAGATAGATAGATAGATAGATAGATAGATAGATAGATAGATAGATAGATAGATAGATAGATACCCACCCCACCTCCACCTCGAGTCCACAGTGATTATTTGCTCTGGGCTCCATCTCGCGGCTATGATTCCTCATAACAGTCTGTAATTACAGGATTTAGTCCGGAGGCGTTGTTTATTAAATATGATCTAAACTCTCCACCCGTGATGGCCTGATCCAGTCATGTCAACCATAGTGTGAAAGAGTCCCTTTGGGTTGCCCTAATATCACCCCTAGGAGAGCTAATGACCCCTACCCCTCAGCCCCCACTCGTCTCTATCCACAAGAGAGCTGTGACCTTTGACCTCTCAAAGTGTGATTCCGGGTGACCACCGTGAGAACACTCCTCCTATAGCCAGATTCTTTTTAAAAGTGAATCTACTGTAAATGCAGCAGAGGTTTTGAGGCAGGTCATTCCAAAGAGTTAATGCTCTAAAAATAAAAGATCTCCTTAAAGCGTTGGTTTTAGGACCTGGCAATTCAAGCTGCCCATTAGTGGAACCTCTAGTGTAATGCTCATGCACAGTATTACTAAAAACAATCTGATTATGTATAAAAACAGGAGTTTTACTGCTCATGACCAACTTGAACAGCACAAGTATATTAAAAGACAATCTATTTTCAACGTTAAGCCAAGAGAGGCGGGCATGCATATACGGCTCACGTTAGACCTTAGTGAGCAGCCCAGTACCAACCGACCAGCATGACCGGCGCAGCATGGAAGGACACCAGAACAATTGATAGAGAGAGTCAGCACTTTTCACAGGGCTGGTAGGACAGGAGCCGCGGTGTCTCTACTGCACGTATAAATAAACATGAATATCTCACCCTGCAGCAGCCTGAGACATTTCAAGCTGTGTGTCAAACTGCTTCCAGAGGCGCCCCCCCCCCCCCCCCCCCCCCGTTTCTTGTTTCTCCTCTATCTATGAGACATGACGTGTAAAATATACATAAAACCCCATTAGCCTACTTTCAATTAAATGATGCGTTCGTTCATCCATAGCTACCGATCAAATCCTCAGAGATCGGCTTAGTTGCTAGATACCATTAGCTGTTAGATCTGATGAGAGAATATGGATTTCATTTAAATTATGTCATTTTGAAACAGTATTGAGTGAGCGGAGCCGCTCAGGCTGTGCGAGTTATGAGTTTAAATGAAATGATGAATTGGATGTTCAAATCAATAAGGTGAGTAATGTCAAGGCGGCAAATCTCATTACTGAGTCTCGGCGGGGACTCAGTAATAACACTTCATGGCTTTACTGAAACAAATAGACACTTGGAGTTAGTCAGTAAAATGGAGGTCTATGTTGTAGGCCTACTTATGTTTCAAACATTTAATGTTTTATTTTTAAAGAAGAGTATTGCACTCCCCTTGGTATTTCTGTCCTCATCTAAATGGTAAATGGCGCATTTTATATGGAGCGTTTATCCAAAGCGCTTTACAATTTTGTTCCTCACATTCACCAATTATCAAGTTTGCTGACGACACAGTTGTGGTGGGCTTGATCTCTGCAAACGATGAGAGGGCCTACCTGGGAGAGGTAGAGAACCTGGCGCTGTGGTGCCGGGAGAACAGCCTCTCCCTGAACGTCAGCAAAACGAAAGAGATGATTGTGGACTTTAGGAGGTCGGGGGCCAGGGACTACAGCCCCCTCAGCATCGACGGGGCACCGGTCGAGAGAGTGAACAGTTTTAAGTACCTCGGAGTCCACATATCCGAGGACTTGACATGGACCACACACATTGACAGTGTAGTGAAGAAGGCACGGCAGCGCCTCTACTTCCTTAGGTGCCTAAGGAAGTTCAAAGTGAGTCAGAAGATCTTTAAGAACTTTTACTCGTGCACAATAGAGAGCATCCTGACTGGTAACATCACCTCCTGGTTTGGGAATAGCACTGCACAAGACCGAAGCAGACTACAAAGAGTGACACGTTCAGCCGAACGCACAATTGGAGGTGGGCTTCTCACTCTCCAGGACATTTATAACAAGCGTTGCAGGGCCAAGGCTAAGAGAATAACCAAAGACTTTAGTCACCCAAACAACTGCCTCTTTGAACTGCTGCGGTCAGGCAAGAGAGACTCAGAAGGAGCTTCTATCTCCAGGCCATCAGGATGCTCAATGACTCCATGTAACAACCCATCATCTACACTCATTGCACACACATCCACATGCACACACTCACTTTTAAACAAACACTCACCTTAACACTCACTTTAGACACTTTAACACTACATTATATTGATCTATTATTAAAGAGATTTGCACTACATTCATACCTCATTTGCATTTGCACCTTACCTTAAAGTTGTGTACTTCATTGTCTGCATTGTACCTCACTGTTTACTCATTTTTACTCACTGTACTTAGATTGTACCTAGGTTGTACTTTAGATTGTATATTGTATATGTATATTGTATATTCCTCTTTACTTACTTTTTACTTACTTTTTTACTTACTTTTTTTTTACTTTTTTTTTTACTGTATGAAGCACACTCTCAGGTGCTCATACAGAAGCAAGCATTTCACCGTAAAGTACGTGTATTTTATTGTGACAATTAATAAACAAACTTGAACTTCAACTTGAACCCATTCACACACAGACGGCCGAGGCAACCATGCAAGGCGCCGACCTGCTCATCGGGAGCAATTAGGGGTTAAGTGTCTTGCTCAAGGACACATCGACACACTGCCCGGGAGGAGCGGGAATCCAACCGGGAACCTTCTGACTACCAGACGACTGCTCTACCTCCTGAGCCACTGTCACTCATCTAGCCAATAGGATGTCTGAGAGGGAGACAACGTAGAGGACGTGGCAGAGGGAGGGACGGGTTCAGCAGTCATTGGTCTGTTGGTCTTATTTCAATCCATACATGGCGTCCAGAAAGACAAGTGTGTTTCATTCTCTTCACAATCCTATCCATTGATGGGAGAAGTAAACATATGGGGGGTTTACTGACGAGGACCGGGACGCGTCTATGCCTTCTACAACGCTGTTCGGTTTCCGGGTTCCTCTGATTGGCCACTAAGCCCACGTGACCCTACGCTAGCACGCCCCCCTTATGGCTGAGAGTAGTGGCAGGCAGAGAGCCTTGCTACTACTAGCTGAGTGATGAATGAAAATTTAACACTATTGCTCCGTGATCATAGCCATCCATCTCTAAAGCTAACCACTATTTGTAAAAGCCACAACCACGTTACCATATGTAATAATGTAAATCATTGTGTTGTTGTACATATTGTGTATACACCGTTAGAAGCTAACATAGCTTAGCTTGGTAGCTATTGTTGTGCTAACGCCATACCCCGACACCCAGCTTGTTAGCCAGCATGAATGCCCGATTTTGTATACCCTTGTCCTCACAAGTATTCTGCCAGGGAACTTATGGACATGACAATAGTAGTAGTTATAAGGTGTTTGATCATTGTGTCGTTGTACATATTGTGTATACACCGTTAGAAGCTAACAATAGCTATGAGCTAACTAACGCTACAAGCTCAAACACCCTACAACCACCACTATTGTCGCGTCCACAAGCTCCCCCGGCAGAACACCCACGAGGACAAAGGCACACAAAGAGGAGAGAACCACCCCAAATCGGGCACTCATGCCGGCCAACAAGCGACCTGCGTCTATGCCTTCTACATCGGGCATTCATGCTGGCTAACAAGCTGGGTGTCGGGGTATGGCGTTAGCACAACAATAGCTACCAAGCTAAGCTACGTTAGCTTCTAACGGTGTATACACAATATGTACAACGACACAATGATTTACATTATTACATATGGTAACGTGGTTGTCGCTTTTACAAATAGTTCGCTTTAGAGATGGATGGCTATGATCACGGAGCAATAGTGTTGTTAAATTTTCATTCATCACTCAGCTAGTAGTAGCAAGGCTCTCTGCCTGCCACTACTCTCAGCCATAAGGGGGGCGCGCTAGCGTAGGGTCACGTGGGCTTAGTGGCCAATCAGAGGAACCCAGAAACCGAACAGCGTTGTAGAAGGCATAGACGCGACCGGGACAGACGCCTGCATTCTGACGCAAATTGCTTTCCACGCGGATCACTGCCTCATCTCCAAATGACACAGTATTATATGCGCAGAAACACGCACTCACGCAAGTGCACACACACACACACGCACACACACACACACACACACACACACCATCTGTCTCTCCCTCTCCTTGTATTTCCACCCACGTCGTGCAGGTGTCCCCGTGTGTCTCCCATGTGTGTTCCTGTCTCCCCACCACAGTCAGAACAGCTGAAACCCGGCAGATTTTCCGCCATCCACTAAAAACACACCTCTTCAAACTATATCTGAAATAAAACCGTCTTACTTACTGTCTTTTTACTATTATCTACCCTGCTACTATGCTACAATTCTTACACACAAACACACACATGCACACACACACACACATGCACACACAAAAACACACGTACACACATGTACACACACAAACACACACACGCACACACACACACACGCACACACACACACACACACACACACACACACACACGCGCACACAAAAACACACAAAAACACACAAAAACACACGTACACACACGTACACACACATACACACACATACACACACGAACACACACAGGAGGTAGAGCAGCAGGTAATCTGAAGGTTCCCGGTTCAATTGTGAACCGGAAGTGTCCTTGAGCAAAGCACTGAACCTCTAACTGCTCCTGACAAGCCGGTTGGAGTCCTGCACGGCCGCCTGCGCTGCCTGTGGGGACGTGAGGCGTGTGTCGTAAAGTGCTGGTGTGAGTGTTCGGAAGAGAAGAGAGATCTCTATAAACAGTGAAAGCAGTCCATTTATGCACTTGAGTGCACACACACACACACACACACACACACACACACACACACACACATTATACCTTGTGTAGTGGAACCAGGGAGGTCAATTTTGCGCGTGGTCAATTTTGCGCGTGGTCAGATCGTCATGGTTGAAAGCGTTGCCAATCAAATACAAATTCAGGTTCAGGAGTTGGATGGAGGTCGTGTTTCTCTGGCCACGAGAAAATCAAGATCCTCTCGGTTATGTGAGCTTTGCTTTTTTCTGGGAAGGGAGGGGGGTGTTATGGGGAGGAGTGAACAACAAAAGGTTGAGGAGGCGAGGAAGACGAGAGGTGAGGTGAGACAAAGGTTAGGGTGTGAGGGAGGGAGGCGGCGGGGGAGGAGGAGGAGGTGTGAAGAACAGAGACCTCAGAGGAAAGCCTCCACTCCGGCCTGTTTACCAGCCACGCTGCAGAACTAATCAATGGAGCATTCTGGGTGACAGAGCCATAATGAGCGAAGGCCAAGAAGGTCTAATGATAAACAAATTAACTCCCTTGTGTGTGTGTGTGTGTGTGTGTGTGCGCGTGCGCGCGCGCGCGTGTGTGTGTGTGTAAGTGTGTGTAAGTGTGTGTGTGTGTGTGGCTTGGGTGTGCGTTCTGTTCCCGTGAGCCACCGGTTTGTGACAGAAGTGTTAACTTCTCGGGGCAGGAGGTCACCCCTCTGTCCATCTCTCTCTCCACACGCCCTCCTCTCCAACCCTTCATCCCCCCGGATGAAAACATATCGACGGAGTGAGAGAAAGACCCTACAGCACTGTTAATACTAATAGAGGTCAGGCCCTTTTAGAAAGGGTTCAGTCACAGAGGTGGCAGCGGGGAGGAATATTAAATTTCAGAGCGCCCCGAATGTCCTGCTTACCATCGATCGGTAGAGTCCTTTCTCCACGCGACCCACACTGTTCTTCATACTGGACACCTGCATCACCGGATGAACTGTGATGTAAACTAATTTGAACCTTTATTTATTCTTGAAAAGGACAATTGAGGTCATCCTTCAGCGTGGCGTCCCCTACCCTCTGGAACTCTCTCCCCCCTGAAATCCGCAACGCCCTGGACACCTTCAAAACTGCTCTCAAAACGCACCTTTTCACCAAGGCGTTCCCCATTAGTTTAGTTTAGATTAGATTAGGTTTCATTATCCCTTTACCTGCCCCCCCCCCCCTTTTCTCCCTATTGCCCCTTTCCCTAGCCCTCTTGACTGTGAAGCGACCTTGGGTTTCCTGAAAGGCGCTATAAAAATGTGATTTATTATTATTATTATTACTATCCTCATTTTCAATGTCGTCGAGACATACAGATATTTCAATGCATAGTATACATTACACTTTTTTTTTACAATATAATAATAATAAATAATAACTATCTATATACAGTTCACACATGGACCGCAGCCCAGAGTGGCCCACAGCAAATCGCATAAAATGAACATAGGCATAAAATTAGCATACAGTTGACAGAATAAAAACAAGGCATAAAGTGCAGACATAAGAATAGGTATAAAAGTAGTGCAACGTAGAACGTGCAAACATAAGAATAGGCATAAAATAAGTACAGTGTTGTTCGAAGGCTCGTGGGCCCCATTCCCTGTACCTGGTTCAACTAAGTCAATCAAAAGTCCAATTAGCCAGCTTAAATTAACCCGATGATTGAAGTCAGGCTATCTCGGTTTCTCGAAGGCTGATTCGGTCTTGTTAATTCGAACCAGACTTGAGTAATCGGAATAATTGCGCATGGCCATTTTACCTGAAAAAGGGAGGTGTTGATCCCCGAAAACCATGATTTTCTAATGGGAAGATATCGCAGACAAGTTAAATGCATATCTATATGCACATTTTAAGTCCCTCATTACCCCAATCAATCAGATTATATTTCTTTAAATGTGCCTGCTGGAATGAATAATCGAGGGTCAGCAGGCAGCAGTGAAATGTGTGACAGTGTGACAGTGATACAATTCAACAATCCACAGATTCAGATTCCTAGTAATTCACATCCACAATCCATGCTTCAATTTATGCTTGAATGAAACACAATCCGTGCGCTCCGGTTAACCCATCCACAGCGGAGAATATGAAACGGATCAGAGCCAAATGCCCGGTAGGCCTTCCACCTCTGATCCAAGTTTCATTCATTAAAAATATCCCCGCAGGATTCACATTTGCAATGCTCCGTTATTAAAATAACCACAGTGTGTGTCGCATGCGCCATAGCTATGACGTGCATTATTTAGGACAGTAAATCCATAGGCTGAATATGATTTATTATCAGCATTTTAGGTCTATTATTTTACATTTCAAAAGCATTTATTTTACCAGTTTAATGTATTTTAATTGTTTTAAATGTTTTAAATGTATTTCACACATTCTATGAAATCAATACATTCTGGAAATCATCTCGTGACCCCCCCCCCCCCCCCCCCCCAGAGGAAGGGAGCTGCCATTATTTTGCGAGGGAGTGGCCAGCTTATATCCAGCTAACTCAAGTAAAGTTCAAATTGTTGTTGCCATAGTGATTTAGCCAAACTTGCTTCGTGGAACCGAAAAGCCTGACTTATGTCAAGTTATCCTGAAGATTATCCGGCAAACTCAGTTAGCCACGTACAGGGAACGGGGCCCTGTGTGAATGGAACTGTGTGAATGAAAAAAGAGCATCTGTGCTCGGAGAACCTACCCTGGTAAATAAAGGTCTGTTCTCACCCACTGTCCATCATTACCACCTCGGCCTATACATACACATCAACATGCTAACCACCACTCAACCTCAATAGGATCTGACCTGCCATTTACACAGATACACCATACATACAAATGGTATGTGGCACGTACACACGTGTGTGTGTGTGTGTGTGTGTGTGTGTGTGTGTGTGTGTGTGTGTGTGTGTGTGTGTGTGTGTGTGTGTGTGTGTGTGTGTGTGTGTGTGTGTGTGTGTGTGTGTGTGTGCGTGCGTGCGTGCGTGCGTGCGTGTGTGTGTGTGTGTGTGCGTGTGTACTCATGTGTGTGTGTGTGTGTGTGTGTGTGTGTGTGTGTGTGTGTGTGTGTGTGTGTGTGTGTGTGTGTGTGTGTGTGTGTGTGTGTGTGTGTGTGTTCTCTCTGACCCATCTCCGGTATAACTGTGAATAATTAAATTATGGTACAAATGAGACTTGACCATTGACCTGTTTCTCTTCACCCCCCCCTCTCTCTCTCTCTCTCTGCTGCAGTCTGTGGTCTGGTGGTGGGTAGATGCTCTATGTGGAGCGAGAGTTGAAGAAACAGCAGCAGCGACTGGTAAGTCTTGCTTTCACTTCCTTTCTACATAATTGTCTCCCCCTCCCATTTGGATTCAGCTCAATTAAGATTAGGAGGGAAGGTTTAGACAGGGAGAGGGACACCGGGGGCCTTCAGTACTGTGTCCGTACCGGGGCTTTGGCTCTCGCTGCGGGGCAGGCCATCAATCTTCTCCGAGGAAAGGGGCGAGCGGGGGGGCTTCTTGCTCAAAATGAAAGCCAGGCTGCTAAAATGCTGCTGCTGGGCTTTGCGTAACAGAGGAGAAAGCCTCTCAGATGTAGCCCCCACCTGGGGAGACCGGGGACGTGGAGGTTGAATCAGTTCTGACAGGAGAAAGTCATGTTTGTTGATATGGCTTCCCCCCCCCCCCCCCCCCCCCCCCCGGGACTAGACTGAAAATGAGCTGCCAAATGTTTGACTTCAGATTATTAAGCAGTCAAATAGTCTTAGCATTTGCGCTTGGAGTGAATTAAATCGGTGCAGTGAGAGAAGAGATTGCTGCTCCGATGTAGTAGACCTTATTGAGGGGAGGAAGCATTTAATGCCAATTTTATAGTATTTCTTTTCAAGGTTCAATGACTTGTCGTATCAATAATCACAGCCTGTTGTTCATTAGACCTCACAGAGTCTAAAAGTGCTGATCTAAACACTTTGGTCTTCTGTAGAGGTCAACGAGTGAGCAGGCTGTGCAGGCCGCACGTCTCCACACTGTGACTGCTAACATGCACCAGCTTTCTTCCACCAGCACTCGCCAATGTGTGTACAGTATGTCTGCCCTGCTCGCAAGTCAACCGGTTAAGATCACACTGACCGATCCGTTGTCGCTGTCCCTCTATGTGTTGTTTTTAATTATTTTACAACGAAGAGTGTCCGTTTGATGGACAGGGTGTCAGATTACAGGCATAATGAATATGCTTTATTGTTTTGAAGTGCAGTGTTCCTTTAAAGGTGCTATAGATCAAATGTTTATGTCGAGATCTTTTTTTTATGTTCTTTTTTTTTATAATAATACATCCACAGAACTTTTAGAAAAGTGCGGAAAGTATTGCTTTACCCCCTAGGAAAAACGTTGTTTAATGAATTTATAATTAAAACAATTTCTTTGGAGAATGAAGAAAAGAGGGAGGGGCTTGAGATCGGTCAATTGACCCATGGGTACAGAGGCTCTTGAAAACACACTTGATCGATGCTTGTGTATCTATCAGTCTATAAGTGAGATAATAGAATGCCTCATCAATATGCTTCAGTGAACATATGCAAAAGTTATCATGGATGATATCATATTTTTCTCTTCATAATCCATACCCAGTGATGGGCAAGCTACTTGGAAAATGTAGTAAGCTACACTACCAGTTACTCTCGATTAAATATAGCTCAACTACAACGGAAGGTATCCCCAGAGAAATGTAGCAAGCTACACTACAAGCAACATGGCAAAAATAGCTACCGGTAGCTACATCGGCACTACTTTTTTTAAATTTTTTCTTTTATCAACTTCATGATCAAGTTTCCACCAAACAAATAGGCAAGCAAAAAATTCTCAGTTTGATTGTTTATTATAAAACAAACTGAAACTGGAAACAAGCCCTCTGTCTGGCTTTTTGTGTACTTGTATTAATGTACCTTGCGGTACCATGTACAAAATGTTAATAAAATATGAGGAAAGAACTGTGGAAACGTAATAAATAAAAGGCAGTGAACAAATAATCAAATAAACACCAAAATCTCTATTGGAATGGAGACTTTTCAGCACAGGATAAACTACTGTTTCAACTCAAACCACAGTAGCAAAATGACAATAACGTTTGCCTTTTCTTTTCCCCACCCCCATAATATTGTTCATTTTCTGCCTACAGTGAAACATGATAGCAGCTATCTGTTAGTTAGCTGTTGACAAAAAAGTGCACTGACTTGTGTGCTGTTTGGGAACAGTTGACAATGGTTATGTAAAGCTTTTCATCAGCCCACCTGAATGTGTGTTCTCAAATGAGTGCTGCGCGTGTGGGAAGTTGAGAGCAGCTTTGTTTTTGGCTGACACAGTAAACACCGCGCCGCGCCGCGGACTGCTCACTTCATGTGGTCTGTGTTTTGATTTTCCTTCCTGGTTTGCGGAGCCTTGGAGCAGTATGACCCGCCCTATCCTGTTCGAAAGCAACCAATCATAGTGGGTTTTCTCCAGGGAGATTTCTTTTCTTCACAAATCTTTATTTAGCAGTCCAGTTTCTCCGGGCAGTACTAGCGTATAGCGTTTGCTCACGCTACGTCACTACTTGGGTCTAAAAATAGCTACACTACATAGAACGCTACTTGGTTCAAAAGGAGCGACGCTACCATCACGCTACTGAGAAATGTAGTTAAGCTATGTAGCGTTGCTACTTGTAGCTAGCTACTGCCCAACACTGTCCATACCAACCCTATTACAATAAGTTGGGGGGGAGAAATTGGTTGCTTATTAAACACAGACCACTGAAGTCCATGCGTACTGAAAGATATCAGTGTTTACAGCCTTATTAACCCGTCATCTGCCGATCCTTGAAGTCTCTGTGCTGTGTTTGTTATTTGTTTGTTGATAAGATAAGATAAGATATTCCTTTATTGATCCCCTTGGGGAAATTCAGGCATCATAGCAGCATGGGGGGAGGGGGGGAGGGGTACAGGTAGTAAAACAACACAGTATACAGGTAGTAAAAGACAACACAGGCAGTGTAAACAATTTGATCAATATGGTCAATATAATTTACTATCTGACTAGCTGAGGAATATTCACATTATTCACAGTGTCACATGAGGTGCAGTATGCAAGAGGTAGTGTTATAATAATTTACTATCTACTGAGTATACATTAATCAAAGTACCAGGGTAGTCTACTTTGTCCCCCTTGGGTTCCTATAAGTCCCAGGTCAATGTCTGGTAGCAGTCGCTGTCGCTGCCCCCTGTTGTGGGGCCTGGGGGCTGCTAGTCGCTGCCCACTGTTGTGGAGCCTGATGGCCGCTGGTATGAAGGACTGTCCGAGGCGGTTAGTTGAGTGTCGGGGGGGGATGAGTCTGTGGCTGAACGAGCTTCTCATCTTGACTAGCTCGTCGTAGAGGGGGTGGTAGGGGTTCTCCATGATGGCATCCAGCTTCCTTATCATCCCCCTCTCTACCATCACCTCAAGTCTAGGTAGCTCGACTCCCACCACGGAGCTAGCCTTCCTCACCAGCTTGTTGAGCTTGTTGGTGTCCCTTGAGTTGATGTAGCCTCCCCAGCATGCCACAGCATAGAAGAGGATGCTGGCCACAACAGACTGGTAAAAAGACTGCAGCAGTTTGTTGCACACATTGAAGGACCTGAGTCTCCTCAGGAAGAACAGCCTGCTCTGTCCCTTCCTGTAGAGGGCCTCTGTGTTGTCCGACCAGTCCAGTTTATTGTTCAGGTGTACCCCAAGGAACTTGTATGAGTCCACCATCTCCACATCCACCCCTCGGATGGAGATGGGAATCGGGGGGGGCCTATTCTTGCCCCTCCGGAAGTCCACCACCAGCTCCTTGGTCTTACTGGTGTTGAGTTGGAGGTGGTTGCTGTCGCTCCACCCCACAAAGCTCTCCACCAGGGCTCTGTACTCCTCCTCATCATCGTCGGTGATGTAGCTTACGATGGAGGAGTCGTCTGAGAACTTCTGCAGGTGGCACCCGCTGGAGTTGCGGCAGAAGTCTGAGGTGTAGAGGGTGAAGAGGAAGGGTGACAGCACAGTTCCCTGGGGGGCGCCGGTGTTGCTCACCAGTACGTCAGACTGACTGTCCTTTAGTCTGACGTACTGTGGCCTCTCAGTGAGGTAGTCCTTGATGGCAATCTTACTGGCTGTTACACTGTTCACCCCGTAGATGCATCCGTAACAGAATAATTAGTACTGGAAACGTGATCTCTTTCTTGGTGGGATGTTTATTTTCATAAACAAAAGGTCTTGTACTGAATGAAACAAATTGAAAGTCTTTAAAAGGTTAAGAAACTAGAAAGAAACTAGATTAATAAATTGTATCTCTCTTGGTTGTTGCGGCCAGGGCCGCCTGGGAGAAATGCGAGGCCCTGTGCAAGATTTAAAATTATATAATTTTTTTATTTATTTTTTTCATACAGTCAACATATTCGTAAATAATAGCGCTGCCCGAGGCTGGGCATGATACAGTCAACATATAGCAAGAGAGAGAGCGAGAGAGAGCTCCCGTTCTACAGTCAATATACAGTGTACAGAGAGAGAGACACATTGGAAAGAAATTGAAATGCTATTTGGCCCTAAACAGAGAGTACACAGTGGCAGAATACCTGAGCACTGTGACTGAAGATCCTTGACTAGGTACAGACTCAGCGAGCACAGCCTAGCCATCGAGAAAGGCCGCCATAGGCAGACTGTGTGTGTTAGAAAGAGAGAGCGAGAGAGAGAGCATGTATTAGAGAGATAAGCAAAGATGACCCCCTAAAGGATATTCAACTTTTAATGAAAGAACAAAACAGAAGGAAAAGATAACTTCACAAAGGCAACATGAATATACATAGATCCAAAAGGACAAAGATCAACACTTAAATCCAAAGAGAAGAGGGTCTATACCAGAGAAAACAAAGCAGCAAGGAGCCAATGGCCGACAGCTAAAGGCTAGCCAGGTAGGCTACTGACACCAGGCCACACACAGCTTTGGCCAACGGCCCAACGCTACCCAAGCTACACAAACGACCAAGACAATGAATTCACACACAGCACATGTCGTATCTCCAAATGTTGTGAAGTAACATATGTTTTGCCTGGAAAAAAACATCGTTATTAACAAAACATTCGGGAGGGGAAGGAAGGAAGAGTGGGGTAATGTCATGATTTTCATTAATCTTACCTGCACCAAGGAACGCAGGGCGAAAGGCCGCAACACAGGTCTCCACGTTGACGAAAGGCCTCTCGCTGGCGGGACAAAAATAACCCCCTGCTATTCTCACGGCTAATGTCAATGGTCGTAGCACAAGCTAACAGCTAACTCAAGGCTAACTGATAGCATCAAACGAACGTTCCGAGCCGAGCGCAGCCGGCAGCTAACGTCGTAGCTAAACAGCTAACTGGCTAACAGTTAGCTCAACAAGGCTATCGCTAACCATTAGCTAACGCAGAAGCGCATGTATGCGGCTACATACAGGTGCTGACACCAGGCCACACACCGTTAGCTACTAGTAGTACTACAACAGCTAGTCGGCCAGTTTAGCTCCAGAGAGAGAGAGAGAGAGAGATGTCCACGGCGGGAATAGAATAGAGTTAATAGAATAGGTTAAAAACTCACCAAACGTCCAAGAGGATGGAGACAACCGCGTGGAGTTGACGAAGTTCATCTGCCAAACGACCATCCTCTTCATCTTGGCTGTATGTGCTGTCTCTAGGTTAGCTAACGCTAGTTAGCCTTTAGCTAAGCTAGCTACTAGCCGACATCATCATGGCTATACCATGACAAGGCTCCGGCCATTTGTCCCGCTAGCGAGAGGCCTTTCGTCAACGTTCCTTGGTGACCGACCGACTGATAATGACCGACCTCTTTCTTCGTCTTGGCTGGCATAACTAAGCATAATAGTCAAAAGCTGCACGCGCGAAATAGTCAAACGCAGCTGACTCACACCGGCGTACTACACATGATGTAAGTAAAACCACTCCCTTCGTTGAAACCAATAGTATGTCTGCTGCAGAACCCCAGAGGCTGAGCTCCAATAGTGAGTATGTCTGCAGACCCAGGAACAAGTCAGACACATTCTACAAACGTGTCTAATGTGAAATATATAAGCATATAAGCAAAACTAGATTTTAGGTCTGTGATGAAAAAGGGCCTCGCGGGAAGGGGGGCCTCGCAAAAAAATAAAAAATAAAAAAATAAAAAATAAAAAAAATAATAAATTTTTTTTTTTTTTTTTTTTTTTTGCGAGGCCCCCCTTCCTGCGAGGCCCTGTGCGACCGCACTGCTCGCACACCCCCTGAGGCGGCCCTGGTTGCGGCCTAGCTCACTAGCCGAAGCCTGATCTGTTAGCCGGTAGTTATCTCCTCGTGGCTGCTTCCCCTCCCCCGACCTCCAGGCCCGAAGGAGGCTGGACCTCTCTCCTGTCTCGCTGTCTCCCTTGCTATCCAACACACTTCTGTTTCTGTTACCGGAAGAATACCAGCTATAAAGTCTATTTCCCTAGCAACAGCTGTTAGCCATAGCAACGCCGCCCTATCTCTCCTACTCTCATCACTAAGCGATGGATGCCGCTTGTCACCTCTGACCCAATCAGACGCTGCTATGGCTTAAAATGAGCACTCTCTCTCTATCTCTATGTGTGACCTTGGCGCTCTGTCTGTCTGTCTCTTACAGCCTGAGATACATGTACAATACACAATTAACACAATACATGTTAAAACTACATATCTCTATAGATATGTGTGACAGATCGTATCGGACTCCTCTGCGTTGTGTATTAAATGCTGATGCCCCGAGGGAGAGTCGAACTCGGGTCTCCCGCTCCGCGGGCGACAACATAGACCGCTGCACTAAGAGGTGAATTCACTTCTGGCTACCGTACCTATGTGTCTATTAACCCTGTTATGGGGAAGTGAGTTTAACTCGCAGCCCGCTTACTGCCACAGTCACTTCTCAACACACTTGATATGGATATACTCACGGACCTCCGTTATATATGCACTTCACATTCATGCCTGTCATTTTCAAGTGAAAACCAGTGATTTCCTTCAGTACCCATATTTATTTTTACTCTGTTCCCGTCGGCAACAGATATGCCACACTGCAATGGTCCTATTGTGGGACCAGAGGACCCTGCGGGGGTCCCGTGATCATGCAGACCTCCCTCTGAGAGGCTCGCTAAATACGTGCTCACATGGCTCATTGACTTGATTTGGTCCCTCAAGAAACATGACTCGTACTCATACAGCAGAATTTAAAATATACACACACACACACACACACACACACACACACACACACACACACACACACACACACACACACACACACACACACACACACACAGGCGTCTGGGTTGTGTAGAGGTCTAAGCACTCGCCTACCACCGCGGAGACCCGGGTTCAATTCCGGGCAGTGGTACTTTGGGCTTGATCAGTCATCCGTACGAACACAGTTGTCAGTGTTCACAGGTGCGAAGCCGGTGGGGTATGAGAGTCCTGGTCCTTACAGTAGGTACTTCAGCAGGGGGGGGGGGTCTGAAGGAGATAGCGTGAACCCCCAGACAGCCATGTGCATGTTGTGTGCTGCAATTCATCTGTATTGTCTCACTATGGTAGTCATGGAAGAAAACATAATGAGCATCTGTGCGCTATAATTACTGTGTGTGTGCGTGTGTGTGTGTGTGTGTGTGTGTGTGTGTGTGTGTGTGTGTGTGTGTGTGTGTGTGCGCGTGCGTCTGTGTGTATGAGTATGCGAGTGTGTTTACTGTATACATACTGTATGTGCACGTCTGTGTGTGTGTATGAGAGAGCGAGATAAATAGAGAGAGAGAAAGAAGGAGAGGGAGAGAAAGAGTCAATAGCCAATTTTTCAAATGAAATGATAGAATAGTGTGTACCTGCAGGGTGGTAATTAAATGCTAATGTATGTGGCTCTCTGCGATGGAGATTAATGATACTGATTAATAACACTGATGGTAATTGCAGTGTCTGCCTGGGTGTGTGTACTTTAGCCAACAGGAACATATTCACAATATATCTTTAGTTACAGTTTACCTGAATATTCAATCATGCATCACACACAGCACTGTTACTGCTGGTTCATATTATTCTCCTTATGTAGATTCAGATTCAGATTCAGATTCCCGTGTAAAACACATTGGTAATTGTTGCGGCATTATGTAATCTTCTTGTATTTATTATCATATATCTCAGTGTCACCTATACAAATAAAGTTTATTATTATTATATTATTATTACAAGCTGTGATCTTTGACTGTAACTATCTTCACTGTCTCTAGACTGTAGAGACAGTGAAGATAGTTACAGTCAAAGATCACATCTTGTAATAATAATACACTTTATTTGTATAGCACCTTTCATACAGAAACTGCAGCTCAAAGTGCTTCACAACAGAAAAAAGACAGGCATAAAATGAGCACATAAAGTGCAGACATATAAAATCACAGTTTTTCACATTAGGATCTAACATCCCAACAGGCCACCTTGTTTATGGTTTGATTCAGTTTTAAATAAACAATAATAAAAAGAGTAAAATAAAATAGACAGAGTAAAATAGTGCAATAGTGCAGTGCAATAAAATAGTAGAATAGAATAGATAAAATATTTTCTTTTTTACAGTGCAATAAAAAAATTCTGGATTACTGTTCAACAGTTCAAAGTCGTCTTTACCTTCTCTGTAAAAAACCTTCTCTGTAAAAAACCTTCTCTGTAAAAAACCTTCTCTTGTAGCCAAGTCTTGTTTATGATCACTGCTATGGGAACACTTAGCCTTACACACACACACACACACACACACACACACACACACACACACACACACACACACACACACACACACACACACACACACACACACACACACACACACACACACACACAAGACGTTATTTGATTTTAGTTTGTTTTTCAAGTACACAATATAGTTTCATAGTTTTTTCCTCAAGCCTAGTTTCTATTTTTATTTCAGTTTACAAAGTTCTTTTTACACCTAGTTTTAGTTTTTAGTTTCATTTTTGTTAACTATAGTAACCTTGACACACACACACACACACACACACACACACACACACACACACACACACACACACACATACAATTATTCTTAAATGAGGCTGTTAATGCACACACACACAAACACACACATACACACGCACACTCTCTCACACGCACACACACGCACACACACACATGCACACTCTATCACACGCACGCACACACACACACACACACACACACACACACACACACACACTCACACACACACACACACACACACACACACACACACTCACTCAAGTACAGGCAGGTACACACACACACACACACACACACACACACACACAGAGACCAAGAGGTTGACGGCTAAAGCAATGCATTGTGGGTAGCAGCATCAACGGTGACTCATTAGCTGTATCCCACGGCAACCCAGCCCAGTGGTGATGAATGACCGTGGTTGGGGAGTCATTACTGTGTGACTATGTGTGTGTGTGTGTGTGTGTGTGTGTGTGTGTGTGTGTGTGTGTGTGTGTGTGTGTGTGTGTGTGTGTGTGTGTGTGTGTGTGTGTGTGTGTGTGTGTGTGTGTGTGTGACTATGTGTGTGTGTGTGTGTGTGACTATGTGTGTGTGTGTGTGTGTGTGTGTGTGTGTGTGTGTGTGTGTGTGTGTTGTGAGTGTGTGTGCGTGTGAGTGTGTAAGTGTGAGTGTACACACAGTATGAACAACCTTTTGAGAATAATTGTATGTGTTTGTGTGTCATATTGTCTATTATGTGCTCATTTGCACATATTTTCACGGTTGCGTGGGTGCAAGTGTGGGGTGTGTTCATGTGTGTGTGTGTGTGTGTGTGTGTGTGTGTGTGTGTGTGTGTGTGTGTGTGTGTGTGTGTGTGTGTGTGTGTGTGTGTGTGTGTGTGTGTGTGTGATTGTGCACATGTTTGCATGGGTGCAAGAGTGGGGTGAGATTATGTGTCATCATTATGTTCACTCATATATATAGTTGTGCACATGTATGCTTGTTATTTCATTACCTTTAACTATTCTGGAAAAAGGCATTAAGCTTTCCCTCATTCATAATGCTGTTGAGATTACAGGCATTAAGTACAAAACATAAAATGAAGACAAGGAAAAGAAAAATCAGTTTAGCTAATCATATGTTGAATAAATAAAGAACACAGGTGGAAAAAATAAATAAAGAGGAGATTTTTAATCATGTCCCTAGGATAGTGGAGTATTGATTTTTATCACGAGTTGAAAATCATTCCAAGAAGCTGAGGCATAAAAAAAAAGGCTGACCTTTCCAAGTGCAGTCATTTGAGCAGGTCAGACAGGGTCCATAGTTTCACTCCAGCAGCACTGTGATATAAGGTGGTCATTTCCCAGCAATGGCCTTAAAGATAAACAGATACCAGTGTATCATGCCGCTTCTTCAGACAGGATGCAGTGGTGAGTACAGTAGCATATCTATCACCAGTAATAAACCTGAGAGCAGAATGATAGACCATGTCTAGAGGTTTCAGAGTGGAAGGAGCAGCATTTCTATAAATCACATCCATGATCCAGGAAAGATAAAACTGCAGAAAAACTGCTTCAACGTCCCTCTTCCTGCCAATCACTGCCTCTGTTCCTGTACAAATTTGTCACAATTTACTGGCAAGATTGTCTATATGCTAATGTATGCACACGTCCGTGTGTGTGTGTGTGTGTGTGTGTGTGTGTGTGTGTGTGTGTGTGTGTGTGTGTGTGTGTGTGTGTGTGTGTGTGTGTGTGTGTGCACGTGGGTGTGCACGTGGGTGTGCACGTGGGTGTGGGTGTGTGAGTGTGTGTGTGTGTGTGTGTGTGTGTGTGTGTGATTGTGCACATGTTTGCATGGGTGCAAGAGTGGGGTGAGATTATGTGTCATCATTATGTTCACTCATATATATAGTTGTGCACATGTATGCTTGTTATTTCATTACCTTTAACTATTCTGGAAAAAGGCATTAAGCTTTCCCTCATTCATAATGCTGTTGAGATTACAGGCATTAAGTACAAAACATAAAATGAAGACAAGGAAAAGAAAAATCAGTTTAGCTAATCATATGTTGAATAAATAAAGAACACAGGTGGAAAAAATAAATAAAGAGGAGATTTTTAATCATGTCCCTAGGATAGTGGAGTATTGATTTTTATCACGAGTTGAAAATCATTCCAAGAAGCTGAGGCATAAAAAAAAGGCTGACCTTTCCAAGTGCAGTCATTTGAGCAGGTCAGACAGGGTCCATAGTTTCACTCCAGCAGCACTGTGATATAAGGTGGTCATTTCCCAGCAATGGCCTTAAAGATAAACAGATACCAGTGTATCATGCCGCTTCTTCAGACAGGATGCAGTGGTGAGTACAGTAGCATATCTATCACCAGTAATAAACCTGAGAGCAGAATGATAGACCATGTCTAGAGGTTTCAGAGTGGAAGGAGCAGCATTTCTATAAATCACATCCATGATCCAGGAAAGATAAAACTGCAGAAAAACTGCTTCAACGTCCCTCTTCCTGCCAATCACTGCCTCTGTTCCTGTACAAATTTGTCACAATTTACTGGCAAGATTGTCTATATGCTAATGTATGCACACGTCCGTGTGTGTGTGTGTGTGTGTGTGTGTGTGTGTGTGTGTGTGTGTGTGTGTGTGTGTGTGTGTGTGTGTGTGCACGTGTGTGTGCACGTGTGTGTGCACGTGGGTGTGGGTGTGTGTGAGTGCATCTTGGTTGAATAGGTCTCATGAGGCTGATGTGACATAAATATAGTACGTATTTATGGAGGCAGTTAGGCACAGCATGGCACCATCAAATGAGCTGACATTCATAGTGTGTGTGTGTGTGTGTTTGTGTGTGTGTGCGTGCGTGCGTGTGTGTGTGTGTGCGTGTGCGCGCGCGCGTGTGTGTGTCTGTGTGTGTGTGTGTGTGTGTGAATGTGTGTACTGTATATATGTGTGTGTGTGTCTGTGTACGTGTATGTGTATGTGTTTTGCGGGTCTAAAGAACAATAATTTCCGGAAACTCAATGTGGTTTTCGGAAGACCAGATCCACCACAGACATGGTCTTTGTCCTGAGGCAGCTGCTAGAGAAGAGCAGAGAGCATCGCACGGATCTTTACATAGCCTTCATAGACCTAAGCAAAGCCTTCGACACCATCAGCCGTGAGCTGCTCTGGAAACACCTCAACAAACTTGGGGTACCACCCAAGTTTCTCTCCATCCTTCAGAGTCCAGACGGGTGAACTCCAGTCAGAATTCTTTAAGGTTAATGTTGGGGCGAATCAGGGCTGTGTCTTGGCTCCGGTGCTCTTTAATCTCTTCTTCTCTGCCGTCACCTGCCTCTTCCGCCGAGCCTTGGGACATGAAGACGGTGTCCATGTGGAATACCGCATTGATGGTAGTCTCTTCAACATCCGCTGGCTCCAGGCACACACAAAGACAAAATCCAAAAGTCTGTGAGCTACAGTACGCTGATGACTGTGCCATCTTAGCTCACAGTCCAGAGTGTAAGATTCTGATCAAACTGGCCAGTATCACGTCTTCGTCTGTTTGGCCCTCCATCCAATTCCTCTGCGTTGTGTACTTTTAATGGTCCTGACGTCTCCGATACTGGTAGATAAGATCCTTATCTCCCCCCCGTTAGTGCAATCCATAAACCATAATAATTCTCCACTTGCGTAAGAATTCGACACTCCGACACCGTGAAATACCTTATGAGGAGAAGCGTTGTTTTATTGCTATAAACAGAACCTCATAATCAGATGTTATCAGATGTTATCAAATTGTATCGTCCTTGGAGAGTCTATTCTAATGATCTTCCGGTGTGTCCGTCTATCGTCCTTTTGTTATTCAGTCCAACAGTGTTCAGGCCTGTTCGTTAGCCTAACCCTCCTCGTGTTAGCCGAAGCTACTGATGTCGTGGCATTCTTCCTCCCCCCCCCCCCTCTCTCGTGATGAGAGGAGAGAGAGTCCTCTGTGTGATCTCAGTCCTACTCGCTCTCGGTCAGATTCTCGTCTGAGTCAGATTCTAGTCTGCCTTACACCCGGAAACACCGTTCGACTTATAGAGGTTCGTCGTCGCAACGACGGCCCCGCCTTCTGGTTGTCATGCGACGTGTTGTCATGACAACTGTTTTAACCTTTACACCATTAAACTTTCATTGAGATGAACCTCTCTCCCTCCTGGGCCTACAGTACACTCTTATCAGTTTGTTCCTGCGAGGAATGCAAAACATTGGGCTGACTGCTAAACATTCTGCTGGCTACTGGACCACTGTTCTATCACTCTCTTCATAGGCAAACCATGCACATTTTGATCTCTCTGACCCGGCACCGTTTTAGCTGTGGTCATCTCCCCCCAATCTATACATCACATACATTGAATAAACCCTGTTTCTCTCATTCCCCCCTTTGATTCTTAATCAACCTTCAGAATCAACAGACTACTTGGTTTTTCAATTAATTATACACAAAAATAGCCTCATAACAATGAGGGCCCCGCCGTCTGCTGTTTTTCCTTTTGTTTTCCATTACCCGCATCACACCCAAACCAGAAAGGATAAACAACGGTCATGGAGGAGAGAGAGAGAGAGACAGAGAAAAACACAGATTGCAACTTTTCAAACGACACACCTAAACCCTTCGGCCCCCCTATTCGGTACCCCACGTCCAAATCAGAGCGCTCCCTTCCCTCTTACAGTACACCTCCCATCTTGGGCCGGTCCCGTCTTCTAGGGCAAGGGCCCCTTTCAGTGACGGCTCCTTTCCTGAGCTGGTCCCCCCTCCAGGGCGCGGTCCCCTAGGCAAAAATGTATCCCCTGGTCTGCTACTGCTCAGTGTCTCTGGCTGTCCCCTCCACATCTGCTCCTCCACCGCCGCCGTCTCCTCTCTCTCGTCGTGGACGATCTGTGTACCAGGCTGCCGTGCCTGGCCCCTGCGGCTTCCTCCTCCTCCAGTCTGTCTCCTGGCCATCTCCATCGCTGTCGGTGTCTCCCCCCTTTGAAAGCAGAAACACAACACCGGCAGTCGTCTGTACCTTCGACTTCCCTTGTTTTCTATTAGTCCCCCACCTTCTCCACACCCATATCTAATCCTACAGGGCTGTTCCCTGTTTTGTTGTCTTCCGGCGTGACACCAGCAGCTAAACGATACCCACTCGGCGCTCTACGTTTGTCCCACGGGTGACCCCCAGCGCGCGCCAGTTCTTTCTGGTGACGTGTCCCCTCAAGACTCTGCCTATTTATTAGGTGTGAGAAGGCCCCACTGGAATTCAAACTCCCTCTTTAATTCCATAATTAACCCATTCAAATAACTGCACCATCTTTCTGTGCAATTCTCATTTAATCCATTGTATAATTAAACTCTATATCTAATATTATTATTATAATAGATCCACTCTCTGTGCTCATTAGATTCACTATTGAATCACTCCCCCACTCCGCCACTAGATGGTCGTACAGGCCTATATCTAAATATTCCCCTATGGGTAATGAAAACTCCCCAGCACTACCCCCCCTCCGCCACTAGGTGGCGACCTACTCCTCCTCCATGGTGGTTTAGTTGACGTGTCACTTCCTGGTTCTTATCTGTTATCTCCTTGTGGTGCTCACGGCCATTTTGTATCATCCTCCTCGTGGCCCCTTTTGCGGCCATCTTGTCTCGCTCATAATGGCTACTCTCTCAAACAAACAAACGCTGCCCTCCTTTTTCAAGGCCTAACAACAAAACAAACTTCCTTAGAGTCTCGTCGGCCAAACAGGTCATAATGGTGTCTGCAGGTCACATGACAATAGATGATCTACTAACATGCAAGTACTGAACAGGTCAAAAATAGACTGAATGCCAAATGACGGTAGGTCTGAAAAACGTAGGTAGATTCTCCCGACTCACAGTCCCGCGTTCCCGCCTCTTGCGAGGAAAACAACCCTTATATTACAGACCAACAAAAATGGAATTAACCCCTTAGAACACTGCCTTCCTTCACCGGCCCGTTTGTTTTTCATTCCCTGTAGATAAAACCCATCTTGGTTTTTCAAAACACCATGGCTCTCTGCTCATATTATTACAGCTGGCTTCTCTGTCGCTACTTATTTACGGATGCACTATCTTCGTTCGTTTTTATTTGGCTTAAAAGATCAAAACAACCATGTGTGCACAGTGAACTCACATCTTTCTCCGGAGCGCTGTTTCTCCTACAGCGCTGGTCCGCCTCATGACCGCTCGACTCGACGCTCTCTCCCAGGGCTGGCCGGCCTTGCTTCGATCATGATTCTCCCACACATTGATGACTGTTGTCCACTGTCGCCCCATTATTGAAAAAGTCTTTATCCGTTGTTCTTATCTCTTGCAAATCCGGCTCTCATCAACAACCAACTGTTCCCGTTGTTTTAATCTCTTGCAAATCCGGGTCACGGCACCAACTGTAAGATTCTGATCAAACTGGCCAGTATCACGTCTTCGTCTGTTTGGCCCTCCATCCAATTCCTCTGCGTTGTGTACTTTTAATGGTCCTGACGTCTCCGATACTGGTAGATAAGATCCTTATCTCCCCCCCGTTAGTGCAATCCATAAACCATAATAATTCTCCACTTGCGTAAGAATTCGACACTCCGACACCGTGAAATACCTTATGAGGAGAAGCGTTGTTTTATTGCTATAAACAGAACCTCATAATCAGATGTTATCAGATGTTATCAAATTGTATCGTCCTTGGAGAGTCTATTCTAATGATCTTTCGGTGTGTCCGTCTATCGTCCTTTTGTTATTCAGTCCAATAGTGTTCAGGCTTGTTCGTTAGCCTAACCCTCCTCGTGTTAGCCGAAGCTACTGATGTCGTGGCATTCTTCCTCCCCCCCCCCCCCCCCCCCTCTCTCGTGATGAGAGGAGAGAGAGTCCTCTGTGTGATCTCAGTCCTACTCGCTCTCGGTCAGATTCTCGTCTGAGTCAGATTCTAGTCTGCCTTACACCCGGAAACACCGTTCGACTTATAGAGGTTCGTCGTCGCAACGACGGCCCCGCCTTCTGGTTGTCATGCGACGTGTTGTCATGACAACTGCTTTAACCTTTACACCATTAAACTTTCATTGAGATGAACCTCTCTCCCTCCTGGGCCTACAGTACACTCTTATCAGTTTGTTCCTGCGAGGAATGCAAAACATTGGGCTGACTGCTAAACATTCTGCTGGCTACTGGACCACTGTTCTATCACTCTCTTCATAGGCAAACCATGCACATTTTGATCTCTCTGACCCGGCACCGTTTTAGCTGTGGTCATCTCCCCCCAATCTATACATCACATACATTGAATAAACCCTGTTTCTCTCAAGAGTCTATGCAGCATGCTCTCGACACCATATCCAGTCTGTACCAATCCTTCGGTCTCCAGGTCAACATCCAAAAAACCGAAGTCATGTCCCAACTCACTTCCCGAACCTCTACACTTCCCAGTTTTCACATAAACAGTGTTCCACTTAAAACAGTGGATCATTTCACCTACCTCGGCTCCACTCTGTCCTCATGCTGCTCCCTTGACGCAGAGCTACACACGTATCAATAAAGCCGCATCATCCTTTAGACGCCTACGCAGCAGGGTTTTTGAAAACAGAAACCTGAAGGTCAGCACCAAGGTTGCCGTTTACAACGCAGTATGTCTCTCCACTCTGCTCTATGGAGCAGAATCCTGGACCCCATACCGCCGGCACATCACCAACCTGGAGGCCTTCCACATCCATTGCCTACAAAGGATCCTCGGCCTGACCTGGGAAGATCGAGTCCCCCACACAGACATCCTCAACAACACCAACTCAATCTGTATGGCCGCAGCTGTGGCCAAAAAACATCTTCACTGGATAGGGCACACCATATATGCCTGACCACCGCCTGGCCCGCCAAGTCCTCTATGGCCAACTGAGAGGAGCAAAGCGGGCTGCTGGACGCTTTAAGGACTATACCAGGGACCTCCTAAAGTGCAAACATGAACACCACGCAGCTTGAAACTCTGGCACTCGACAGATCAGCCTGGCAAGTCACTTGTGCCACTGCAGTTTCCCAAATACACCAAACCAACCAAGACCGAAGATCTGAGAGGCGCACACAACGACACCAGCATCCCCCAGGTATCTGGCTTCCCTTGCGCCATCTGCGGACAGGTGTGCGGCTCAAGGATCGGACTCAATGCCCACGAGAAGTGGCATCAGCGGCAGCGGCGCTATTCCATGTGATCTCTGGCTATACAAATACATTTGATTTGATTTGATTTGATTTGATTTGATTACCTGACACATGATTACATAGAGACCATCATTTCACTAATCGGTTAAGTATTGAGCTAGCTACAGTTTCCCTGCAGGCTCGGGGCTCTGCACTGGGTTACAATAGCAGACAACGGGCGATCTTAAATCCTTTGCAATAATAACAATGTATGTGCTGAGATGGGAAGCTCAGGATGTATTCTTACCGTTCTCAGTATGCTCTCCTGTGAAATGTATCATTCGCAATCCAAATGTTAAAACAATTGCTATGCACTGTAAACTAGCTATAGTTGTAGAGGGGGGCAGGCTGTAAAGCACGTACAAATATTCGGGATTGCGCTACATTTCACAGGAGAGCAAACTGAGTAATAGCATAACGGTAAGAACACACCCTGAGCTTCCTGTCTCGGAAAAGCACATTTATCGTTGTTTTTGCAAAGGATTTACGATTGGCCATTGTCTGCTATCGTAGCCCAGTGAGAGCCTGCAGGGGAATTATAGCTCAATACTCGACCGATTAGTGAAACGATTGTCTCTTTGTGTCAGGTACATGGTAAACAGGTCCAAAATAGTGAAGTTATCCTTTAAGATGCAGTAAAATGGTAAATAAATGATGCATTTATATAGCAGCTTTTATCCAAAGCACTTTACAATGTGTTGTTCCTCACATTCACCCATTCACTCACACATTCACAGTGGAGGGGACAATTAGGGGTTAAGTGTCTTGCTCAAGGTCACATCGACACGCTGCCTGGGAGGAGCGGGAATCAAGTGAATTAAAAACAATGTTTTAGCCTTTATTTAACTAGGAGGGGGTTACATTGAGAATAAAACCTCTTTTGCAAATGGGACCTACAGCCAAAGCAGGGTCAAATAGTAGCATCAGAACAGAATCACAAAGATGAGAACAGGTACAACACAATACATGATTAAATTATATAGTGCAGAACACAGGGTGACAGTAGTTAGTCACAGCTCAGCGTTGTTACTTGAAGGAGCTGCAGCTAACATTATTAGCATTAACGCTGACCACCTTCCATGTCCTGTATTCAGAATATGAACTGCTCCAGTTAAATACAGGAAAATACCTGAATAAAGTGGTCTGCACACGGCGGGCGACCGACGTCGCCTGGCGATGCGATTGTCTGTCGCTCAATGACAATCGCCTGGCCCCCCACACCAGACCCGACCGTTCACAGGTATAATAATGTGTCGCTCTGTCTAGCTGGGGGTGTGGTTACTTGTTTCCCCCCGGAGGGAGATATAGGAGGACGGACCGGATGTTAGTTTGTTGTGAAGCGAGCGTAGCTGTGTTGTGCTTTACGAGGGATTATTAACCTGTAAAACCCATATTGAGCTGGAATTAAACCACCATATATATACGAATACAACCTCTCCTCATTCTTCCTGACATTACTGCATGACTGATCGCTACAATACGTTCATTACCACCGATTGGACAAGTAATGTTATGCAGCTGAGAGGATGTTTTTTCACGGGAGACGCTGTTCTGTTCTCAACCATCATTTCTTTGGACAATAAACCTTACAAACTACATCAGCTGCAGCCTGGACATTAAACTCTGTCAACACCCACAACTTCTTTTGTTACCCGAGTATAAATACATCTAGTAGGTGCATCGTGGCGCATTGTTCATTTATTAGTTAATGACAAGCGACCACTATAGCTTCTCAAACTAACGTTATTTATTTAAATTGTTCTTGTTAATAATAATGAACATAAGTAGCATGGTAATAATACGTAGGTTATTGATCAATGAATGTATTGATATATTAATGGTGTACAAATGATACACCAGTAGAAGTCATGTTATTTCCTCATTGTCCTTTCTGTGTCGCCTCAAAAAATAGGATCGAGGCGATTTTTAGCCAGGCGACAGAAATAGCTGCGCGACCATCGCTTCAAAATCTCCTGCCGTGTGCGTTGTCTCATTCATAACAATGGAGGGGATACAATTCTGTCGGTCGGCTCGCAAAAAAAGTCGGTCGCTTGGCTAAAATCGCCCGCCGTGTGCGGAGCCCTTAAGGTAGAAGCTACAGGGTTCAGTTAAATACAGGAGAAGACCTGAATAAGGTAGAAGCTACAAGGTTCCGTTAAATACAGAAGACCTGAATAAGGTAGAAGCTACAGGGTTCAGTTAAATACAGGAGAAGACCTGAATAAGGTAGAAGCTACAGGGTTCAGTTAAATACAGAAGACCTGAATAAGCCAAAGGTAGAAGCTACAGGGTTCAGTTAAATACAGAAGACCTGAATAAGGTAGAAGCTACAGGGTTCAGTTAAATACAGGAGAAGACCTGAATAAGGTAGAAGCTACAGGGTTCAGTTAAATACAGAAGACCTGAATAAGCCAAAGGTAGAAGCTACAGGGTTCAGTTAAATACAGAAGACCTGAATAAGGTAGAAGGCAAGCTACAGGGTTGAATAAGCACAAGAGCTCTTTCATCCCTCCAGCAGTGAATCTCCTCAACCCAGGACGTAAGGAGGGTGTGAAATGAGGGGTTGTGTATTACTGCACTATAATTGTATTTATTCTTTATATGGCAGGCTTTATGTTCAAGATAAATTTCCCTAGAGACAAATAAAGTAATGTTGAATGTTGAATCTCAGTTTTAAATCATTAAGTGAGATGAGGAACGTGTGCCGCTCGGTCTGCAGCTCATTCCAGGACCAAGAACCTGGAGAATAAACTAGTCCTTCCAATCCCTGTGGGGATAAAAGGTACTCGATAGTGTGAAGAAGAAAAAAGAGAGAAAGAGAGAGAGAGGGTGGGAGAGAGAGAGAGAGAGAGAGAGAGAGAGAGAGAGAGAGAGAGAGAGAGAGAGAGAGAGAGAGAGAGAGAGAGGGGATTACAAGGACAAAGGAAAATAGAAAGTACAGAAAGACAGATGTTCTTGTCGGGTTCCATTACACTGTGCTGTACAAGCTCCAGGAGTGGATGAGAAGAGAAGATACGATGAGAGGAGAGGAGAGGAGAGGAGAGGAGAGGAGAGGAGAGGAGAGGAGAGGAGAGGAGAGGAGAGGAGAGGAGAGGAGAGGAGAGGAGAGGAGAGAAGAGGAGAGAAGGGAAGAGACGAGAAGATAAGAGGGAGAGCCTGGAGAGAAGAGAGGGTAATGTATCATATAGGTGGCAGCATCAGGGGGTAGAAACAGTAGAGTTCAGTCATCATCCTGTATCTCAAAGAATCTTGGGCATTGGCAACACTTTGACTTGTTAAAAAGGATCCCTACAGTAAATTGTATGTACATTGTCATGTTCCTTCTGTATCTAGATTATCTTATTTCTAGACCCTCAGATATTGCGGGATATTGTGACTTAATACTGGTACATTGTTTGACATTCACTTGCAACCGTAACACCTGTGTGTGTGTGTGTGTGTGTGTGTGTGTGTGTGTGTGTGTGTGTGTGTGTGTGTGTGTGTGTGTGTGTGTGTGTGTGTGTGTGTGTGTGTGTGTGTGTGTGTGTGTGTGTGTGTGTGTGTGTGTGTGTGTGTGTGTGTGTGTGTGTGTGTGTGTGTGTGTGTGTGTGCGTGCGTGCGTGCGTGCGCGCGCGCGCGTGCGTGTGCGTGTGCGTGTGTGCGTGCGTGTGTATATGATAGTGAGTTTTGCACTGGTGTCTTTAGTGGTGAGTAAGTGTGACTGAATATTTTTAGGCAGGTGCTATTAGCACCCAGGTGTCCGTAGCGAACAATGTTATTTGCACCCAGGGTGGAACAGCCAATGTGGTTATGTACACCCAAGTGTATATAGCATGGCAGAGCTAAATCACCCCGGTGTCAACACATTAGATACTGTATGAGCCTGTTGGGCTAGTTGGGTATTTATGATGTTCATTGGTGTTAACTACTTTCCCTTGTGCTGCTGCATCTAATCAAATGTCCTCTATGGTTAATAAATAAAGGTACATGTTATCGTATGCACTGTACTTATGTGCATCCGGCTGAGTCACAGCTAGTACATGAGAACCCAGGCGCAGAACACAGGGGGGTAAAACACAGTGGTGGGTGTGTTTATTAATGAAGGGCTGGGGAAAGGTAGAGACATAAGTAATATATTTACATATTGTATCAAAAATTTACAATGTGTACGTATTACAAATAAGTACATATACAAAATAAAATATTTTAACTTTTTACATTTTCAGAAATAAGTACAGATATTACATATTACATATTACATCAAAAAAGGTTTTACAGGTTCAGTAAACTTGAATGTTGGGTAAGGAACCCAGAGCTCCCGCATGAGAGGCGAGCATCTGTACCTCAAAACTACCTGGTTAGTGTAGTGGTGAGCAGTGCACGTGAGCGGCACGGGGAGCGGAGCGGGCGGTTTTGACGTGAGCGAGGAGTGGGTTTTAAAATGGGTCGGCGCGACGTCCGGAGCGAGAGTTCTCCTCCGCTCCAATCCACTCCAGGCCGCTCACAGTGGTTTAACACTGATGTAATATACATGTAGTACAATGCCAAAGCAACAGATGGCGATGTACAAACATGAAGGATTTTCAACCAATGAGAAGGGTGAACCTGTGATATCCTGTTCAGGCTTTGTCACTCACATCCTGTTAGAAAAAGTTTTGACGCCATTGTTGTTGTCGTTAGCTTACATGCTAACGTTAATGGCAGCGACCATAGCATTGTGGCTAGGCTAGCTATCATCGCTTAATAGAGCTAGTGAATGGATAAACAACGTTATTTAACATTGCAGAATGGGTACAATTACAATGCGGCTCAATATAAACAATTGTTAAGGGGCCCAGGGGGTGTAGACTGTTGTAATTTGAGCTAATTTACACCATGCTCCAAAAAAAATAAAAAATCTGCCGAGCGATGTGGCACGGGGAGCGGGGAGCGCTCGATTCAAGGTGAGCGGTGAGCGAGCGGAGAGCGACTTGGGGGCGGGGTCAACATGAGCGATTAACGGAACGGACCAAGCTTTAAAGAGCGAAGAGCGGATTTCTCGCCCGCGCCGATCCGCTCACGTGGCCTGGTGGTGAGAGCACTACCTGGTTACTGTAGTGGTGAGAGCACTACCTGGTTACTGTAGTGGTGAGAGCACTACCTGGTTACTGTAGTGGTGAGAGCACTACCTGGTTACTGTAGTGGTGAGAGCACTACCTGGTTACTGTAGTGGTGAGAGCACTACCTGGTTACTGTAATAATAAATAATGCAGGACCTGTTGCAGAGGTCTTTATTCGGCATGCAATGACACTCAATGTTTTTTAGCGGTACACACAGCGGTTAGTTTAGCACACACACCGGAACACACACGCATGCATTGTCTCACCTGTAGTGGTGAGAGCACTACCTGGTTACTGTAGAGGTGAGAGCACTACCTGGTTACTGTAGTGGTGAGAGCACTACCTGGTTACTGTAGTGGTGAGAGCACTACCTGGTTACTGTAGTGGTGAGAGCACTACCTGGTTAGTGTAGTGGTGAGAGCACTACCTGGTTACTGTAGTGGTGAGAGCACTACCTGGTTACTGTAGTGGTGAGAGCACTACCTGGTTAGTGTAGTGGTGAGAGCACTACCTGGTTACTGTAGTGGTGAGAGCACTACCTGGTTACTGTAGTGGTGAGAGCACTACCTGGTTAGTGTAGTGATGAAGCACTCGCCTGTGACTGCAATTGTTTGACTGTTGGTTTAAGTAAGTAAGTAAGTAAGTAAGTAAGTAAGTAAGTAAGTAAGTAAGTAAGTAAGTAAGTAAGTAAGTATTTATAAAGCACCTTTCATACATGTCATGTAGCTCAAAGTGCTGTACACAAATATAGGCATATATAACGATAAAAGCAATAAAGTCACAGTGATCAGTTAAGATCAATGTTTAAAAAAAATATATAATAATAATAATAATAATAATAATAATAATAATAATAATAATAATAATAATAATAATAATAATAATAATAATAATAATAATAATAATAATAATAATAATAATAATAATAATAATAATAATAATAATAATAATAGTAACGAAAAAATGAAAATAACGTAAAAACAGTCATTTGCTTACCAGTTTGGGAGAACAGGTCCGCACAAACATGTCCGCTCAGTAGCAACCGGAAGTGCACTAAACCAATGCACTTGTATGGTAGGTAGCAATGTTTAGCTCTTATAACGCTAGTGTAGTTACGTTTTTATCAGTGGTCATAGTTGGGTCCATAGTGCTTTACCAAGTCCCATGGATCCATCAGTGGCCGTGTATTGTGTGCGTATGTACCCGTTCCCTCATGTGGTCAGTGGCCAGAGTTGGGTCCACAGGACTTATCCAAGCCCCATGGACCCATCAGTGGCCGCGTCTTGTGTGCGTATGTACCCGTTCCCTCATCTAAAGAGTTGGGTCCACAAGACTTTTCCAAGCCTTACGGATCCATCAGTGGTCGTGTATTGTGTGCGTATGTACCCGTTCCTTCATCTAAAAAGTTGGGTCCACAAGGCTTATCCTAGCCTCATGGATCCATCAGGTTTTTCCAAGCCATAACTATTTGTAAGCTAGACTGTATAGGTACGTTTTTAATTTTCCTTTAAAAATGTGTATGGAGCTGGCGTTTCTGATGTGTGTTGGTAGTGTGTTCCATAGTTTTGGGGCATAGTTGGCAAATGCCATACTTCCTATCCTCTTTTGGTTTCTGGGCGTGTCTAGTAAACCTGTAGTGGATGACCGTAGCGTTCTTGAGGGCAGATAACTAACTAGGGAATTTGCTATGTATTTTGGGCCTTGCTCATTAAGAGCTTTATATGTTAGGAAAAGGACCTTAAAATCAATTCTATGAGTTATTGGAAGCCAGTGCAGAGTGGCCAGGACTGGAGTGATATGTTCTCTTCTCCTTGTATGAGTTAGTAATCGAGCTGCAGAGTTTTGGATAAGCTGAAGCTTCCCAATGGTTGCTTTGGGAAGACCAGTGAACAGTGCATTACAATAGTCAAGCCGACTTGATACAAAAGCATGAATACGTTTCTCTGCATCCTTTTTATTTACGAAAGGTCTTACTTTCGCTATGTTTCTTAGGTGGAAGAATGACGTTTTCATGGCCTTATTTATATGAGACTTAAAGGTCAGGTCTGAGTCCAAGATGACACCTAGGCTTGTAACCTCAGTCTTTACATAGGATGACAGACTCCCCAGGTTTTCACACAGCACTTCCCTTTTCGCTTTTGGGCCGATCAATAGGATTTCGGTCTTGCTTTCGTTTAATTTTAGGAAGTTATTGTTCATCCACTTGTTTATTGCTAACAGACAATTTGTAATGGACTGTATGGCTGTAGTGTTATTTGGTTCTGCGGAGATATATAGTTGTGTATCATCAGCATAACTATGGAAGCATACATTGTGGTCTCGAATGATGTCCCCGAGGGGCAGCATATATAGTGAGAAGAGTAATGGACCAAGGCAGCTTCCTTGTGCAACTCCAAAGCTGCTGTCATGTTCCTCGGATACATTGTCTCCAAGCTTAACATAGAACCTTCTCCCCTTAATGTATGTTATGAGCCAATTTAGTACATGATCGGAAAAGCCAACCAGTCTTTCAAGACGACTGATCAAGATATTATGGTCAATCGTATCGAACGCTGCACTAAGGTCCAATAGGACAAGAATTGAGACTTTGCCAGCATTGGAGTTTAGCCTGAGGTCGCTAACTATTTTGGTAAGGGCAGTTTCAGTGCTGTGATTTGTTCTGAAACCTGATTGTAATTCCTCCATGATGTTATTATCTTTGAGAAAGGAGTTTATTTGTACTGAGACTATCTTTTCTAATATCTTGCTGATAAATGGAAGGTTCGATATTGGCCTATAGCTTTTTAGTTCGTTTACATCTAAGTTTGTTTTCTTTAGTAGTGGTTTTACTACAGCCGTTTTAAATGCATCTGGAAAAGTGCCTGTTTGAAGAGACATATTTATGATTTCAAGGACATGATTTGAGACACTATCGAACACCCGCTTGAGAAATGCTGTTGGTATAGGATCGAGGCAGGAGGTGGCGGAATTACACTCAGAGACAATCTTACAGAGGTCAGGTAATGTAATACATGTGAATTCCCCCATAGTTATCTCAGGTGGGTTTTCACTCACAGCCAGATCTATATCAGCGGTAATGCTTGCTCTAATCAATGATATTTTTTCATTAAAGAAAACTGCGAACTCTTCACATTTTGTGGCTGATTGCTGCGGTATATGGGGGGGTGGTATGTTAATCAGCCGGTCGATGGTGGAAAAAAGTACCCTGGAGTTACCCATATTTTCTGAGATCATTTTGGAAAAATATTCCTTTCTCGCAAGTTGTATTGCCTTATTGTATGCGCCCATGGCGTCTTTGTATAAATTAAAGTGAGCTGTGAGTTTGAATTTCCTCCATTTTCGCTCGGCTTTTTAACTCCTGTTTGCGGTGTTTGTTTTGTATTTTTTCCTTTACAAAACGTCCATACGGTATACAGTATAACTTACACAACTCGTAAATATGTGACGCGGCACGGTCTAGGCCGCCACATCTTGGCGGAGAGGATTCTTCAGGAATGCTGAAAACATTGTGCGATTCAGAAATAGGTTTAGATATTGGCAATTTTGAGTGCTTTCAAATGTTCTCTATCTGTTTCCTTATTTGCTAAATGTAATACGACTTGTAAATGTGTTAATTATTGTTAACTTGTCCGGCTGTATTTCCTCGCTCAACGAACTACAATGTCGGGGGAGTGGCTATTCTGGGTTCGATTGGCAGTTTCGATGATGGTGACGTCATTTGTGACCCGCCACGGTCGGATTGTGTTATCAGCATGTTTCATAAGACATAGATTGAAAAGTATCCGCCCGATTTGCACAATTGATGGCTTATTATTAAGGTATCACGGCCTACAGAAGAATAGAATTAGAAAGAAAAAAGGTGCAGGCACATAAAAAAAATACATCACAACCTAAAGAACAACAACAGAAAACTCTTGTCTATTTGTGTACAAATGTGAATATAAACCAAAGCGAAGAAAACTCAGACTCAGAATACCTGCGGCCTATTTGAATGGAAAACATGTTCACCTGCTTGCTGGTCCTATTCACTGTCGAGGCATGTTCCCCACCCCCTTTCTGGGGGGGGGGGGGGGGGGGGAGAAAGATATCATATATTGGAGTGTGATTACGTTGATTAATTAAAATAAAATAGTTGCCGTTGACCAATATTGAAAAATATTCTAGGTGTCCTTGGGTGGGTGTGATTGGCCCAGTAGTAATGGAGACTAGCTGATTGGCCCAGTAGCATTGAAGACTAGCTGCAGCCAGATCCACAGAATCACTGGCTCCGCCTGCCGGAGATAATGAATGATAAGAGGGGAGAGAAGAAAGAGAGGGAGGGAGAGGGTGAGAAGAAAGAAGAGGAGGGAGAGGGAGGGAGAGATGGAGCTAGGGATGAGATGACAGCAGAGATAAGAGAGGGACGACTTAACCCTCAAGTCAACCTTCAAAAAACACACTACCTGTCTCCCTAGTGACCGAGACTGCGATCTCAGTAAAACATATCTTTTTCATGTATTGTTCCAATTTTTCTTCATGAATATCATTAGTAACTTCAGTCCTCACCATACATATCGAATATTTATTCATTTTCAGGATTTTAAACATTTCTTAAATTAGGGTTAGGGTTAGGGGGTTAGGGTTAGGGTTATCCTAGGGTTACCCTAACCCTAACCCTAACCTGTCCAGTTCTGCGACTAGGGTGAAAGGTGTGACACTTGTTGTTCACGCGCTTAATAGTGATTGTTTAAAATAAATAAAAAAAAACATGGATTATTGTAATGTGAGTCCAAGATGTGATACTGAGCTACTTGTTTGGCATATACAGTACATAAAATCTAGCCAACGCTATCCACAAACACATGTACAAAAAAGGCTTTTTGACCAGAACTGCGACAAAGGTGACTGGAGGGTTAAATAATGGAGTCGTTTAAATAAGGGGGTGAAGATAGAGGAATTCAGAGAGAGAGAGAGAGAGAGAGAGAGAGAGAGATGAGAGAGAGAGAGAGAGAGAGAGAGAGAGAGAGAGAGAGAGAGAGAGAGAGAGAAGGAGGGGGATGATGGAGCACAGACGAACAAGGGGATTTAATAGTAAAGTATAGCAATGAAGAGAGAGAGAGAAAGGGTGAGAGCCTGGGAGGGGATGAAGACATTTTGGAAGATAAGAAAACGAATGGCCCCATCCACCCACCTACACACCCACCTAACCACACACACACACACACACACACACACACACACACACACACACACACACACACACACACACACACACACACACACACACACACACACACACACACACACACACACACACACACACACACAGAGTATGACATATCAGTTGATTAATTGGGTGGTGGATGGGCGGTAATAAGCAGACCATTTGAAGCTGTGCAAGAGAGAGGGATGAACACCTACATGCCACTGAGGCCTGCGTGTTTCAGCCATGGGGAGCTGAGACTCACGCCTGCATGTTCCAACAATGGGGAGGCACTCTGTGAGTGACATTGGCTCCTATCAGGCCGGCCCTCTGGAGAGAAGAAGCCTGGCTCCTATCAGGCCGGCCCTCTGGAGAGAAGAAGCCCTGGCTCCTATCAGGCCGGCCCTCAGGAGAGAAGAAGCCCTGGCTCCTATCAGGCCGGCCCTCTGGAGAGAATAAGCCCTGGCTCCTATCAGGCCGGCCCTCAGGAGAGAAGAAGCCCTGGCTCCTATCAGGCCGGCCCTCTGGAGAGAATAAGCCCTGGCTCCTATCAGGCCGGCCCCTCAGGAGAGAAGAAGCCCTGGCTCCTATCAGGCCGGCCCTCTGGAGAGAATAAGCCCTGGCTCCTCTCAGGCCGGCCCTCTGGAGAGAAGAAGCCCTGGCTCCTATCAGGCCGGCCCTCTGGAGAGAATAAGCCCTGGCTCCTCTCAGGCCAGCCCTCTGGAGAGAAGAAGCCCTGGCTCCTCTCAGGCCGGCCCTCTGGAGAGAAGAAGCCCTGGCTCCTATCAGGCCGGCCCTCTGGAGAGAATAAGCCCTGGCTCCTCTCAGGCCGGCCCTCTGGAGAGAAGAAGCCCTGGCTCCTATCAGGCCGGCCCTCTGGAGAGAAGAAGCCCTGGCTCCTCTCAGGCCGGCCCTCTGGAGAGAAGAAGCCCTATTGGTCACATATAGAGTGGAGAGGGGGGGAGGAAGAGGAACAGCAGCCTGATTGGAGCACACCATTGACCAATCATATGTCGGGTAATACCATTGGATATGATGTCCCTCCCCCTGATTGGCAGGCTGGATATCAACTGCCACTGTTGGAGTTGAAGTTATCTATCAAGCGGTTACTTCAAGGAAAACTCCAACATTTTGGGAAATTAGCTTATTTGCCATCTACCCTGGAGTTAGACAAGAAGATACATACCTTTTTCTTTTCTGTGCATGCAGTAGGAGTAGGAAGACGTTGGGAACTAGGCTAATGGAGGAACCTACTTCCAGTGACTGACGCTAAGCTAGGCTAACGGTGCGCGTCTTCCTACGCCTACTGCATGCACAGAGAAGAAAAATGTATGTATCTTAACACTCCAACATTTTGGGAACCCTGGAGTTAGACAAGAAGATGCATACTGTACCTTTTTCTTCTCTGTGCATGCAGTAGGAGTAGGAAGACGTTGGGAACTAGGCTAATGGAGGAACCTACTTCCAGTGACTGACGCTAAGCTAGGCTAATGGTGCGTGTCTTCCTACTCCTAC
>NC_140165.1:233008992-233031492 GCF_963971535.1 Notolepis coatsorum | reverse complement strand
GTAGGAAGACGTTGGGAACTAGGCTAATGGAGGAACCTACTTCCAGTGACTGACGCTAAGCTAGGCTAATGGTGCGTGTCTTCCTACTCCTACTGCATGCACAGAGAAGAAAAAAGGTATGTATCTTCTTGTCTAACTCCAGTTGCTATCGCTATCAGCTCTATCTTTAATCATTCGAAATGTTCAGTTGCTATTGCATGAACTCATCTGTGTTTCACTACACACTTGAGTGCATGCTTACCAACTGTCCGTCTGCAACACTACTATCACCGACATCTAAGAAGGGAGATCCCCCTTGAATGGCCCTTCTAAGGTTTCTCTCCTCCACACTGCCTGTGGAGCATTTTTCCCTATTGTTAGGTTTTAGTGAGTTTTTCCTTACCTTCGCGTGGGGTATGTCTGGGAGTGCTTGCATTCTTTCATTTATTTGCATTTATTTTAAATTTGTTGGACCTTATGGTGTTCTTGTTCTGTTCTTGACTTATTGTTATGTTTTCTTCTTGACTTGTTTAAAGAAGACATGTACGGCCCATGGGGACATTAACGTGTGTTGTCGGGCCTTATAAATAAATTTGATTTGATTTGATTTGATTACAAACATTAGAAACATAACACTCAAGGTGAGCTGTCTTATACTTGGTACTTCCTTGTATCCACAGGGCCCTCATTCATCAACGTGACGTAGAAAATGTTCTATTTCCATACTTAAGCACAGATCTTAGAATGTGTGCACGCACAAAAAAAACGGGATTCATCACACGTGCGTACACAGGTCCTACGCACACCTGTCATGATAAATATCACCTTGGTCCTACGTGAGGCTCGTGCACACTTTCACGTATTTGCATACCAGAACCGCCCCGATTAACCATATACGGTAATGGACCACCCCCATGAAATGTGGAAAAGTGGACTAAGCCGAGGGTGTTGTACACTGTCGGATATTATATCTATTAACTTCCTAAAAGACCATTGCTGCCTGTGTAACGGGTGTAAAACTCACTCCCCAGAGGCATCCAAACTGAGCGCTTAGAAGGGAATTCCTTTCTTGGCGCAACGGTTTGTGATGTCGCCCGCAGTGCGGACGCCTGGGGTTCGACTCCCACTCAAGGCATGGTCGAATTCGTGGCAGGGGCGAGTTGCCTCTGTTACACTGGTGCCGTAGACCCGGATGCCTTGGGTGGTGTGAGTTTAGGGGGGGTGAATGTAACGGGTGTAAAACTCACTCCCCAGAGGCATCCAAACTGAGCGCTTAGAAGGGAATTCCTTTCTTGGCGCAACGGTTTGTGATGTCGCCCGCAGTGCGGACGCCTGGGGTTCGACTCCCACTCAAGGCATGGTCGAATTCGTGGCAGGGGCGAGTTGCCTCTGTTACACCTGGACACCGCAAACACTAATAAAGACCATTAACCACTGTTTTGCCGTTGCCCGTTAGTGTCATTAATGCATGCTGGAATAAGAATGCCTTTCTTAATTTATTTTTAATATTAATAATTATTATAATACAATAAAAGACAGCTCCATCTTTTAATACACATATATTGTACAGTAACGTCAAATAAATACTACATTCCCAGCTGAAATAAAGGTTCTGCACGCACATACCAGCAGTGATCTACAGCATAAAAGATAGCCACTTTATAATACTATTCTGAGTAGATAATTCATCTGTATCGCAACAGAGTCACGGATCTGGTCGGGGCAGGTAGCATTATGTCGGGAAAATCTTTATGAAATAAACAAAAGTGAATTAAAGAATTTAAAAACAAAGTTTAGCATATTAAATCCTTTTATAAGCTTTCTGAGTAGATAATTCATCTGTATCGCAACAGAGTCACGGATCTGGTCGGGGGCAGGTAGCATTATGTCGGGAAAATCTTTATGAAATAAACAAAAGTGAATTAAAGAATTTAAAAACAAAGTTTAGCATATTAAATCCTTTTATAAGCTTTCTGAGTAGATAATTCATCTGTAGATAATTCATCTGTATCGCAACAGAGTCACGGATCTGGTCGGGGCAGGTAGCATTATGTCGGGAAAATCTTTATGAAATAAACAAAAGTGAATTAAAGAATTTAAAACGAAGTTTAGCATATTAAATCGTTTTATAAGCTTATAGCTTTTTTCGTGCTGATTTGAGAAGGGTCCAGCTGCAGAGCCGGAGAGCAACTCTCAGGGCCAAGATAGTACTTATACTATTTTGAGAGAGACAGCAGAGAGACAGACAGCAGACTGAGCAGAGAGAGCAGAGAGACAGACAGCAGACTGAGCAGAGACAGACAGACAGACAGACACTGTTCCACAGTGTGTGTGTGTGTGTGTGTGTGTGTGTGTGTTGTGTGTGTGTGTGTGTCTGTGTGTGTGTGTGCATGCGTGCGTGCGTGCGTGTGTGTGACTACTAGTCTAATGTAGAGACTCAGCCCCCCCCCCCCCCTCTGGACCACCTCCTAGTAGAGACTCCTAGGAAGAAGACGAAGATGAGGATTAATACTTTTTTGTTGATTTTGAGATTTTGTTATATTTTGCTTCCTAAACATGTCTTCTATGAAACTAGTGACAATAAAACGTCAATAACACACATTTAGTGTTTATTTTACTTCATTTTTCCTTATTGCATCCATAAATGTCCACATATTTAATGGAGAAAGTGCCTCATTTGCATATATAAACATAAATTTCAGAAAACTGTCTCTACTAGGAGTGGTCCAGAGGGGGGGGGGTCTCTACTGGGAGGTGGTCCAGAGGGGGGGGGTCTACTAGGAGACTAGTGGTCACACACACACTGTGAACAGTGTCTATCTGTCTGTCTGTCTGTCTCTCTGCTGCTGTCTCTCTGGCTCTGCAGCTGGACCTTCTCAAATAAGCACGTAAAAGCTTTTAAGCTTATAGCTCCAATTTGGGTCCCAAATTGCGGTACAAATGAAGGAGGGTCTCGGTAGTGGACTCTAGTTAATATTATGTTCTCTCTGCAATTAGACTGCCCTCATTCATTCATCATCCCTATCTGATGCTATCTCTGAAAACAGTTCCTGCGAGCGCAGTCAGTGCACCCGATAACGCTATATATATATACCTGCATTCATTCGGAGAGAAAGACCTATTCCACATGCTATTTAGGGTTTGACAATAATTACACTAATATCGCTATTTCACAATGAACTATAATGAATTACGGGGGTCATACAGAACACGTCAGTCAAGCATATTTCCGCGTTGAAACTAATGCATGCAACTGATCTATGCCGTCCGTCTGCAGTCCCCATATTCTACCACAGGGCGTCAGCTAAGCATGGTCCGACCTGTGCTTAAATATACGCACAAAGTCAAGCACAAGTTCAAATAGATAAATCCCACACTTTGCTTAGGAATGGTCGTACGCACGGCTTAAGCACATATCTGTGCGTAAGTCAGGTTGATACATGAGGGCCGAGCTCTGTTAGAAGTGAAAATCTCTCATCGTCATGAGAACCAGTTGTCGAGTTGTTTTTACATTTTTTATTATAGATAGGGCCTTTAAATTACTTCCTTGGAAGGAGCCAATCAAATTAGGCAAATGAATGCCAAATGAATTACATTATTTTTGTACCTAACCGTGCAGAACTCACAGACACACACACACACACACACACACACACACACACACACACACACACACACACACACACACACACACACACACACACACAGATTGATACACACACACGGAACCACTTGAAGCACTGATGTGTGCGCAACACGTTGGCTTCTTCTCGCTACAAAGATAAACAAGTTTTCCCATTAAGAATGAATTACATTACCAAGTAGCTGGAGAGAGAGGGGGGGGGTAGAGAGAGATAGAGAGAGAGAGAGAGAGAGAGAGAGAGAGAGAGAGAGAGAGAGAGAGAGAGAGAGAGAGAGAGAGAGAGAGAGAGAGAGTTGGAGGGGGAAAGAGAAGTTCACAGGCAAGACGGAGGAAGCGAGGTGAGGAGACGAGGTAGGAAGCGAGGTGAGGAGACGAGGTAGGAAGCGAGGTGAGGAGACGAGGTAGGAAGCGAGGTGAGGAGACGAGGTAGGAAGCGAAGTTAGGAGACGAGGTAGGAAGCGAGGTGAGGAGACGCGGTAGGAAGCGAGGTAGGAAGCGAGGTGAGGAGCAGCAGTAGTAAATATTTTACTCAGACAACCACCTCTTAAATATATTTGTTAAACAACCATTATAAAAGTCACAGCAATAGAGAGGCGGTGGAGACAAGGATGCTGGTCCTGTCAGATAGAAGCAGAGCGTCTAATTCATTTATTTATTTTACCAGGAATATCAATTGAGAACAGCTTCTCATTTACAATGATTACCTGGCATGAGGCCCCAGCAGCAAGTAAAAACAAAAACAAAACAAAAACAAAAATGAAATGAGTTAATTTCTGCAGCAAAACTAAAGGAATTCTGGCGATAGACAGTGCGGGCCTTGGGAACAGATAGAGTGATCACTGGACCTCATGTGGTCGTTGTTATGGGAAAGGTGCAGGAGGCTGGAGAGGTATTGAGGTGTCTTCCCCAGTAGAGTCTGAGGCTGTGGTTCTCAGGGTTTCCCATTAATGACCAAGACTGTGGCGGCCTCTAATTAGTCCCGCCACAGTTGTATAATGAACAAAAAATTATAATAATTTCTTTGATGGCTCAAATGTATGCTCTAGTCCTCTGGTTCCCAAACCTCTCCTCGAGACACCCCAGCCGTTCCATGTATTTGTTTAAATTCCACCACCAGCACACCTTGATTCAACTAATAAAGGGATTGTTAAGTTGAATCAGGTGTGCTGGTGGTGGAATTTAACAAATACATTGAACGGCTGGGGTGCTTCGAGGAGAGGATTGGGAAGCACTAGTCTAGTCGATTTAGCGTTTTGAGCACAAAGTTCATCATAGATCTAGCCTCTTTATTTTGCTCTCAAAGTGCACCAGATTGATGCATTTAACTTTAAAATGTACACACACACAAAAGATTCGGGGGGACACGCCCCCGGACCCCCCTAGAGGGTTGGAGGTTCACCCCCTATAGTCTCTGAAAATCCTGTGGGAAACACTGGTTCTGAAACAGCTCTTTTGTTCTTCTCTCTTTTTGGTGCCTGAGAAAGTCTTTTATCGTCACTCCTTCATCCACTGTAGGTTTATTTCAACTTCCCCCTTTGTGCTTAAAACATAAAATAAAAAGACTATGTTTTATATGGTGACTCACATCTTCAAAGGCGCAGGCATGCAGCGATCCTGGGGACGCACCCTGCTGACTGCACAGGCTGGTGGGAGTCAATAGCTGAGGGATATATATAAACATGAACATAATGAAACATATACATTATAATTAGAGCTGGGCCATTAACGGCGTTAACGTGCTGCGTTAACGCTATACTAGTATCGCGCGATAATATAATTAACGCATTAATCTAAAAAAAAAAAAAAAAAAAAAAGGGGTTTTTTTTTTTACATTTTTTTTTTTTTTACCTTTATTTACCCAGGGTAGGTTCGCTGAGCACAGATGCTCTTTTTCAGGAACGCCCTGCTTCACATTCACACAGTTCCATTCCACCTGGGAGCTGCCCAGTACAACCACAGTTGACACCATTGGCCACTGAGCAACTCCACTGGAGCAGTTGATTCAAGCCATGTCACATAGTTCAAGTTTGAAATGATTCTTTCTGTTTTGCTCCTGAGAGTGCTAGATACTGTACTGTACTGGTAATATTATTTATTTGTGTTAACTTCTGAATAAAACAACTTATTAAACACAAGTACATCTTATTGAACATTATTTTGATATTTCATTACCAATTATCATAGCAAAACAGCTTTTTCAAACAGTCTGTAATGCATTTTGGAAACGGGAGATGGGCTCATGGTGTAATGGGCCACCTGGCCTGAGAAACATAAGGAGGAAAGAAAAAGTAAGGACTTACTTCTGGTCATTATTTGGGTAGAACACACATATTTTGAATGCCTTCGGCAGGTTTTTTTTTTTTTTTTTGGCCATTTTAATCTAGATTAATCTAGATTAAATCCAGGATTGCAGATAGATTAATCTAGATTAAAAAAATTTATCTATGCCCACCTCTAATTATAATGAACATGCATAACTCATGATGAGGGGAACATAACTCAGCTTTCTCTAGGCCAGGGGTAGGCAACCCTAGGCACAGGGGGCAGCAGTAAAAAAAAAAAAAAAAAAATTTTTTTTGCTTTGAAATATTATAGTGAAATATTTTGCACTGTTGTCGCATCTTGTTGAAATCCTCCCACAGGTTCTTTTTACTACCACATATTTAATTGAGACCCTTTATTTGTTTATTATTTCAATTTAGCTGGAAATACATTGCTACATCATTCAGTAACATTTGCAGAGCCTTATAACAAAAACATTATTACTGTCACCATTTTGACCAGTGGGATTAATCAACACATTTTATTATTTATTTTTCTATTTCATTGAACATTGCACATGTTAAAAGCAATTTTTTTTACTCAAAATGTGAGTATTACCAAGTCAACTTGTGTTCTTAAAACAATGACAATAAACATAGTTTTATTAGGTTGAAATAATGTGCTTGTGTACTTATTTTTCTGTTAACTTATTATGGATTGAAAACTGAAAACCTTAATGCACAGTAACTGAACTCAATATTTTTAAGTTTTGGTAACTTATTATTATTATTTTTTTTACAGTGTAGTCTTGCGATCAATCAAAACTTATTTACACAATATACCTCACATTCACCCTCCATTCACATCCTGGTGTTCTCCTGGTGTTCTCCATTAGGCCTGTAGGTGGAGCTATGACAGCACACGTACAGTACACACACCGGTGTGTGATGTGTCCAAAAATGAATGGGCAAATGTGAGTGAAATTGTCGCACTGTATGCAGCTGTTTGTCTGCATTGATTTAGGGTTGATACAACCATCATAATAATATTGTTAATAATAACAATAACAATAATGATGTAATAATGTAAAAATTATCATAAAAAATACCTGATTATGAGAAAAAAATAATTACGATGCATGGAATATTGTTGAGGCACACTAGTTACAACTATATTTCAAACAGGCACTCCATGTCAAAAAGGTTGCTGACCCCTGCTCTAGGCTATTGAATTTAAACGTGTACTTTGAACATTCTTGTTTAGAAAATCACAAGCAGGGAGTCAATTGGAAAGGTGGAATACCTCCAAAGATGTGCAACCCAGTTCTGATGTCCACAAGTGTTGCCCTGCCCTTGATATGTCTGTAGGCTACTAATCACAGGTAGGCTCCATCTCAACAGTCATTTTATGTTATGTCACGTCGCCTACGTTTTCACGTCTGTTTCCATGCTGTTTTGTCTCGAGGCTGGTGTACGAGTATTATTATTATTAGTAGTAGTAGTAGTAGTATTAGTATTATTAGTATTATTAGTATTTAAAAAATGTGTATTATTGGTCAGCCTTTCTTTTATCCCACCCAGCAAAAACTGATAGCTGGACGGAGCTGATATTCCTGCAGGTTGGTGGTGTGGGGATAGTAACACAGCGCTCCACTTATCAAAATAGTTGTGGTTATGAATACAGTCCATATGGAGGCAGCTTTTTTTGCGCTCGTCACCAATGCAAGAGACTCCGGTCTTGAATCCGGGTGTCAGCATTGCCTCTGGCTTGGGCCGGCCGTCATACTGGCTCAATTGGCAGAGTTAGCGGGTGGAAGTCGATGAGTGGTAATCTGGACGTTGTGGACAGCGACTCCTACAGGTCGGTTGGGGACGCCTGCACAGCAGAGACAGGAAATGGCGGGGGTAGTGTGAGCCTCCCACTAGGCTTGGGCGGTATCCTTATTTTCAAACCGGCAAACCTTTATGTTATAATACCCCGGTGCACGGTATTTGACGGTATGACTTTCATTTTCATCCGCGGGGGGGGGGGGGGGGGGGGGGTTACGTGTTACCAAGTAAACAAATCATCGTCAGCTCTCAGAACGGTAGTCCCGCACCGGTAGAAGCCTGCACCGTTTTAGCATTAGCATCTAGCCTATAGCCATGGCAGACTATTTGATTCCTTAAGGGCTAGAAATTGCCTGGGTTTTGGTCATATGCTCCCGAAATGCTCCCGTTGTTTGGCTACTTCTATGTGCAGTGAAAACTACTTGAATGCTTTATAACCTAGTCATTGATTTAGTTCAGGGTAATCTAAGATTAGCCGCAGAGCTAACGCTACTTAACGTGAGCTAACGCTAGTTATTCAAGCTCAGTAGCTCACAGAGAGAGATAAACAGCTGACAGCGGATAGTACAGGACGGTACAAATACAATAAAACGGCGGGTGGGGGCTGTTGTGTAAACCTTGTACTCTTTAGTTCACATATAATAATTTAGTTCACATATAATAAGAGACGGATTGCGCCACAACAACACTGCTCTCGTCACAACGCTTTACGGTATTTTCACAGCACTGTCGCAACATTACCGTAAAACGTGAACACCGTTGTGACCCACTCGCTCCACTAGAGCGGTCTCGCCCTCTGCTGGCGCGTGTGTGCACTACACTCAGTGTGTGCACTACACTCAAAACTCCGTTTCACTGTTATAGAAACTGAAGCGCATCTGTGATTTTGACGGTGACGGACAGTATTGAAAATCAAAACCCGTAGTTATTTCTAAATACCCTGGTATACCTTAATACCGTCATACCGCCCAAGCCTACCTCCCACACGTTACACCTCGCCAATGAGAGTCCGCGCTGGCAGGTGAAAAGATGTGACAGGCTGCCTCTTCGTGTATCGGAGGGGACACGTGATGCAAGGCTTCTGTCCTCACTACAACTGACCAGTGGGGGGCATATGCAAGCAACGTTCAAGACAGGGGAGGAGAGAATTGGAAACACGAAATTGGGATGGGAGAAAAATAGAAAATAAGAAGAAAAAGTGGATAAAAAAAATAAATTAATACAGTCCATATGGTTATGATATTACCTACAAGCTACATTAAGACCTTTAACCCCCACAGAATTAACCACATCATAATAACATCACTTCCCTGCCCCGGCATGCCGGCAGTCCCATTTCCACAGACGCTGGGGCGTTTAATGCCGGATCACCAATGACCCCCCATTCCGTTATACAGAACGGCGAGGCAGTGTAATAAAAGGTAAAAGGGGCTAAAGAGAGATTGAGAGAGACAGATATGAGGCATGTTCTTGCTCTTAGAGGTCTTTCAGTGTGTGATCAATTGGATCAGGTTAAATAATTTTCCTTTACAGTACGTGTCTGACTAACCTCTTCCGCCATTAGCAACCTAGCCCCTCCATCTCTCTCTCTCTCTCTCTCTCTCTCTCTCTCTCTCTCTCTCTCTCTCTCTCTCTCTCTCTCTCTCTCTCTCTCTCTCTCTCTCTCTCTCTCTCTCTCTCTCTCTCTCTATCTATCTCTCTTACAAATAGGACCGTTTTTCTGCCCTAGAGACAAATTACCCCTAATAGTCCCTAGTTTCCCGAAGAGGCTTTTCTCTCTCCTCCAAAAGCACTGGTACCATAATGGACTTGGATTTGGACAGGAATTGGGAACAGCAATAATGCTGCTCAATGTTCTGTTTCTGAGTCGTAATAAAACCAACCACCCGCTCACCGAGACGGAGCTGGGTTTTCCTTTGGTACCGGGAGAAGGTAAATTATGGCCTTTTTATTTATTTGTGCTTTCGAACGTAACCGCCATGAAACAATCAGAAAATACATAAAAATATAAATAGTCTCTGCGGTGGTAGGCGAGTGCTTAGTCCACTGCGCTACCCAGCCGCCAACTGTGTGTGTGTTAGACCAATCAGCGATGGTCATCCCTGCAAACCCTGCCCCTAATGATGGGGGTACTATCTGCAGTGGAATGTCGAGTTGAGGCACCTTTATGGCTTTGAGTCATCAAAACAAAGCAATATCAATAGAAAATAATTCATATTAATAATAATTTAAAATAAAAGGTCAAATAAAAAGCTCTTTTTTGTGACATGTTTTGGTGTCTCAACTGTTCCTTCAACACCTTAAAAAGAAATCCTCACACAGCTGCCTCTTATCAGCCACACAAACACTGCCTCAAAACCTTCCTCTTCCTCCTTTAAACCCTTCTTATCTCCAACCTAGCTTCCACCCAGCCTCCACTCAGCCTCCACTCAGCCTCGATCCAGCCTCCATTCAGCCTCTACCCAGCCTCCACCCAGCCCCAACCCAGCCTCCATTCAGCCTCTACCCAGCCTCCACCAAGCCCCAACCCAGCCTCCATTCAGCCTCTACCCAGCCTCCACCAAGCCCCAACCCAGCCTCCATTCAGCCTCTACCCAGCCTCCACCCAGCCCCAACCCAGCCTCCATTCAGCCTCTACCCAGCCTCCACCCAGCCCCAACCCAGCCTCCATTCAGCCTCTACCCAGCCTCCACCCAGCCCCAACCCAGCCTCCATTCAGCCTCTACCCAGCCTCCACCCAGCCCCAACCCAGCCTCCATTCAGCCTCTACCCAGCCTCCACCCAGCCCCAACCCAGCCTCCATTCAGCCTCTACCCAGCCTCCACCCAGCCCCAACCCAGCCTCCATTCAGCCTCTACCCAGCCTCCACCCAGCCCCAACCCAGCCTCCATTCAGCCTCTACCCAGCCTCCACTCAGCCCCCACCCAGCCCCCACCCAGCCTCCACTCAGCCCTCACCCAGCCCCAACCCAGCCTCCATTCAGCCCCCATTCAGCCCCAACCCAGCCTCCACTCAGCCCTCACCCAGCCCCAACCCAGCCTCCATTCAGCCCCCATTCAGCCCCCACCCAGCCCGCACCCAGCCCCCACCCAGCCCCCACCCAGCCTCCACTCAGCCTCCACTCAGCCCTCACCCAGCCCCCACTCAGCCCCCACCCAGCCCCAACCCAGCCTGCGTGAACACTTTCGGCAACCAACATGTACTTCCGCGTTTCCCTGATTGGCCAGCATTGGCCAGCGCTCTCCTTCGTGAATACCAGCCGCTCTACGCTCGTTTACCCCCTCATGAGTCACGTGAAACACTGCAGACCACTGATTGGTCAGAAGAGAGACGCGTCACTTGTTGGAGGCTCTCCAGAAAAACAGAAAGCCGCCATCTTTAATGTCTCGCGTAGAATTTCATTTGCAGCAGGAACAAGTGCAATAAACAAAAAAGGATACAGTCACTGTGTATTCTGCCTCATTTATTGATGAAACAAAACCGACATCAACACAATTTGTCACCGAGCGGAGAGTTTAGTCTCACAAAAAGATCGCTGACTTGTTAAGCTTGTTGTTGTTGTTAGGTTAGGTGCTAATGTTGTGCTAGCGTTTTAGCATGGCTATCGTACATAGCACGATCAATATAACTCGCTATTGATTGTTTGTACTAGTAACTAATGGTTAATGCTAGTAGAATAGACACAACGTGAGGTAATCACCATCCATTTTAAACCGGTTATTACCTAATGCTAACGTTAGCAGATAGACGCGAGACTGGTGCCGTTACAGCTTGTTAGCTTAATGCTAACGTTAACGTTAGCAGATAGACACGAGAGCTTAGGTAACGTTAAAGCAATGAGAGGTAACGTTAGTAGAATAGACACAACGAGAGTCTCGTTAATGTTATTATTGATTGATTGATTGATTGAATGAAAACTGTTTTACTCTGGCTTGCGCCTAGCTCGCGGACATAAGTTAGCTATGCTGGAGCTCTCAGCTGTACACCAGCGGCCCCAGCTTGTTAGCTTAATGCTAACGTTAACGTTAGCAGATAGACACGAGAGCCTAGGTAACGTTAAAGCAATGAGAGGTAGCGTTAGCAGAATAGACACAACGAGAGTCTCGTTAATGTTATTATTGATTGAATGAAAACGCGCCTAGCTCGCGTACATAGCTATGCTGGAGCTCTCAGCTGTACACAGGGAGACAAGTACGAAATGCGCATGCGCGCGTTACCGGTGTAGGGGGAAGAGGGCTGGCCGATCGCTGGCCAATCAGAGAAACGCGGAAGTACTTGTTGGTTGCCAAAAGTGTTCACGCACCCAGCCTCCACTCAGCCCCAACCCTCCTAACAGCACCATGAGCTCTGGCCCTTACAGCCTGCCCTCCTAACAGCACCATGAGCTCTGGTCCTTACAGCCTGCCCTCCTAACAGCACCTTGAGCTCTGGCCCTTACAGCCTGCCCTCCTAACAGCACCATGAGCTCTGGTCCTTACAGCCTGCCCTCCTAACAGCACCATGAGCTCTGGCCCTTACAGCCTGCCCTCCTAACAGCACCATGAGCTCTGGTCCTTACAGCCTGCCCTCCTAACAGCACCATGAGCTCTGGCCCTTACAGCCTGCCCTCCTAACAGCACCATGAGCTCTGGCCCTTACAGCCTGCCCTCCTAACAGCACCATGAGCTCTGGTCCTTACAGCCTGCCCTCCTAACAGCACCATGAGCTCTGGCCCTTACAGCCCGCCCTCCTAACAGCACCATGAGCTCTGGCCCTTACAGCCCGCCCTCCTAACAGCACCATGAGCTCTGGCCCTTACAGCCTGCCCTCCTAACAGCACCATGAGCTCTGGCCCTTACAGCCTGCCCTCCTAACAGCACCTTGAGCTCTGGCCCTTACAGCCTGCCCTCCTAACAGCACCATGAGCTCTGGCCCTTACAGCCCGCCCTCCTAACAGCACCTTGAGCTCTGGCCCTTACAGCCCGCCCTCCTAACAGCACCTTGAGCTCTGGCCCTTACAGCCCGCCCTCCTAACAGCACCTTGAGCTCTGGCCCTTACAGCCCGCCCTCCTAACAGCACCTTGAGCTCTGGCCCTTACAGCCTGCCCTCCTAACAGCACCTTGAGCTCTGGCCCTTACAGCCTGCCCTCCTAACAGCACCATGAGCTCTGGCCCTTACAGCCCGCCCTCCTAACAGCACCTTGAGCTCTGGCCCTTACAGCCCGCCCTCCTAACAGCACCTTGAGCTCTGGCCCTTACAGCCTGCCCTCCTAACAGCACCTTGAGCTCTGGCCCTTACAGCCTGCCCTCCTAACAGCACCATGAGCTCTGGCCCTTACAGCCCGCCCTCCTAACAGCACCTTGAGCTCTGGCCCTTACAGCCTGCCCTCCTAACAGCACCTTGAGCTCTGGCCCTTACAGCCTGCCCTCCTAACAGCACCATGAGCTCTGGCCCTTACAGCCCGCCCTCCTAACAGCACCATGAGCTCTGGCCCTTACAGCCTGCCCTCCTAACAGCACCATGAGCTCTGGCCCTTACAGCCTGCCCTCCTAACAGCACCTTGAGCTCTGGCCCTTACAGCCTGCCCTCCTAACAGCACCATGAGCTCTGGCCCTTACAGCCTGCCCTCCTAACAGCACCTTGAGCGCTGGCCCTTACAGCCCGCCCTCCTAACAGCACCTTGAGCTCTGGCCCTTACAGCCCGCCCTCCTAACAGCACCTTGAGCTCTGGCCCTTACAGCCCGCCCTCCTAACAGCACCTTGAGCTCTGGCCCTTACAGCCCGCCCTCCTAACAGCACCTTGAGCTCTGGCCCTTACAGCCCGCCCTCCTAACAGCACCATGAGCTCTGGCCCTTACAGCCCGCCCTCCTAACAGCACCATGAGCTCTGGCCCTTACAGCCCGCCCTCCTAACAGCACCTTGAGCTCTGGCCCTTACAGCCTGCCCTCCTAACAGCACCTTGAGACTGAAACCATGTCATCTTCCCACCTTGCCTGTTCCCCTGTAGTGGAGCAGTGAGGCTGCTTTAATCCCCCCTGAGAGAGTGGACTTAGAGGAAAGCCTGCTGCACCCAATTGTGTTTCCTCCCTTGGGCTTTGCTGTTTGTAACAGGGCTAATCTAAGTCTAGATTATAGTTTTATAGTACATTCCTAAATACAGCTACTTCAAAACACACTTTTTCACACACCTCAAAGGCCACTAAAATCCTAATAATGTCTCTAGTGCCAGTGCCTTCCAGTCTGTCTTCCTCTAAACTGTCTTTTAGCCTGTTTCCTCTCTTCCTGAGGGGATATCTGATAAGATAAGGAGGGTTTTAGCTCCGTGTGCTCAACTTGGAACATTGTCGAGGTGGAACTGAGGGAACTTTGACTGATTGATTCAGGTGTGCAGAGGAAATCGAAAGACTCCCGTCTCTAGTCAGATAGAACCCTGTCAATCATGTTCATACTCTGATTTACAGTTATTTAACTGGTGATCTACAGTCAAGACAGCTAATCGATCACATACCCTAACCAGTCAAATGACACTTGTCATCAATCAATCCCCCATGTGAATCCAGTTGTTTACAGTACTGCACTTAACAGACGTGTCCCGTCAGTGTTATGGTACTGAATGTAGATTTCTTGTCTCTTGAGTATTGTTTTTGTGACTGTGACTCAGTGACATGCTCAGCTGCCCAATTGAGACGAGGCTTATATATCAAACTAAAGTCCTCTTGTTGTCTGACACCCGACTTGGTTATTCAACCAGGAAATACAGAATCTAGGACAGTGGGAAGCATCTAGGACAGTAGGGAGCATTTTGAAAGAAGCTTTCGAGCGGAGACGACTCTCTGTGCTTATGCAACGTTGAAAGCACACACAAACTTTCTTTTCTGTGGCGGCTGGGTGACGCAGCGGACATTGCGCTCGTCACCAACGCAAGAGACACCGGGTTCGACTCCGGCTGTCGCCGTTGCCTCCGGCTTCAGCCAGCCGTCATACTAACTCAATTGGCAGAGTTAGCGGGTGGAAGTCGATGGGTGGTAATCTGGACGTTGTGGACAGCGACTCCTACAGGTCGGTTGGGGACGCCTGCACAGCAGAGACAGGAAACACGTGATGCAAGGCTTCTATCCTCCCTACAACCGGCCAGTGGGGGGCATATGCGAGCAACGTTCAAGACAGGGGAGGGTCGGGCAGCTGATTGGCGCAGTGGGCAAGGCGCTCGCCACTAACGCAGGAGACGCTGGGTTCGAGCCCAGCTCTCTGTGTTGCTACCGGCTGGCCGGTCGTTCATACTAACACAATTGGCAAGTGTTAGAGGGTGGGAAAGCCGGTGGGTGGGGATTGGACGTTGTGGACAGAGACTCCTACAGGTCGGTTTGGGGACGCCGGTGCGGCGGAAGCAGGAAGTAGCGGGGGCAGCGTGAGCCTCCCACGCGTTACTCCTCGCCACTGAGAGTTCGAGCTGCTGTGGTGAAAAGATACGACAGGCTGCCCCCTCGTGTACCAGAGGGGACACGTGATGCAAGGCTTCTGTCCTCACTACAGCCGACCAGTGGGAGGCATAGTCTAGCAACGTTCAAGACAGGGGAGGGAAGAATTGGATAATACGAAATTGGGATGGGAGAAAAATAGAAAATGGGGAGAAAAAGTGGATACAAAAAATAAAAACGTTCTTTTCTGTTGCACGGCTGAAGATCTCATTGTTATCTGTGTGCATGTCAAGGGACTGTTGTTTAAAACAGGATTGGGTCTATGTAGCGACACAAGATTCAAAAATTAGATTATGGTGCAACGGCATAGCAAACATTGTATCGTGTAGAAACACTGCAGAGATTTGATAGTTGATTTGCCATTCAACACCGGATCACCAGTGTACTTGGCTTGGGTCCAAGGTCTCCATACTCCTCCTATACGTACCGTCAGATATTGTGATTTTTGTAGAAGTGAGATTCAGTGAGAAGTGCATCGCACATCAGGTGAGACATGTTGATGTACAGGAGGTTAATCTCAAGGTAACTTGATTAGGTGGTGGTGGTCGTGGAGGTATAGATAGATACTTGGAGAGAGAAAGAGACAGACAGACAGACCTATCTCGGCCTAAACATCAGCGCCACAGGGAACTTCAACCAAGCTTTGAACGACCTGAGAGACAGAGCAAGAAGGGCTTTTTATGCTATCAAAAGGAACATCAAGACATTCCAATTAAAATCTGGCTAAAAATATTAGACTCCGTCATAGAACCCATTTCCCTGTATGGTTGCAAGGTCTGGGGCCTACTTGCAAACCAAGATTTCACAGCATGCAGAATTGTGCAAATCCAGTCTCCGCACCCAACGGAAAACACCAAATAATGCATGCAGAGCAGAACTAGGAAGATACCCACTAATTATCAAAATCCAAAAGAGAGAATTTAAATGTTATATTCACCTAAAAGAAAGTGACCCAGACACACTCCATAACAAAGCCCTCACCTACAGAGAGACCCTAGAGAGAGATGCCCGCTCAGCCAGTTGGTTCTGGGACTCTGCTCACGAACACAAGCAGAGCCACCCGACAGAAACCACACTGGACTAAACCAAATTATAAGAAAACAAAAAGAAAACTATCTGACACAAGAATCAACCCAAAACCAGAGCAAATTGGAATGCTATTTGGCTATTTGGCTGTTTGATTGTTTTGCTTTGTTTTGTTCATTTTAACACTAGCTTTGGCAATGTAAAAGTATGTTTCCCATGTGAATAAAGCCCCTTTGAATTGAATTGAAATTGAATTGAGACAGCGAGAGAGACAAAGAGAGAGAGAGAGAGAGAGAGAGAGAGAGAGAGAGAGAGAGAGAGAGCGAGAGAGAGAGAGAGAGAGAGAGAGAGAGAGAGAGAGAGAGAGAGAGAGAGTCAACCAGGAGCTCTCGTCAGCTCAGTGACAGTTCAGCGTCACCACAGTCCCTTCCTGTCATCTGTGATCGTCTGGAGGGTTCGGTGACAGAGAGCTTCTTCCTTTTATTTTAAGTCCAAAAGTGAATTTACCATGAGTGACAGAAGAGATGGAGAGGGACAGAGGTGAGCTCAGAGGGGAGCGCTGGGAATTGAGTGGTTGAGAGAGTAAAGAGAAGAAGAGGGAAGAAGAGGAGAGGTTAAGAAAGGACGACAAAGATAGACTGAGAGAGGGAAGGGGGTCGAAACAGAGACAGGCCTATTTGGCTCTAGCGAGCACACCACACACAGACACACACACACACACACACACACACACACACACACACACACATGCACACACAGATCTAGCTGTGACTGAGGAAGCTATTTGGATATAGCCTCAGGTCATAGACTGACTTTAGAATAGATTGCAACTCACCTCTCTCTCTCTCTCTCTCTCTCTCTCTCTCTCTCTCTCTCTCTCTCTCTCTCTCTCTCTCTCTCTCTCTCTCTCTCTCTCTCTCTGTCTCTCTCTGTCTCTCTCTCTCTCTCTTACTCTCTCTCTCTATCTCTCTCTCTCCCTTCCTTTCTCCCTCTATCTCCCTTTCTCTCTCTTGTTCTCTCTCACTCTCTCATACCCCCTTTCTCTCTCTCTCACACTCTCTCTCCCTCTCACTTTATCTCCTCTCTCCCTCTCTCTCTTCCTTTCTCCCTCTCTCTCTTTCTCCCTATCATGTCTTTCTCTATATATATCTCCCTTTCTCTCTCTTGCTATCTCCCTTTCTCCCCCTCTCTCTATCCCTTTGTCTCTCTCTCTCTATCTCTCTCTCTCCCTTCCTTTCTCCCACTATCTCCCTTTCTCTCTCTTGTTCTCTCTCACTCTCTCATACCCCCTTTCTCTCTCTCTCACACTCTCTCTCCCTCTCCCTTTATCTCCTCTCTCCCTCTCTCTCTTCCTTTCTCCCTCTCTCTCTTTCTCCCTATCATGTCTTTCTCTATATATATATCTCCCTTTCTCTCTCTTGCTCTCTCCCTTTCTCCCCCTCTCTCTATCCCTTTGTCTCTCTCTCTCTCTCTCTTACTCTCTCTCTCTCCCTTCCTTTCTCCCTCTATCTCCCTTTCTCTCTCTTGTTCTCTCTCACTCTCTCATACCCCCTTTCTCTCTCTCACACTCTCTCTCCCTCTCACTTTATCTCCATCTCTCTCCCTCTCTCTCTTCCTTTCTCCCTCTCTCTCTTTCTCCCTATCTTGTCTTTCTCTCTATATATATCTCCCTTTCTCTCTCTTGCTCTCTCCCTTTCTCCCCCTCTCTCTATCCCTTTGTCTCTCTCTCACTCTCTCTCCCCTTCTCTCTCTCTCTCTATCTCTCTCTCTCTCTCTCTCTCTCTCTCTCTCTCTCCCTCTCTCTGTGGATAAAGAAAACTGTGATGTGTATCCAGCCCACATTACACACTCCTTCTCATCGCCTCAGAAACCTTTGATCTGGAATATTCTCTGCACTCTGGAGTTGAAAGGTTCACGCACTTCCTTCTGCATTAACTCTTAGATTTTCACTTCTGACTGAAAAGCTGGGGACGGTTCTTCAATGGACCTTCAATGTCTGCATTCAGATTCAAAGACTGTCCTAAATACATAAGTATGTAAATCAATCATACTATACTGTCAGAGCTTACAGTTCAACTGGTACATGGAGTGCAGTATGGGCCACCGACTACAGACAACAAGCTCAGAGGACTCGCTCAAATATATATATATCCATATCTGTCTGAATATACCTGCATATAATCCTTCTATATACCTACTTATTCACCTGCATATAACCCATATAACGATAGGTTATTAATATAACCGTAGTCATCTGCACTAACCTCACTTTGTGCATTTGCACTGAATAAAAATTCACAATGTACCTTTACATACCAACATTCGTCTGGCCACACCCCTATCCGCTACCTTCATAAGCAGGTGTGTGGCCCCACACTCGCCTCCTTCCCAATCTTTCACCACAAGGCAAGATCAAAGGCCGCAGTGGCGTCTAGACGCTGAGCGTCACTAGTATTCATAGAACTACGGTTATATTCATAACCTATTGTTCTATATCATACTAGCTCGACAAATGTACCCCACTGAGGCCCCCCACAACCATCAGAACCGGGGAGGACCGAGCCCCCCGACCCTCCCTAATGGAGGATACCCTCCCTATTGGAGGACGGGAGGGAGACGGATCCGACCGTGCGAAGAGAAACTCGAGCAACTCAACGCACAGGGTGAGCAGACCGTGGCTTGACCCCACGACTACGCACACACACAACCCGCATGCCACCAGGGAATGAACGGAAGGAACAAACCTTGTTACCGCCCCCAAAATCACAGGGTCAAGAGCAAACTCAACCCCGTGGCAAGGCCGTAGCAGCGGAGCGCGAAGGAAGACCCAGACCCACTGAAGGGACTGGATCCCCCGGAAAAAGGGGGCCCGGAGAGGTCAACGACGCCACAGCATCAAGACTTCACCAGGCGGTCACTAGTGACACCGCCCCCCACATCGCCAGCCTATTCGGACAGGGCTCCTCCAAGAGCGGGCCCTTCCCCCAACTAGCACGCCGCCTGGCACACTGACCCTGGCACACTCAGGCAGTCAGCATGGCTGTAACTCGAAGCACTCAAGAGGCTACACCACAGCAAGAGCAGGCAGCGCACCGGGGAGACGACCACCAGAAGGGGTCGATCCCTCAATCCAGGCAGCAGGCATTTGACCCTAGCCTGGAGCACTGCGGACGAGACAGGCGCCAACTGGGGTCAACTGAAAACAGCACCCCCGGCGGAAGGGGCGTATGCTGGCATTGTTGCGCACCATGACAAAGCCTCCACCAAAAAAACCCGACCCAGAGGGGCCGAGGCAGAGAAGGCTGACACGATTGGCAGACGTCATGAACGCGCAGGGGCACACTCAACCGGGTAACCCCGGAGTTGACTCCGCTCCAACACACCAGGGAATCAACCACCCTCTCGGTACCACATGCGGTGGTTGTTCCTATAACCCCTCAAGAAAAAACTCCAAAACACACCTGCGGGTATACACTGGCTATACTGCAGTACAAGTGTTTCAGTTTTCAAAAAGGGGTTATCCCAGGCCTACGGGTCGACGAAACACAACTTCGGACCGGGCCTAGCGGCCCGGGAAGCACACAGGGATGCCAGAGGAGGTCCATAAGACCACCCCAACAGCCCCCTCTTCGCCATGCATAAGAGAGGAGCGAAAAGAATGGAAAACCAGCCCCTTTATGATATCGCAGGGTACAACATGTACCCAACAAAGGGTCTCCATAACGCCCAACCCTGTGACACCCGGGCCGACCCGGCATTTTTCCCCCCAAAAAAAGCACAAGTCCCTCAGGGTACCAGAACAGAAGATCTGCGTCCCCGGCGGACAACGGGTTAACTGACCTGGACCAGCGTGACCAGACTCAGTCGCGTGCCCTAATCACGCGGACATCCCTACTCCAAGAGAGGGGGTAGGTACGCGTGTCGATCTAAAACATGAAAAGAGGGCGCCACCCAGACGGTCCCATTCGTACCGCGCTCAGTGGCCCACCCCAAGGGCGTGAGACCCCTCTACCTATGTTTTAATCTATTCCGTTTAACATCCCCCAGATATAAATGAGAATTCGTCGAGACCTAGTAACAGTCGCTCGGAAGAGAAAACCTCCATCCCAGTTGCCCTATAAAAACGCTGTTTTAATAACGAGCAACCAAGGCGTACCAGCCCCATTCGTAATTCTTATCAGAAACACCCCGAGCCAGCACTATGTACGCATCGAGACCCAAACACATCAATGGATAGTCTAACAAGACACCAGACATTGTTCCTCCAAGTCGCCTGGGAGAACGACAAGGAGCCGTCGTGCTTCACGTTCTTTCCTCTTTTTATTAAAAAGAAAGAAACACAGACTGACATGAATCCCACGTGACGCGGCTGAGGGTAAAAAAATTTCATTTTCACATCCCGCCACCCTCACCACAGGGATTAGACGGGAATCCTCAGAGAGACTTCCCACGTGAGCCATGAATTGAAAAGTCATGGTAACATTGAGCCATGTGACCAACAGACTCAAGTTACATGTATATCGAGCGTAGCAGAACACTAAGTTCCTACGCTCTGCCCCGACAACTTGACAATGACAGACCCACACACGGGTCTGAAAAAACTCACGGAAGCCGGCGTCCAATAGAAACGCGCCCAGTGGGGCGGCTACGTGGCGTAGTGGGCAAGGCGCTCGCCACGAATGCAGAGACGCTGGGCTCGCCTGTTCGAGCCCAGCGCTCCACATTGCTTTCAGTTTAGCTGGTCGCTCATACTAATACACATTGGCCGTATTAGGGGGTGGGAAACTGATGGGTGGGGATCGGGCGTTGTGGACAGCGACTCCTACAGGTCGGTTGGTGCGCCTGCGCAGTAGAATCAGGAAGTGTCAGGGGCAGCGTGAGCCTCCCACGCGTTACTCCTCGCCACTGAGAGATCGAGCTGCGCAGGTGAAAAGATGCGACTGCTGTTACCTCAGGTACCGGAGGGGACTTGTGCTATGTATGACTTAGTCCACATTGCAGCCGGCTTGTGGGAGGCAAGAAACAGCGTTCGTGACAGGGGAGGGTTGAATTGGATGATACGAAATTTTGATGGGAGGAAAATATAGAAAATGGGAGAAAAAGTGGATAAAAAAAAAGAAACGCGCCCAGTGACGTTTTCTATGACGGGGGGAAACCCATGACCTAACTGCCCGTGATAGGTGCAGAGTCAGGGAAACCCTCCCCCCCCCCCGCCCCCCCGTGCCAAGCTGCCTAACAGCTTGGCCGGACCGAATGAAAAGAGAGTAAAAAAAAAACCTGACCAATCAGAAGAGGGAAGGAGGGGTTTATCCGGTACCCCCTTGCAAGCCCAACCCTCGAATACGACAACAACAATAGCCATATGATACCTTAAGTAGCCAGTATGCTAATGAACAGCGCAAAGCTAATTCAATGCGCGCTAGCCACAGACAAGTCTGTGAACAGGGTTTATAACAAGGCCAAAGTTATATATGTGTGAACCCGACACCCGTGTTTATGTTGCAAGACACCGAAAATTTGATAGAGAGAGAGAGCGGCCTGAAAAACCGCGGTACCTTTACACACACGAGCATTACTGCAGACCAACACAACAGTGTTGCGGCTCAATATCACTGTTTAAGCAACAGAGCACACAACTAACTTCTACCTTTATGTGAAGAACCTAATCTTCAGGTCGAGGCAGAAAAAACCCTTTTCAACCGAGTGTAAGCTGCAGGCCTTGCTTAAGCTCTATAACATGAAATGTAGCGACCAACAAGACTATAAGTCTAGCCCTTCTATCAAACCCACACTAGCGAAAGGTTCACACATCGTATCCCCATCATATGTAGTGAATAAACACACAGTTTGTAACAAAAATAGTCCCTCCCAGGAGGGACCTTTTATTTAACAAAATCATATGGTGGGCCGGGAAGGGAACATGGGGGACCAACAGAGGGAAAAGTCACTTTAGCGACGCCTGCCACGAGCCGCTCGGGACTTGCCACCCCGGGGAGCCCCGGAGGGACGGTAAAGGACTGGAGGCTGGTCACGACGATCCCTACCGTCACCTCAGAGCATGGATGGGCCGGCTGCAGTGGCCGAGGCGCCCTCTCTCCTCCTGGCCTTCTTCGCTGAAGGGCCAGCAGTGGCGGTGGTAGCAGCGGCGGCTACGGCGGCGGAACCTCGACGACGAGCCTTCCGTCTGACTCCACCGGCGACATCGGGCGGGGGGAAATGAGGCTGGAGCACGGAACGCTCCTCCTGCATTTCCCTGCAGGTTGAGGTCATCAGCTGCAACGCCGACCCGAAGAGCCCAGCAT
>NC_140165.1:232967468-233006292 GCF_963971535.1 Notolepis coatsorum | reverse complement strand
CAACGATCTATACAATACAAGGTAAAAAAAAAAAAAAAAGATCCTATCCTTAACCCCAAATGTGTCCATTGATTGTGAGATTTCCAGAGTAGACGCTGAAGAAGGGCGTTGTAGAGGAATTCACCATGAGTAAGGATGTAAACAGACAAATGTAGACATAGTTAAACACCAGGAGAATCGGCTTGAGAGCCCCTTGCCGGGGGTGCCTGTAACTGTTCCGCAACAGTAAGTGACTTCCGGGGTAGGCCTGATTGGCCCCGACAGGCACGTGACGCGGCAAACTCAGGACGCGCAACGAGGCTGCTGAGAGCTGTCGCGCGGAAATAGGCTGTCTATTGCCATTCTCTAAGACAAACTCTAACCTTAACCAGCTCCTTAACAGCGCCTAAACTTAACCGTTCTAACCTTAACCAACTCCGAAACAATGCCTAACCTTAACCTTAACCTTAACCATGCCTAACCTTAACCGGCGAAAGAATACATGTTAAAAAAAAATCACGTTAAAAAAAACAAATTTGATGGGATTCGAACTCGTCAACAACGGGCCGCAGGATCGCAGGACCGCTGCTCTGCCAGGTGAGCTGAAGCACCGAATGAAAGTCATGGCGTATTTTAACGGTTACGTAATTCCGCAAGCTCTGCCGCTCGGCTCCGCGGAGCGTGCCGCGCGGCAGAGAAAGTTGCGCGTCACGTGCCTGTCGGGGCCAATCAGGCCTACCCCGGAAGTAACTTACTGTTGCGGATAAGCTATAAGCTGCCGGGGTCTCATAACAGGCTCCTTGAGACATGGGAAACATTGATCTTTATGGTCAGGGATGATAGGCTGTGCCCAGGTGAGAGGGACGATTGGATTGGATCTTTATGGTCAGGGGATGATAGGCTGTGCCCAGGTGAGAGGGACGATTGGATGGAGAAGTCAAGGAGGGGGGGGGGGGGGGGTGAGTTAGGAGGAGGAGGGAGTAGACATGGGTTGGGGATGCTGGAGAGGATTGAAAAGGGGGGGGGGGTGAGAGACAAAAGGTGAATAAATTGGGAGGGGGGGGTGTAGACAGATGGGAGAGGTGTGGGGGGGGGGGGGTCATAAGAATGGGGGGAGATCATTATTCCACAGCGTCGTGCCCAAAATGTCAGCGTGTGAAAAGTCAAATTGGGGTGCTGTCCAGTTGAGCGTGTTGCATCTTATTTCCTGCCTGCCACCCAATCTGGAGGCCTTCGCTGTTGACAGCTTGAGAATGTCAAACGATTTGCATACCTTGGCAGCCCATCTCTCACAAAGAGCCCCGCACGAGGGGGCAGTTCAACACTGAATCCGCTGTGCTTGCACTGCCTTTGGACGATGTGGAAAATCATGTGTTCTGCAAACCGCAGCCTTTGGACTGCCACCAGACTCCTCGACTGTAAAGCTGCGATCATTCCACCCGCCCTCTATTGACAATTTTCACACTGAGGCCATTTTAGTCTTACTGTATGTCATGCTCAGGTTGGGATTCCGTTCCCCAGGTGGGAACAGGGTGGGAAGGAATCCCAACCTGAGCATGACATTAGAGCAAATTGGCCGCCGTGTGAATATGGTCAATGAGACATGGGCAGCGGTGGAAAGTAATTTTAGTATTCATTTTAGGAACTGTTGAAGTGCCACGAAGTGACCCTTTTTGTATTTTGACATCCTGTTCTCTCTCTCTGACTTGTGTCCTTGTATGATGTATATAATTAAGCATTATAAAGGATTAAATATAAGTATGTATTATAAGCTTGATAACAGGACGAGTAGGCCTCTGATATGACGGATGTCTTTGGTATTCTTATATAACCTGTATACTATATACACTATAACTATACTACAGTTAATGGAATATACACTAAATAATGGAAAGAAAAAAACCTTTTGATAATGAAGGGTGGGTGAGAATGTGCGCTTCCCTCCACGACCTTGAAGGCCCGCGAGAAGGGAATGTGCACGGTTAATCCTTTGCAGTCCTGAGGCAGAGGGAGAACTTCTGTATAATGTTTTACACATGTATGTGTATGGTATATGTCTGTATTGTACATGTATATATATATCTGTATAATCTGTATATATATGTATATATATATATATATATATATATATATATATATATATATATATATATATATATATATATATATATATATATATATATATATATATATATATATATATATATAATATATATATATATATATATATTATATAGGCGTACAGGCTATTCCAATTGAAAGCCGGGACCCGTGTAGAGGCAGATGGAATTCTAGGGGCTTTCCACAGCCATAAGAAATCTATTACTTTCTCAAGTTACAGTAATGGCTGGAAAAGGGAGGAGTGGTCATTTTATGTGTTATGTGTTGATGGGCTGGTAGAATGACATCACTATGACATCACTGTATTTAGACCAATAGTAAGGTCCTGTAAGGTCCTGATATGATACAGAACTGTATATAAGTGACTGCTCCAGTCTCGTCGAGTCAGATTTTCCGATTTTAGACTTTTCCACTTTGAAGAGTTTTTATAGAGCCAGGCAATGCGAGCGGTGTATTGGGGCATGGCCTGGCAATTTTTCAGAGTGGAGTCCCTATGACAAAGCTCTGTTTTTTAGATGCTCTAAATCTTTTAAATGATAGCGACAAAGAGAGTTTTTGCTATGCTAAGAGAGAGATGTTTTGTTTATACTTATTTTAACTGGATTGGAAATTTTCAAGACAGAATCTTTGTAACTTACTTTTCTAATTAAAACAACTTTGTTGAAATACTTATTGAATTCGTGGACTGCTTTCCTTCGTGCCGTTCTATCACAATGTGCCACGACGCTGGCCTCGCCCTGCTCTCGTCTGAGGTAAAACGGTATAGCTATATTCTGGAAGCCATGCAGATTGAATCAATTGCTGGTTACTGCTTTTCAGCTAAAGTTATATAAAGGATATTATATATAGATATATATATATATGCACTGTTTGTTGTTTGCGGGCGCCGGTATCTCTGTGTTCGACGGGCTCCATTGGGTTGTGGGAAACTGAGAGTCTAGCCACTGCAGGGCATGACGATCGGGGCCACGGATTGATGGGACCTGTCGAATTGATAAGAGGTACTGGGGCTTGCAAATGATTATTAAGTGTTATTGCGCTAATATTACACTATTGGCAGTAGTAATACTTATTAAAAGAGTAGTAATATCATCAGGCTTTCAAATGATTAGCATTACAGGCCTTTCCTAAAAAATGATGATAATGGTGGTGATGGTGATGGTGATAATATAATTACTATTGTTGTAGGCAAAGTAATATCATCAGGCTTTCAAATGATTAGCATTACAGGCCTTTCCTAAAAAATGATGATAATGGCGGTGATGGTGACGGTGATAATATAAATATTATTATTATAGGCAAAAGAGTTCTCCCAGACATACATTCGGTTTATTACAAACAAAGAAGAGGTTAACAACTCTTCTATGCTTATATTTCATATCAACTGGATATAACTAACTAGTGACTATGAAGTAAGCGTGATTAGGAATAGTAATTGACCCGAGAACTTAGCGAGTTTAGCACCTCGCTGGGGGATATCGGCGGCCACAGGGTTCTATCTCGAGTAGGTGATCTGAGATAGATAAGAGACAACCCGTCGGCATTCAACAGGAACTTTATACTTTTACTCCACTACATTTCAAAGGAAATATTGTTATTTTTACTACATTATATCTGTGTAATAATACCTGGTGTTGAGCAGCATTATATCTGTAATAATACCTGGTGTTGAGCAGCATTATACTGTAATAATACCTGGTGTTGAGCAGCATTATGTCTGTGTAATAATACCTGGTGTTGAGTAGCATTATATCTGTATAATACCTGGTGTTGAGCAGCATTATATCTGTGTAATAATACCTGGTGTTGAGCAGCATTATATCTGTAATAATACCTGGTGTTGAGCAGCATTATATCTGTATAATAATACCTGGTGTTGAGCAGCATTATATCTGTATAATAATACCTGGTGTTGAGCAGCATTATATCTGTAATAATACCTGGTGTTGAGCAGCATTATATCTGTATAATAATACTTGGTGTTGAGCAGCATTATACAGAGTCGGCGCCAGAACCAACTTAACGGGGGGGGGCATATTGTAACAGCGGGGGGGTATACATAAATAAAATATAGGCTTCAGAAAGCGAATTTTGCGCAAACCAACACACATTTCAAAACATGAGTGCGCATAAGAGATAGGACAGTCTCTCTCTCTCTTTCTCTCTCGCACGTCACAAACACACTGCGTCTCGCGCACACACACACAAATTAAACAGTATGAAATAGCCCGAGGCTGGGCTTAAATTCATTAACAAGTGAAAGTATTATTAATAATAACAAGGGGCAAGGCGGCTTAAATTAAACAGTATGAGTCGTATGACTTACCCATTAGAAGAGTTGGAGGCGGCGAGTCGTGGCACTGAATCTCCTGAGGGCGGGGTCCCACTTCGCGTGAGGTCTTTCTCAAACGCCATTATATTATCCATTATTATTATTATGACATATTATGATTATAGACCACGTTAGCTTCTGCTGTAACAGATGCAGCTGCAGCACCGGGCGCTTCTTGGCAGACTTCGTCTTCATGGCGCCTTACCGAAAGCTCTTCAACGTTAGATGTTGGAGGACCGTCACCAGGAGGAGCATTGGAGGACTCGAGAGCCGTGAAGAAGCCTTAGGTGCCCTGCCCACCATGCAACCATTTTCGTATATCCTTTTTATGTCCGTCTCCAAGTGTTATATTTTACCCACCGACTCTATTGTACTTTTCACGCTCACTCAAGTCACGCAGTCACGCTCTGACTACCCTACCCATCAACTCAACGTGACCAATTACGCAATAACAAATTCAAACACAACACACCAATCAGCGTGCACTCAAACATACACTTCTTTTAAGATTTTTTTGTTTATTTCGTTTAATAATAGGCTAAATAGCTATTTATAAAGGAAAACATCAGACTTTTACTATAATAAAAAAAAATTAATGTTTAATTATTTAATTTTTTTATAACAATTGCCAATGACGTTTGGAGGGGCACAGTGTGCCATCTGGGGGGGCATGGCCTGCGAATGCCCCCCATGGCGCAGACACTGGCATTATATCTGTAATAATACCTGGTGTCTCTGTGGAAAGAGGGAATTCTCTACTATCAGCAGGTTATGATGACGGAACAGAGATCCTCTCTACTCTTTGACAGCAGGTGTAGGAGATTAAGTGATACACTTTGATACACTTTAATGAGGAACACAGACCACACAGACAGAGAGAGAAAGTCGGAGAGAGATAGAGAGAGAAGTGGGGAAGGTGTGATTTGATTTGAAAGAGAGTGTACCGCAGGCTTATTATTATTATATTATTATTACAGCCCCAACATACAGCAAACATAGTTTAAAACTAACATGTATCTGTTTTCTACGGTTTAGGCCTTGTATCAAGCATTCAACTTATCAACTATAGATTGAAAATAGGTATCCATTCCTATTTCTATGTTGTTGTTTTTGTTTGTTTTTCTTTCTGTGTTTTTCTTTGTTTATATTTGGATCACAGATTGGGCCTTTAAATAAATGAATAAAACTGCACCACAATAGGTTTGACTGGTGCTACGGTAAGGTTTGTTTCCATCCCCCCTCCACCTCCACCTCTACGTGATGAGTCTCTCCAGACCCAGTACAGTACTCATGATGTCATCCCTCCTCAGGACCCAGTACAGTACTCATGATGTCATCCCTCCTCCAGACCCAGTACAGTACTCATGATGTCATCCCTCCTCCAGACCAGTACAGTACTCATGATGTCATCCCTCCTCCAGACCCAGTACAGTACTCATGATGTCATCCCTCCTCCAGACCCAGTACAGTACTCATGATGTCATTGTCATATATGGTGACAGGGTACACTGAATTTCAAAAGGGGTGTCCCAGATTTCCAAGCTGAATGTCCACAAGGCGCTCAAAATTACGTTGACGACTTTATTTCTTACCAGCAGGGTAACAAAAGCAATCTCAACGTTTCAATTAACTTCTATTTTATGTCGTTAGGCATCAGTCCTAGTCAGGTGAATGTGACCAGTTTTATTTCAGGAAAATTAGTTAGAAGCTACCAATCAGACATGTTTGTGCATCTGGGAATGAGCCAATCACAATACATGTCCGTCTAAATTGGGGGAGAAACAACCTGTTAACCGATTATACCGTATATTTATATTTATATTTACCATTATGTATATATATATATATATTTATTTATCCATGTCGGTCTGAATAGGCCTATACCTGCATATAATCCTTTTTACATACCTGTAGATACTATATCCATAATCTGTACATATCCCGACCCTTACCTACTCTTACACCACTGGCCAGTATGACTTACTACCATACTGTTTTTATACCTGTATCACTGTTCATAATAATACTACAACTTTGTACATACATCTGATTAGCACTATTACTCAGTAGTACTCATCTATACTCTAGTTTAATCACTTTTATATTGTATATTGTTATTGCACTTACTGTTACAGTTGCACTCTGGTTAGATTAGAACTTCTTTTCGTACTGTACTTGTGCTGTACATTTACATTTACATTTAGTCATTTAGCTGATGCTTTTATCCAAAGCAATTTACAAGTTATCAGCAGGAAGGGTACAACTCTTACAGCTGAGTAACAATATATGTATACTGTGTAATGACAATACATTTTAATCTAATCTAATATAGAGACAAACAAGGTGCTTAGTGTGAGACCAGCAAGCTTCGCATCCATGACACCGTGTCATTGTTTAAAACTCTCTCCTCTGCTTCTTAAGTCGTTAGAAGTCCAATCATCCAGACAGATTCATTTAAAGATTAAACTGGACTTTGAAGAACTTTGAAGAAGTCTTTATTCATTGCACACATTGACAATGTCATCATGCAGTGACACACACGATGGGCGGCACACACAGATACACACACATGCAATTTTTTCTTTTCCAAGTGCTCCTGTCCATCTTCGCCAGGGACGCAACAGCATTAGCGATCTGTTCTGCATTGGGTTTATCTTATCGAGAGGAAAAACCCTTGCGAGCACGGGGAGAACATGCAAACTCCAAACAGAAAGGCCCGGGAGATACCTCACCTGGGTACCTGGCAACGCGGAAACCTGGTCCCCAAGTGGGAATCGAACCCTGGACCTTCTAGCTGTGAGGCGACAGTGTTAACCACTACACCACTGTGCTGCCCTGCTATATTAGCATCCTCTTGAGTCTGTTAGAATAGAACACCACAGAACACAGCTCGGTAGAATACAATTCCAATGCCTCTGTATCTGTTGTCCTTGATTTCTTTTATTCATAGCTGCTTTTCTACCTGCTTCCTCTGTGGAGAGAAAACCACTCAGCAGAGCCAAGCAGATTGGTAATAGATTTACCTGCACTGTGTGTGTGTGTGTGTGTGTGTGTGTGTGTGTGTGTGTGTGTGTGTGTGTGTGTGTGTGTGTGTGTGTGTGTGTGTGTGTGTGTGTGTGTGTGTGTGTGTGTGTGTGTGTGTGTGTGTGTGTGTGTGTGTGTGTGTGTGTGTGTGTGTGTGTGCGTGTGTGTACCTGTGTGTGTACCTGTGTATTTGTGTGTGTGTGTGTGTAGGTGTGTGTGTGTGTGTGTAGGTGTGTGTGTGTGTGTGTGTGTGTGTGTGTGTGTGTGTGTGTGTGTGTGTGTGTGTGTGTGTGTGTGTGTGTGTGTGTGTGTGTGTGTGTGTGTGTGCGCCTGCTGTTGTTAAGCAGTGTTCTCCTGTTGCCAGTGTGCTGTTTGCTTTGTCCATGATTTCCCTCGAGAAAGACAGAAAGAGAAAGGGAAAGGAAGAAAAATGGAGACAAAGAGAAAGAGGAAGACAGAGAGAGAGAGAGAGAGAGAGAGAGAGAGAGAGAGAGAGAGAGAGAGAGAGAGAGAGAGAGAGAGAGAGAGAGAGAGAGAGAGAGAGAGAGAGAGAGAGAGAGAGAGAGAGAGAGAGAGGGGGAGAGGGAGAGAGAGAGAGAGAGAGAGGGAGGGGGAGGGGGAGAGAGAGAGAGAGAGAGAGAGAGAGAGAGAGAGAGAGAGAGAGAGAGAGAGAGGGAGAGGGAGAGAGACAAGCCATGGGGTCAGACAGGGGTGCAGTTTGAGTCCAACCCTCTTCAACATATACATCAATGAACTGGCAAAAACATTGGAACAAGCTGTAGCACCTGGCATCCCCCTAGACAACACAGAAGTCAATTGCCTACTGTTTGCAGATTATCTGGTGCTGCTGTCTCCAACAAAAGAAGGGCTACAGCAGCATCTTGATCTTCTACACAAATTCTCCCAGACCTGGGCACCACAAATACAGATTCCTCCTTGACTTTGCCCTAGAACACACAAAAGAACTACAAACTAAATTGAGACTCACATGATTGTAAACCACCAAATAATGCATGCAGAGCAGAATTAGGAAGATACCCAATAATCATCCAAATCCAAAAGAGAGCATTTACATTGTATAATCACCTAAAAGAAAGTGACCCAGACACACTCTATAACAAGGCCCTCACCTACAGAGAGACCCTTGAGAGATGCCCACTCAGCCAGTTGGTTCTGGGACTCTGCTTACAAACACAAGCAGAGCCACCCGACAGAAACCACACTGGACTAAACCAAATTATAAGAAAACAAAAAGAAAACTATCTGACACATTGGAAAGAATCGACCCAAAACCAGAGGAAATTGGAATGCTATTTGGCCCTAAACAGAGAATACACAGTGGCAGAATACCTGAGCAGAATACCTGAGCACTGTGACTGATCCAAAACTAAGAAGATCCTTGACTAGGTACAGACTCAGCGAGCACAGCCTTGCCATCAAGAAAGGCCGCCATAGGCAGACCTGGCTCCCAAGAGAAGACTGACTGTGCACCAACTGCACACAAGACGAGGTGGAAACCGAGCTACACTTCCTAGCAATGTAAACATATGTTTCCCATGTCAATAAAGCCCCTTTGAATTGAATGAAATTGAGAGAGAGGGAGGGAGAGAGAGAGAAAAGGGTGGGTGAGAGAGAGTGAGAAGAGGGAGATTGAAAGAATAATGAGCCTTTAAGAGAGAATGCTGCATAATTTACAATTATACACACACACACACACACACACACACACACACACACCTACACACACACACACACACACATACACATGTCCACACGTCATCTAGATGCACACATGCTTGCTAGCCAGACGTCTCATGGTCTTCAAAATCAATAACCCTTTTTCATGTCAAATATGCGCGGTAGCTGTATCACTGACAGTCGACTCGTGGCCTCAAGTACATTCATTGTTGCAAGTTGAATTGCAAGGACGGGATGTACATGTGACAAATACACCTCTTGATTCTTGATTCTTGAATGCGCTCTCTGGCATCAGTGCGCTTACATAAAAATTGATTTGTACTGCTGTGTTACGCATGTATATAGTTATTATGCAAGTATGCACGCAGTATTATTCCTTGGGGGCAATTATTCTTTTTCCAAGATAAGAGCTAGCAAAGCAGATTGGTATGTGGAGAGGCCATGTATTCCTGGATTTGCATAATCCCTTCATATCACGGCACATCCTGTCCTCACACTTCAGCTCTCAACCACCACTGTGCTCTACGGCCGACCCTTCAGGCTCCGCTGTGCTTCGGGTGGTTCTTCACCTCCAGGTCGTGCCTTAAGACCGTTTAATAATAATAATAATACACTTTATTTGTATAGCACCTTTCATACAAGAATATCAGCTCAAAGTGCTTCACAGCAGTAAAAAAAAAAAAAAAAAAAAAGGCATAAAATGTGCACAAATTGCCAGATCAAGAGCACTGCATAAAGCAGTGTTGTAGTCAAGTCACTAAATCTCGAGTCCGAGTAGAATCTCGAGTCCCCAGTGTTCGAGTCTGAGTCTATGCCAGATGATTAGGGCCTATCATCTGCACCTTCCGAGTCCGAATGCAGTCAATGCTCGAGTCCAAGTCCTTAGAGGAAAACGTCTTTCCTTCCTTTCTTTCTGCCTCTGTTCTCTCACTCTGTTTCTCTCACTTTCATGTTTGTCTCTCTCTCACAACTGCTTCACCTCACAGTTTTCCAGCTCAGCTAGTCTTACTCAGAACGGCCCCGTAGTGTATATTTATTTTCACAAGCTGTGTGCGTAATCCCAGTGGACCATGCATGCAGTATAAAGGATCTCTGTAATTTTCCTCAAATTACTGCCTTTAGCCCTTAATGTAATAATGCCGTGATCTGCGCTCTACACCAGTCACCATAACCATAACACTGTTAGATTACAGCGATGTCACTCCAAATTAGATTGACATTATCAGATTATCTCTGTTGTTTGCAAAAAAATATATTTAATCACTGTCAGGAAACTAATCCATTTAAAATAAGGCTATTATCTGTCTGTGTATCTATCTCTATCTCTGCATGGTCTGTGTTCCTCATTAAAGTGTATCAAAGTGTATCACTTAATCTCCTACCACCTGCTGTCAAAGAGTAGAGAGGATCTCTGTTCTGTCATCATAACCTGCTGGTAGTAGAATAACACAGAGGAATTCCCTCTGTCCACAGAGACACCAGGTAGGGGAGAACGGGGATAGTTGTCACACTTTTTACTCTAGTGTGAATTGCTCATCATCAACACATCTTTCAATAGTCATTCCTACATTAAATTGAAGCTTAAGATGTTGGCTTGAAATGTGTATCCCTCTCATTTTCCAACGTATTGTAACAAAAAGTTAATCACCTATCACAGACACTCTGACACATTGTGACAACCAACCCCATCATGGGGATGGTTGTCACACACTATGGGGTTGGTTGTCACCATGTGTTTTAATGCGAAAATCTTAAAAAGAAGACAAGAAGGCAGAACAAAATTTGAAAGTTTAATTGCATTGACAAGTTGACAAATACATAACTTAATGCATCTTAACATGAACATAAACAGGAAACACATCTTTAGGCCATCCTATATAACAAAATAAGAACACAATAAATCGGCCTAACAATAATAGCCTACACAACATGTGACAACCAACCCCAATGAAAATGTGACGACCAACCCCAACTGGAATGTCTTGATAGCATCAAGGCTAACAGCCATCTAACAACTAGTTAGCTAGCTAACAACAATCTAAACTATAGCTATCCCTTCACACTTTTTAAGGGTAATAATTGTTTCATTATAAACCAATTGTGTAAAAGCCTAGAAGAAAAATACTGAGGAGCGGAATATTTACAAATGGACATGAATAACACAAAAAGTCCTCTCACCTCAAATTCAGCTGTTTCACTCCAAAGATGACAACGTAGGTGAACTCTGACCCCAATTCTGGACATTTAAATACCAAAGTATGGGGGACAGGACCCTCTGGTGGTGAAATATAATGAATGTGACAACCTACCCGTGTGACAACGTCCCCCGTTCTCCCCTATTATTACACAGATATAATGCTGCTCAACACCAGTTATTATTACACAGATATAATGCTGCTCAACACCAGTTATTATTACACAGATATAATGCTGCTCAACACCAGTTATTATTACACAGATATAATGCTGCTCAACACCAGTTATTATTACACAGATATAATGCTGCTCAACACCAGTTATTATTACACAGATATAATGCTGCTCAACACCAGTTATTATTACACAGAGAGAAAGCTGCTCAACACCAGGCCTACACAAACATAAAGCTACACACACACACACACACACACACACACACACACACACACACACACACACACACACAGCAATTATCTTCAATGACACCACAGAGTGTGTGCTTTTCTGTTCAAGGACACAAACTGAAGTAGATAGAGAGAGTGAGAGAGATACAGATACAGTGAGACAGACAGACAGACAGACAGACAGACAGACAGACAGACAGACAGACAGACAGACAGACAGACAGACAGACAGACAGACAGACATACAGACAGACAGACAGACAGACAGACAGACAGACAGACAGACAGACAGACACAACTTGTATATAGACGTGTGCATGTTCTTATGCTTGTGTATGTATGTACAGTATACATCAAGTTCATGTTTCAAGTTTTGTTTTATTTGTCACTTATAAAGTACACAACAGTGACATGTTTGGTTCTGTATGAGCCCCCTGAGAATGTGCTTCATACAGTAAAAAGTTAAAACAATAAAGCCCAAACACTATACAAAATATAACAATGTACAAACTAAAGTACAACCTAATGTACAAAATGAAGTACAGAATGCAAACAATGAGGTACAAAATGCTAATTTCTTTTTTTTTATGCAAAATGCAAATGCATACATAATGTCGCCTTAATCGCAGAGCGTGTAACATCTGCTCAGCAACATCTCATTTGAAGAATCTGCTGCTTCTCTGCCAAATGCAAATGAAACTGAATGCATGATCCTCAACAAGGACCCTATAGCCATCCATCTATTAAACCAACGAATGGAACGGACATCAAGGAGGTTCCTATATGTTGCTAACAGCAGAAAGGACATTTCTTTCCAGAAAGGGACAAGCTTTCAAACTCAAGTAACAAACTCCTCAGAATCTGGCAGTCTGCCATATCCACTGCTACCAAGATCTCATTTTTCAGGGTCTGTGTTGAATGCATCCTGTTACTGTATTATGGTGCTGAGTCATGGACTATGAAGAAGGAGCTAGAAAACTGTCTTGACAGCATGTACACAGGGCTCCTTAAGTGCAACTCCCGGATAAACCATCCAACAAAAGAACAGGTCTCTGGTGAACCGCCTCCAATAGCAGCTACTGCAATGTGCCGGAGAGCGGTCCTCACTGGTCCCTGCTACCGCGCCAAGGATCAAGTCATATCTGATGTTCTTCGATGGCGGCTTTCCCAATTAATCAGAGGAAACAGGCCTCATGCTTTTCCCCATAGGATCTCCAGAGACGCAGGGCTCACGTTCCAGGAACACAAGAGCAATGACCGATAAGTGTGCGTGTGTACCTCGTTTATGTGGAAAACATGAACAAGACTCCACATTCGTGAAATCAGGACACGCTACCAAATGAGGATATTTTTGGCGTCCTGATTTAGTTTATTATGGTGTGGTGTGTGTGTGTGTGTGTGTGTGTGTGTGTGTGTGTGTGTGTGTGTGTGTGTGTGTGTGTGTGTGTGTGTATATGTGTGCACATGTGATGGGAACCATCCCATTAATCATTCTAACAGTTTATTCACTAGGGACGACAGCCTGTATAAACCATAACTATCACTGGTTAACCGGCAGGGAGTGAACACACTATTCATAGACCACATGATGAATGGGACACAGAAGTGTGTGTGTGTGTGTGTGTGTGTGTGTGTGTGCGTGTGCGTGTGTGTGCGTGTGCGTGCGTGTGTGTGAGTGTATGTGCGTGTGTGTGTGTGCGTGTGTGTGTGTGCGTGTGTGTGTGTGCGTGTGTGTGTGCGTGTGTGAGTGTGTGTGTGGTCCTTTGGTCAACACCACAGCCTTCACAGAGTGAGTGGGTCAAGGACATAGCGTCCTCATTCCACCTCCAGTCGTGTGTCTTGTCTCCATTATCTATGTTTAGCCGGGCTGGATGTCCAGCCAGGCTACATATACACACCTACTGTATTTATCTTCTTCACCAATGATCTGAAAGTACCACGTGTGAATTGGAATCTATGAGCAGGGGACAGTACCCGGCTACTGAGCTTTTCTCTGTTCCTATCTATAAGGTATATATCTATAGGTAATTTGTTCCTATCTATACAGTAGGTAATTGGGGGTAATTTGTTCCTATCTATAAGGTATAGGCTATATATCTATTGGTCATGTAGGGTGATTTGTCTGTTCCTATCTATAAGGTTTATCTATAAGTATTTTGGGGGTACTTGTTCCTATCAATACGGTATATATCTATAGATCATTTCTCTGTTCCTATCTATAAGGTCTATATCTATATGTCATTTTTCTGTTCCTATCTATAAGGTCTATATCTATAGGTAATTTCTCTGTTCCTATCTATAAGGTCTATATCTATAAGTAATTTCTCTGTTCCTATCTATAAGGTTTATATAGTAATTTGGGGTAATTTGTTCCTATCTATACGGTTTATATCTATAGGTCATTTGGGGTAATTTGTTCCTATCTATATGGGTTATATCTATAGGTAATTTGGGGTAATGTGTCTGTTCCTATCTATAAGGTCTGTCTATATATGTAGGTAATTTGGGGTAATGTGTCTGTTCCTATCTATAAGGTTTATATCAATAGAACATTTGGGGTAATGTGTCTGTTCCTATCTATACGGTCTATATCTATAGCTCATAGGGGGTAATCTGGTCATCTGTTGGACACAGACGCGTGATTTTTTTTCCGTAGCCGCAGTTTGCGAAGACGCTCTCTGATTGGCTAGCCCGCGTACAGCGAAGACCCTCTCTGATTGGTTTAGCTCCGAAGGGATCTGGGATAGAAATGTCCGCCTTGTACATATATATATATTTATATATTCTCTGCTAACCCTAACCCTGACTCTAAGCATAACCCACTTCGAAAGAGGGCCAAAGCATAACCACTTCGAAGCAGAGAATATATTTGTACAAGGCGGAAAAGACCCTTCGGAGCTAAGCCAATCAGAGAGGGTCTTCGCTGTACGCGGGCTAGCCAATCAGAGAGCGTCTTCGCAAACTGCGGCTACGGGAAAAAATCACGCGACACAGACACGCTTGTTTTGCTTTCAGCCGTTTCCTCGCTGCACAAACAACAGCTGTGATTGGTTGTTGGCCAGGCTGGGCTGCTGCCATGTTTGGGTCCAGTATGTGATCAGAAGGGTTAGCTTATCAATCCCAAAGGAATCTCTGGGGAAACCGCGTCACGTGTGATCTCCCATCTGTGCCGTGTGTGAGCTCCCCTTAGCATGGCAGGTCATGGCTGTTGAGAGAGACTGCAGCCTCTATGCAAAGACAGATGCTCTCATATCCTCATATGCCCTTGTTATCCTCTAGTCTGAGTCTAAAGCATAAATGAGGGAGACAGCTTGTGTGTGTGTGTGTGTGTGCTTGGTCATGTTTGTGCGCATGTGCGTGTGCGCGTGTGTGTGTGTGTGTGTGCGTGCGTGTGTGTGTGTGTGTGTGTGTGTGCGCGCGCACTTGCATGTGTCCTGCCCAAGAGATTATATGCCTTTAATGTCAGTAGCGATGACAGGCCTGAGGAGCCAGACCTATGGGTGCCCATGAGGGACAGTCTGTTGTGGGTCGTCATGGTGATTGGTGGTCAGAGTATTAGTGACCTTATTGATGTCCTGTCGCCTGGCCGAGATAACTATACTGGAAAACCCCTACAACCCCCTCTATGAGGAGCTAGCCAAGATGAGGAGCACGTTCTGCCATAGACTCCCCTCCACAAACCACCTTGGCCAGTCTTTCATGCCAGTAGCCATCAGGCTCCACACCCGTGGGCACAGACTGCTGCCAATTGCTGGAGAACTAACGGCTGGTGAACTTGAGAACTGTTAGGACTACCTGACTGTAACAGCCTCTGGTGCAGTGTGTTACTACAGTTTGGACCATGTATGCTATCATGACTATTACTACTGTCTGATTGAATCCTGCCACTCACTACTACTACTGTTATCACTATTGTATTATCTATGTACAAATCCTACCTGTACCTACCTGAAAATCCATCAAAATCAGTGTTGTTGCTAATCATACATATGCTAGCTTGTTTTTTAACAATAATTTGTGATGCCATCACAAACACTGGCATTTAAAGGGTACAACTCAAAAAATTCCTACACCAGAATGCAGCAAATGTCCTGGTGGGGGACCCCAGACCCCCTGCTTAAAAAGTGGCCTGACTGGGGCTATATTTCGCACTATATTTCCTGGCCTGAATGATTTCCCCAGTCCGGCCCTGGTTAAAAGCCTCCAATGCTTATTAGTGTGTGTGCGTTTGAACGTTTGCATGTTTCAACCATACATTTCAATTTATAAAAAAAAGAAAAAGTCTCCTATAATAGTGGGGGTTGCGGCTCTCTGACACTGTTATTTCGGGGGTCGCGGCCTGAAAAGTTTGGGAACCCCTGCTCTACCCTCCCTTCATCCCCACTATTGCATTAAATATGGATCAGCATGATATATGGATATATTCCGGATATATAAAATTGTATTCTACATTTTTAGACAGACGGAATATGGAGAAATCTCATCAAATCGAATTTAAACATATCCTGGGTTGATCTTCAAATGGAGACAAACACACTAAGATACATGATGTTGAAGCTTGTAAACTATATTTCTTCCTATCGTTTACAGTGTTACCTTGCCAACGATCCACATTTAACACAGATCCATACTCTCTCTCTCTCTCTCTCTCTCTCTCTCTCTCTCTCTCTCTCTCTCTCTCTCTCTCTCTCTCTCTCTCTCTCTCTCTCTCTCTCTCACCTCGCCTCACTGGCCTTTATTTTCTCTCCACTCCTCCTTCCTCTCTTCCTTATTTATTTGCAGACCTGTGTGTGTGTGTGTGTGTGTGCCTTTGTGTGTGTGTGCCTTTGTGTGTGTGTGCCTCTCTCTCTCTCACTAGCCTTTCTCTTCCTTTCTCTCCATCCCTCCTTCCTCTCTTCCTTATTTATTTTCCGACCTTGTCAGATATACTGGTAGTTGGGGAGAGTTGGGTTGTGTGTGTGTCTTTGTGTGTGTGCCTCTCTCTCTCTCTCTCTCTCTCTCTCTCTCTCTCTCTCTCTCTCTCTCTCTCCTCTCTCTCTCTCTCTCTCTCTCTCTCTCTCTCTCTCTCTCTCTCTCTCTCTCTCTCTCTCTCTACATCTCTCTCTACATCTCTCTCTGTCACTATCTCTCCTCACCTCACCTCACTGGCCTTTCTCTTCCTTTCTCTCCATCCCTCCTTCCTCTCTTCCTTATTTATTTTCTGACCTTGTCATAAATACTGGTAGTTGGGGAGAGTTGGGTTGTGTGTGTGTGTTTGTGGATGGTGCACACATGCGAAAGAGTGTGTGTGTGTGTGTCTTTGTGTGTGTCTGTGTCTATGTGGACACACACACACACTTGCAGAGCAGCCTACATTGGGGTGTGTATGTACTGTATGTGTGTGGGCGTGCACACATGCAGACGAGCGTGCATTAACACAAGGAGACGGGTTTGTCCGTTCCACATCACGGCCCGTTGCTTCTGTTCCGTTGGCTTCTCTCGCTTTTGGCCACAGACTCACGACTTGATGGAGGGAGGAAATCCTGCGTTCTGCAACACTCACACACACCAAGTCACACACCAAGTCACACACCTATAGTCATCACCCTCCCACGAGAAAACACCATATTAAACAGAGATCCTGCAGTATTCCTGTAGAGAAGACCCCTCAATATGCCGGGTATACCCCCCCCCCCCCCCCCCCCGTGTGCGATTTTAGAAAGTGCGGTGTTCCGGAATCGGGGGTGTAATGTGTAAAGGCCGGTTCAGGCCGGATGCCAGTTGCAAAATAATTCTGAAGACGTCCGACTGTAAACATTCTAAAACCAGAACCTGCAGATTCCTCCTGAGCAACATCAGAAGGATCCGCCCCTTCCTGACAAAAGAAGCCATCCAACTCCTCGTCCAATCAACAGTCATCTCCTGCCTCGACTACTGCAACGCACTGTTTGCTGGCCTCCGGCCACTGCCACCAAGCCTCTTCAACTCATTCAGAACGCAGCTGCCCGCCTAATCTCAAACCTACCGAAGTCGGCCCATGTCACCCCACTTCTTAGGACCTGCACTGGCTCCCCATTGCTGCACGAATCCACTTCAAGGCCCTCGAACTGGCATATCGTGCGGCAAAGGGAACCGCTCCCGCCTACCTCCGGTCAATGGTCTCTAACTACACACCCTCAAGACCCCTATCCTCTGCATCTTCTGGGACGTCTCAGACCCACTCCTATCCGAGCTCCGGAGGGTCATCAAGGAGAACCTGCCTTTTTTCAGTCCTTGCCCCACAATGGTGGAATGAACTACCCACCCCAGTTAGGACAGCCGAATCCCGTCCAATATTTCGCAGTCGACTAAAGACGCACTTCTTCAACCATTATCTGATTTTTTTAAAGATCTAACCCTAACTAACCTTACTGTCATGCACTTGCCCTAATAAACTAACCTACACTGTAGCACTCAACACTTTGATGAACATTGTTACTCAGCTGATTGAGCCCTTCCTGATGACTTGTCTTCCTGATGACTTGTCGTACAGAACTTGTAAGTCGCTTTGGATAAAAGCGTCAGCTAAATGACTAAATGTAATGTAAAACTGAGCAAGACGGCGGAGACAAGTCAGGAAGTGAGGTGTGGCTGAGCAGTAAAAATGTACCACCTCTTAGAACCACAATTACTTTTGTTAAACAGCTATTATAAAAGTCACAGCAATAGAGTGGAGAAAAGAGTGGTGGTACTGTCAAATGCACCGTGGGTAGAAGCAGCATGTCTCAAGTCTCTAAATAGAGCACTACCTGCTGAAACAGGTTTGGCTACAGCACTGTCCGTGGTGCTGAAACAGGTTTGACTACAGCACTGTCCGTGGTGCTGAAACGTGTTTGACTATGGTGTTAACCGTGGTTCTGAAACAGGTTTGACTATGGTGCTGTCCATTGCACTGAAACATGTTTGGTTACGGTGCTGTCCGTGGTTCTGAAACATATTTGGCAGCAGCGCTTTTTTTCTTCTATTCCTAATTAATTTGGTGGCAAGAAACACTGCTTTCTCCACTCCTTCATTCATGTAGGTGTATTGGACTTCCCCCATGGTGCTTAGAAAATGTATTGCATTCATTCAAACCTTTATTTATTCTCGAAAGGACAATTGAGGAAATTTTCAATGTCGTCAAGACTTACAGACATTTCAATGCATAAATTCTTTACAATATAATAATAATAATATATATGAAACTCTATCTATATAGCACTTTTCACACATGGACCGCAGTCCAGAGTGCCCCACAGCAATTCGTATAAAATGAACATAGGCATAAAATCAGCAATCAACAAATCGCAGACATAAGAATAGGTATAAAATAAGTACAATAAGTACAATGTCGCTCGAAGGCCTGTGAACCCCCCGCCACAGCCAGTCCCCAAACATCCTACACATCAATCCCCATCCAAGACACACCCCCAGATAAAGCACGCCATGACCGAAGGAAAACACAACAGCCCGCGTGCCAATGCACGGCGACGGGAATGTGTCTGATGGCCGCACCATCTCCCTCAACTCACATTACAACGTTTTATACGGTGACTTGCATCTCCAAAGACGCGTGATCTTGGAGAAAGGTGCACCTATCTCAGACTGCCGACTGTGCAGGCAGGCTACTGGGGCAGGAGTCGCAAGGGAACCTCGAGCTGAGGGAACTATAATCAATTTAACTTGCATAACTCTGGATGATGAGTTAAGTTAGGCTTTTGAAATGTGCGCAATTAGATGTGACATTTTTACTTTCTGGTTTAGAAAGTATCACAAGCAGGGAGTCAGTAAAATTATTTGCACTCTGGTTAGATGCCAAACTTATTTTCGTTGGAACTGTACTTGTGCTGTATAATATATTAGAATCTAATCTAATGTAATCTAATGTAATCTAATCTAATCACCCCCACCCACTCATACACATGCTTGCATATGCACTCACAAGCAGGCGCACAAACTAACACACACATTCACACACACACACACACACACACACATTCACACACACACACACACACACACACACAAACACACACACACACACACACACACACATACACACACACACACACACACACACACACACACACACACACACACACACACACACACACACACACACACATACACACACACATACACACACATACACACACATACACACACAAACACACACATGACCCAACTGTCCCCTAGCTATGTCTGACAAGGCTGGAGCACTAAAATGGACTGCATCTGGTAAATGGACTGCATTTATATAGCGTTTTTATCCAAACTGCTGTACAGCTTATAGTGCACATTCACCCAATCACACACACACACACACACACACACACACACACACACACACACACACACACACACACACACACACACACACACACACACACACACACACACACACACACACACACACATGGTGGTTTTTGCTCCTTGGGGCAGACTAACCTTGTTCGATGATTAGATGTGTTTTCATCAAATTAGTAAAATGAAGACAGAATGGAAATAGACTAATTAGCCCTCGTTATGGAACATACCCCTATTATCAGGCATGCCCGCCCGCCCGACATTTTTGCATTCAATCCCCAAGGGCAAATATGCCACAATTGCCACAAATGATTGCCCAATAATGGGTGTCACTATGCCAGAAGGCTCCGTTGTCATTTCTTGGCGAATCGGCAGCATCACATCACAGCATAATGTCCCACTTGTGTTGCATAACAGATGGTTTCATCAGCATCAAACACGGACCCCACAGCGAGTCGCTACCCTTCCTCCCTGACAAGTGAAGCACTGACTCACTCGTTATCCATCCTGACAACAGCGCTTCTACACTCTTCGGAGGAACCGCATTATAATTATCCTTTCTCGGGGGTTGGTGTCATCGAGGCTTATGCGGCTTCTACTTTTAAAATATTCCTGTGTGAAACCCAGACAGCTGTGAGATAAAGGAGGAAAGATGAGTGGAGAGAGAGAGAGAGAGAGAGAGAGAGAGAGAGAGAGAGAGAGAGAGAGAGAGAGAGAGAGAGAGAGAGAGAGACAAAGGGTGTCAGAGATGGATGAGAAGTCCTTGTCACGTTGATCTCACCAGCTGATCTGCTGGATTAAAGGCCCAATCAGTGATCCAAACACAAACAAATGAGTAGCCCCAAGACCAAACATAATAAATAGTAATGTTTTCATTCTGTAGTTGATTGACTGAGTTCTTGACACAAGAAATAAGTTGACTTTTTAAATGTGTTTTGTGTCTGCTTACATTGGTAATGTCCATAAACACTGGAGTGAAACAGACCTATGTTCTGATTCACAAAGTTCCAAAAAGTGTATTTTCCATCTAGAGATTAAACTCTTCGCGTTTAATCCCCACGTCGATATTTTCAAAATTATCACAGATTATGGTTTTAAAAAAGTAAAGCTACAATTTAAAGCAGAGAAAAGAGGCAGAGAGAGAGAGGAGACAAATAGGCCATTCCACAGAAAAAAGGTAATTTTTCATACAGTCAACATATTCTTAAATAATAGCGCTGCCCGAGGCTGGGCGTGATACAGTCAACATATAGCGAGAGAGAGAGAGAGAGAGAGTGTGACTGTGACTGACCCAATACTAAGAAGATCCTTGACTAGGTACAGACTCAGCGAGCACAGCCTAGCCATCGAGAAAGGCCACCATAGGCAGACCTGGCTCCCAAGCGAAGACAGACTATGCACCCACTGCACACAAGATGAGGTGGAAACCGAGCTTCTTAACAACCTGCCCACTATACCAAGACATATACTTCCCACAAATTGCAAACACCCAAAGAGACTTTGAAAACATGGACAATAACTCAAAACTCCCATAAAGCCCATTTGAATTGAATTGAGAGAGAGAGAGAGAGAGAGAGAGAGAGAGAGAGAGAGAGAGAGAGAGAGAGAGAGAGAGAGAGAGAGAGAGAGAGAGAGAGAGAGAGATCTCCACAGCGGGAATAGAATAGATTGCATGAAAAACTCACCCTAACGCAGAATCAATAGCGTAGCAATTAGCAATTAGCTAAAGGCAGGGACAGGTAACTAGCTAACACTAGTTACCTGTCCCTGCCTTTAGCTAATTGCTACTAGCCGACATAGCTATAGCCTGACTGAAGGTTCTAACATGCAACAACTTTCATCTTCAGTCCATCTGCCGAACGTCCTCTTCGTCTTGGCATAACCTAATCATACTTGGTATTGATAACAAGCTTATGGCACACAGTGTTATTTCTTCTGCTGCGATGCTGCTTTTCAAAAGACATCCACTCGCTCCTGTGGATAGCGCTGAATAGACCCTATACCTGGCTGTAGCCCCTTCCCTCGTGGATCCGGTCTTCTTCACATCTCTCTACCGACTACCAGACCGACGCCAACCAGCTCGGCTCCCCCTAGTGTTAGTCCTCCAACGATGCTTTGGACAAAAGTAATTGAATGAAACCAATAGTATATCTGCAGAGCAGCAGAGCCGCAGAGCCCGGAACACTATTCTACAAACGTGTCTATCTGCAGAGCAGCAAAGCCGCAGAGCCCGGAACACTATTCTACAAACGTGTCTAATGTGAAATATATAAGCATGTAAGCAAAACTAGATTTTAGGTCTGTGATGAAAAAGGGCCTTGTTAATTTTAATTTTTTTTTGCGAGGCCCCCCTTTCCGCGAGGCCCTGTGCGACCGCACTGCTTGCATACCCCCTGAGGAGGCCCTGAGATGAGGAGTAGGGGAGGGGTAGAGGAGGGGTAGATGAGGGGTAGAAGAGGGGTAGCGGAGGGGTAGAGGAGGTGTAGAGGTGGGGTAGAGGAGTGGTAGAAGAGGGGTAGAGGAGGGGTAGAGGAGGTGTAGAGGTGGGGTAGAGGAGGGGTAGAAGAGGGGTAGAGGAGGGGTAGAGGAGGTGTAGAGGTGGGGTAGAGGAGGGGTAGAAGAGGGGTAGCGGAGGGGTAGAGGAGGTGTAGAGGAGGGGTAGAGGAGGGGTAGAAGAGGGGTAGAGGAACAGGAGAGTGGCAGGTCTGGAGAAGAGGAGGGCAGGTGGAGGTGTGGTTGCAGGGAGGGAGAGTAAAGGGAGGCATCACATAGGTCAGTGATCTGAGATGAGAGAGAGAGAGAGAGAGAGAGAGAGAGAGAGAGAGAGAGAGAGAGAGAGAGAGAGAGAGAGAGGTAATGACATACAGTACAGAGAAAGAGAGAGGGAGAGAGAGCGGTGATGACATACAGTACAAAGAAAGAGAGAGAGAGGTGGTGATATACAGTACATAGAAAGAGAGAGAGGGAGAGAGAGAGGTGATGACATACAGTACAGAGAAAGAGAGAGAGAGGTGATGACACACAGAGAAAGCGACAGATAGAGAGGACCTAAATAGGGAGGTGAAGCACCCGGGGACAGCCTAACCTCTCTCAGCAGGAGCCTTTTGCAGTCAAGGCCAATGTAGCGTTGCCTTTAAGAGCCCTGACTCCAGAGAGGACGTCTTGCAGGTTGGACTGCTGACCTGCTTTCTGAGTAGCATAGTGGGACCGGGTGTCCTTGAGTCACTGCTTCCTGAGTCTCTGGCAAAGGTTATGTATCCACTGTCTGTTTCTAAGCCTCAGATGCACTGGCTCCAGGGGCGGCGCTAAAAGGATTTGGCCCCATGAAAATATATCACATTGGGCCCCACCACCACAGGCCACACCCACCTTGCACAATTGCTGTAACCACACCTCCAGAACCCAATCGACCCTTTTAAAGCTTTAAATAATTCACCCTTTGCAGGCTTGCAACTCTCTCATAATCCAGTCCAATATCTATGAAAAGATGTATAATTTGGTGCAAGCATGCACCATTCTGCATACAGTGGAATTCACTATTTGATGCAAGACTATCGGATACCCTCTATGAGAAATGTGCTAATGGCTCAATACTGTAATATTTTCTGTCTATTAATATGTGATAAACATTATATTTCTGATCTCGCCCATTTAAATTATGAAACGTTTGAGTGTAGAGGGGCTTGGGACATTATGTAATTGATCTATAATGACAATTCCCAATTCCCAATTATGTCTAAGAAGCTGTTGCAGCCATTTCTGGATTGATACCATTAGTTTAACAGATCTGGTGCAATGTCAACCCATTTTTAACCAATCGAGAATTGAAGGAATATTGTCAAAGATCCTTCCAAAAGACAACATTAAATCCTCAAGACCTCCAAGAACACACCAACATTATGGGAAATGCGCTTACTGTCAGATGAGAAGATGCAGTAGATACCCTCTCTGCGCCGCCCCCTATCTCCCTGTCTCCGGCTGTCTCGGAGCAATGACCGGAGTGTTGAATGTCCCGTGATTAAGACGGGGAGGACGCGACCCTCTTTGCGCCGCCCCTGTGCCTCAAATAGATTCGCTATCAGCTCTATCTTTAATCTTTCAAAATGTTCAGGTGCTATCGCTATCAGCTCTATCTTTAATCTTTCAAAATGTTCAGTTGCTATTGCATGCACTCATCTGTGTTTCACTACACACTTGAGTGCATGCTTACCAACTGTCCGTCTGCAACACTACTATCACCGACATCTAAGAAGGGAGATCCCCCCTTGAATGGCCCTTCTAAGGTTTCTCTCCTCCACACTGCCTGTGGAGCATTTTTCCCTATTGTTAGGTTTTAGTGAGTTTTTCCTTACCTTCGCGTGGGGTATGTCTGGGAGTGCTTGCATTCTTTCATTCTTTCATTTATTTGCATTTATTTTATATTTGTTGGACCTTATGGTGTTCTTGTTCTGTTCTTGACTTATTGTTATGTTTCTTCTTGACTTGTTTAAAGAAGACGTGTACGGCCCATGGGGACATTAACATGTGTTGTCGGGCCTTACAAATAAATTTGATTTGATTTGATTTGATTCAATGTCCTTGCTATGCGTTTAGTAGTAAGTGATCTGGCTGCAAGCTAGCCTAGCTTAGCACAAATTACAATTATTGCAGTTGGATAGCTTTCTACTGAAGGCACAGAGAGGAAATTGGTATCTGATTATGAGAGTCTGCTAGAATGGTTTATCAATAGCAGGGTCTCGTTCCAACTCTTATCCATAGAGGCTTCTTCAAATATAAAACAAAGCAACTAGGAGCCCTTTTAGATCCTTTATTTTTAATGTCATTGTTGTAACGGCTTCATGACAGCGTCTTTGTGTTGTGAAGGTTAGCCTTGAATGGGGCCATATTGTACACCTGCCTATTTATTCATGCTGTTCTTTAAAACTAAATATTGGTGTTGTGAAGGGCCAGATTAAACCGAATATATATATTTATTTATATATATATATTTAATTGTATTTGTATATTCTCTAATATTCCCTGATATCCCTTGTATATTCCTTGTACAATATGCATTGAATATCCATTCTAGCCTACTGAACATCCCATAATAGTCTCCATTCTACTATTGGTCGAGACCTTGGTGCCAGGCTGCCATACCCCTCAGACCCAGTTCAAACGTACCGCTCGACATGTACGAACAAGTCCTAGTTCCGCGTAGGAATTTGGCTACCGCACCACTAATGGGACTATTTGTTCATAGTGCGTATATATACTGCGCTACTAAAGTAGGACTTTCTTTTCAGTCCAGTTTCTTACCCTCCAATAGAGTCACAGACGTAAAGCCTCCCCGCGATGCCACGTGTGGGAGTAAGGCCAAGTTCGGCCTACCATCGGTATTGAGACATCGTGTATATTAATATTTGAATAGTCATATTTGGCACTATATCGTCGAGTTGGACGTAGTCTATTAAGCTAATAATAGTCTGTTAATATATAGTGCTTCGTGCGGTGAGAATACTACCGTAGTCAGTACCCCATCGTTTCGGGCAGAGAACTGGCTGCTTACCCAGGGTGGTTGACCCTATGTGAAGCTGCACCCGAGGAGCCCCAGAGCCGACGAGCGAGTGGACCTGTATACCGGATTATTCTACCGACGACAGCCCGCCTTCCCAGGCACGGATTATGCTTTGGATACTTTGATTATTCTATGGATACAGACCCCCGACACTACCGTGTGTTGGAACCCCCCCCCCTGGAGAGGATGCAAGGTGAGGAGACGCTCTGCAAGACGAGGTCTCTCCACATCTCTCCCCCGTGGACCGGAGAGAGCCGGCCCACAAAGAGTCCACCTGCTTTCATCTGTGGTCCAAGGATCGCCGGCGCATTGAACGGCACTACAGTGGGTTCACCTGGGATACCCTTGGCCGGACGAGGCAGCTGGATTCTACCCCCCCCCCCCCTCCTACTCCTGTCGGCTTACAAGCGACCGGATTAACCCCCTCTAGTGTATCCAGCCTATAATCATTAAAGTATCATTGCTGTTATTCCTTAACTATTCCAGGTCGTATATTTACCACCTGCGCCTTCAGAGATTGGACATTATCTATTGATATACCGACGAATACTCCTTGCCATAAAAGTGCATACTATTTCAATTCATAAATGTAATTAAGTGATTAAGTGCTTATTCTACACACCATCGCTGTGTAGGAAATAAAGACCTGTTTCTAATTCGTACATTTGTGTTGGATCCGTTTCATCTACGTGAGAGTGTTCATGATAATATATTTATGCCGTGTACTGGGTGGCCGAATATTAAGTACAAAGGTAGTGGTAGTAAGTATCATATCTAGTAATACAGTCAGGGAATTGTACCCCTCAGTTACAATTGGTCCTTCGAGCCGGAGGGTAATTAGTGTAATATTAATATAGTGTTATTAATATTGAAATGGCCTATGATGAACACTCCACGAAACGATCCTCCTAACCAACGCCCGCAGCGCGAACGACGGCTCCCTCAGTACTTAGAGGCTTACGCTGTCAGTCAACAACCTAGTCTTCTACTAACAGTAAACGCGGTAAAACTAGAAAGTAAAAGTATGTCTAACCCCAACGCCCAGACTACCCCGACCATAGAGGCCCCTACGGGCTCTAATGTAACTGACCAAGTTCACGGTGGGGACCAGTGGGAACCAGACATGACTTCACACCCCGCCAGTACTGAAGAAGTAGTCCCCGATGAGTCCCGGGAGGAATACAACGCTACCGAGAGAGAACTCGGCACGGAAGAAGACGGGGAGAGCACCGTGGAGATAGAGCTCCAAGGCTCCGCAAGGAGTACCCCGAGGGAAGGCTCCCCTATACAACCGCCTTCTCCCAGCGAGGCAGAGAGGACCCTACAGCAGGCATTCCTCGTCAGCCTGAAAGCCTCTACTGAACGCGATAGACTCCAGGGTGAACGCGATCGATTGCAGCTACAGCAACGGAGCGAAGAAGAGCACATACGCCTGGAAATAAGACGCATTCAGATGGAAGAGAATGTGGCCCGAGACCGAGCAGACAGCCAGCGAGCAGCTGCTGGTGCTCTACGGGACGCAGAGCGCGACAGACAGCAAGCGCAACTAATAGAACAGCTGATCAGACGGACAACACCCTCTCCCTCCGCCAGAGGCTCCAGGAACTCGTCTAGACACACCTCCAGGGCGGCATCCCCTAGCCGAGTAAACAACCCTGAACTTGACCAACAGACGAGGTCTATACCCCCCACAGACCCCCCCCCTCCCACCGGTCCAAGCGAGACCTAGCAACCGGGAAGGAGCAGCATATCCTGTGGAGAGGCTAAACCAGAGACTACAAGCACTGGATGACCTAACTGAAGACGAAGAGGAAGAGGAGGAGAACCGCGCCCGAAGACAGCACAGTACTCTACCGGACCAGGAGGTCCGGTACAGCCCAGGCTATACTCCCGCGGAGCTGCGCTACAGACCCCCGACTCTATACACGGGTGAGCACGACGCACGACCCGCACCGAGGAACAGCACCTGGACAAGCGGGCCATGGTACACTGCCGGTACCAGCCCATACCAAGGAGCGGGAGGAGACTCGCCTAGGAGGCCTCTCCCCCAACGCTCGCCGATGTATCCACAGTCAGCGTCATACATTGGCACGCCTATGGTACCCGACTTCACCCAAGAGAACCGGGCCCAGTATACAGAACTCCGCATGTGTCTGGAGACCATGTTGGTGGATGTATTGGATGAACGCCACAAATACGCCATCCTACTGCAGCACTTAAAGGTGCCCCGCGCACATAATATAGCGCTCGCCTACGCGACTTCCACCACCCCATACACAGCAGCGCTGGTAGCATTGGACCAGAGGTATGGGCGCATATGGGATTACGTGATCCAGGAGATCCGACACATCGACCGCTTACCCCCAGCAATAGACAATCGAGCACTGGACGACCTGTCCATCAGAGTGCAGTCCCTGGTAGGGATGTTGGGAGCGCAAAGAGAGAAGGGGAAGTATGAACTTTACGCCAACTCAAATGTGGAAAGGATCCTGGAGAAGCTGCCGCCCGCTCGTCAGGAGCGCTTTAGGCGGCAGAGGGACCACAGAGACCCGAATGGCCCCGAACCGAACCTCCTCGATCTAGCAGACTTCCTGGCGAGAGAAGTCAGCAGCCTACGGCTAGATACATTCGGACGGAGCACCCCTGGCTCCAGAGAAGGAACCAGACGACTAAATGATGGAAGAAGATCGGTGACTGTGATGCACCAATCGGAGTCAGTACCGAGCAGCAGGAGCCACAGTACCCCCTCCAGAACGGAGAAGTGGAAGATAGTGTGCCCCTACTGTGAGAAAGAACACTGGCTAGCGCAATGTGACTCCTTCCCCAAGCTGAACGCGGAGGAAGCAGGTCAATGGATAAAGTCCAACAAGCGCTGTTTTCGCTGTGCGCGCTCACACATGGCAGCCGAATGCCGCTTAAAGAAAAGGTGCACCAAGTGCGATGGAGCCCATCTGGACATACTTCACGACAGTAACAGACGGCGCCCTTCACCTGCACCATCCAGCCGCAAAGCGAGCGTCATGTACATCGATCCCGCCAGCAGCAGTGGAGCCCGAGTACTCCTAAAAGTAGTGCGTGTGACACTAAGCTACCAGAATAAAGTCCTGGACACTTACGCGGTCCTCGATGACGGGTCAGAGAAGACACTGCTGCTCGCCTCCGCTGCGGCCCAGCTAGGGCTGCGGGGAAGCGAAACCCAAATGACAATTCGGACAATAAGACGAGATTTGAAGACGATAAAGGGCGAGAATGTCTCATTCTCTATCGCAGCAAGCGGCCAGCCTGAGCGACGGTACCAGATTGCAGACGCTTTCACCAGCCAAGAAATAGGACTGTCGCGGTACACATACCCCGTCGCCAAGCTGATGGAGAAATATGCACATCTGCGCATGTTACCGATCCCGCTCATAGACAATGCTATGCCGACCCTGTTGATAGGCTCCGACCATGCAGACCTCATTGTCCCGATAGACCGGGTTCATACCGGACCCCGAGGCTGTCCTGCAGCAGTCGAGACCCGTTTGGGATGGACTCTCCAAGGCCCGCTCGCCAAATCTCTCAACCGAAGTACAGCCACTAGATGTCTCCACTCCCGAGTCACAGAGGGAGAAACCGCACTCCTGCAACACGTAGAGCGGCTATGGAGCTTGGAACAAATGCCCTTTAAGAATGGAAAGAAAGACATTCGCTCTAAAGATGACATTTACGCCATTCACCTCCTCGAGACAGGGACCAAGAGAGTCCCGGTCAACGGCGTGTTGAGATACGCCACGCCACTCCTGCGGCGAGAAGGAATGCCTACTTTCCACGCCAAGACAGACGCCATAGAACGGTACCTGCTGAACACGGAGCGGCGCTTAGCCAAGAACCCCGCCCAAGAGAGTGTATACCGCGCTGAGATTGAGAAGCTCATCACAGCGGGACACGTCACAAAGATGGACATTAAAGAGGCTGACCAGACCACTGAATCGTGGTACGTGCCCCACCACAAGGTCCATCACAACGGTAAAGACCGCATAGTATTTAACTGCAGCTACCAGATCGGATCCCAAAATCTGAATAAAGAGTTACTGCCCGGTCCCACACTCGGCCCCTCCCTACTCGGCGTTCTACTCCGCTTCCGCCAGGAAAAGGTGGCCATCAGCGGGGACATTAAAGGAATGTTCCTGCAGGTGAGATTAGTAGAGGCGGACAAGCCCCTGTTACGGTTCCTATGGAGAGAGAAGCCAGGAGATGAGCACCCAGCCATCTACCAATGGGAAGTCCTCCCCTTCGGAACGACGTGCAGCCCCTGCTGTGCGACATTTGCACTACAGAAACATGTAGCAGAGGACCCAGCAGCGGACGAAGAGGTCCGACACAGCGTAAAGAACAGCTTCTACGTAGACAACTGTCTACAAAGCCTTTCAACCCAGGAAGAAGCCGAGGCTCTCCTGATTAAACTCCGCGCCTCATTGATCAAAGGCGGCTTTGATCTCAGGCAGTGGGCCAGCAGCGATCCGCAAGTACTGCGCAGCCTCTCCTCCGAGGACAAGGCAGCCAGCAGCGAGACCTGGATGGCTACAATCCCGGGAGAAGCCCAGGAGATGACCCTGGGATTGGTGTGGCGATTCAAAACAGATTCGCTTCACTACAGACACAAGCCCCTGACTACGGAGCAGGGAAGGCCGGCGGCGGCGCCGACCACCAGACGGAGTGTGTACACAACACTCGCCCGACAATATGACCCGCTAGGATGTATTCTACCGTACACCACCAGGGCAAAAATTATTGTACGAGCATTGTGGGACAAGGACCAGGGCTGGGACGACCCCATTCCCGCACACCTTGCATCCACCTGGAGAGAGTGGGAGATGGAGCTCCACTCACTCCCAGGCGTTAATATGCGCCGAAGCTACTTCCCACCCACGGTGAGGCCAGAGACATGTAAAATGGACTTACACGTCTTCAGTGACGCCTCAGAGGTCGCATACGGATCAGTAGCCTACTTGCGGGCCCAAGACCAGGGGGGAGAGATCTACACAGCATTTGTCCTCGCCCGCTCGAGAATAGCCCCACGCAAGCAACAATCTATCCCACGTCTAGAGCTCTGCGCAGCCCTAGCCGGAGCGCACCTAGCCACGCTCATCCAACGTGAGCTCACCATACCGGTGTCTAGAACAATCCTGTGGTCAGATTCCACGACGGTACTCGCCTGGATCAAATCGGACTCATGCAAGTACAAAGTCTTCATGGGAGTCAGAGTCACCGAGATTCAAGACTTAACCGAAGAGTTAACCGGAGAAACAGAGTGGCGCTACGTTGATACAAAACAGAACCCAGCTGACGTCATCACCCGGGGGATGCCCCTGGATGACCTCACCCGTCGCAATGTCTACAGTGACGGCCCCGCATTCCTAAGACTCCCGGAAGGACAGTGGCCCATGCCTATCCCGAGGGAAGCAAGTCCAGAGGAGGTGGAAATTAAGAAGTCTGTGTTCTGTGGATTGAGCACCGTAGCCTCCACCGACCCTAACATAAACGATTGCACGTCCATAGAGAGTGCACAACAAAGAACATTCCTGCGGTACCACCCGGAGTGCAAGTCCCCCGCTGATATGTCAGCAGCTAACTACGAGGAAGCAGAATTGCTTCTACTGCAGCGAGCCCAGAGAGACTCGTTCCCCGATGAATTGGCCTGTCTACAGGGAGGAAAGCCCGTCCCATCCGACAGCAGATTAATTCACCTGGCCCCCGAGAGCGACGCTCACACCCTCATCAGAGTGGGTGGTCGCCTACGCAGAGCCCCCAATCTACCGGATGACATTAAATACCCGATCGTATTGAACAGCCGACACAAGGTCACAGAGCTGATTATAAAGAAATACGATGAGGATGTACATCACGCAGGAGCAGAAAGAGTCTTCGCGGAGATTGAGGGAGTACTTAACTCGAAGCCCCTCGGATATGTCTCCAGTGATGTGGCGGATATCGACCCAGTTACCCCCAACACACTCCTGATGGGGCGGCTAGATCCCACATTACCCCAGACAATGTACCGGCCTGAAGAAGCGAACGGCCGACGAATGTGGAGGTACAGCCAAGTATTAGCCGACAAGTTTTGGAACAGTTTCCTACTGCACTACCTACCGTCTCTACAGACCCGCCAGAAGTGGGTAAAGGAGAGAGACAATTTGACAGAAGGAACAGTCGTCATGATTATTGATCAATCACTGCCCAGAGCTATGTGGCCGGCCGGCCGCGTAAGCAAAGTGATCACCGGTGCCGACGGCAAGGTCCGAGCAGCTGAAGTGCTCGTCCAGGGTCGCACTTACACCCGTCCCGTGGCAAGGCTCATAGAACTGCCTCGACTCCCAGACACAATCGATGATGACCATGACCCTACAACCCTATGACTTTGTGAAGTTGACTGACCCCTACAGCAAACCCTTATGTGTAAATAGACAACGCGATTAATCTGTCTCTGTTTAACTGATTAGGTCTGGGACCTATTCAGGGGGTGGCTGTTGTGAAGGGCCAGATTAAACCGAATATATATATTTATTTATATATATATATTTAATTGTATTTGTATATTCTCTAATATTCCCTGATATCCCTTGTATATTCCTTGTACAATATGCATTGAATATCCATTCTAGCCTACTGAACATCCCATAATAGTCTCCATTCTACTATTGGTCGAGACCTTGGTGCCAGGCTGCCATACCCCTCAGACCCAGTTCAAACGTACCGCTCAACATGTACGAACAAGTCCTAGTTCCGCGTAGGAATTTGGCTACCGCACCACTAATGGGACTATTTGTTCATAGTGCGTATATATACTGCGCTACTAAAGTAGGACTTTCTTTTCAGTCCAGTTTCTTACCCTCCAATAGAGTCACAGACGTAAAGCCTCCCCGCGATGCCACGTGTGGGAGTAAGGCCAAGTTCGGCCTACCATCGGTATTGAGACATCGTGTATATTAATATTTGAATAGTCATATTTGGCACTATATCGTCGAGTTGGACGTAGTCTATTAAGCTAATAATAGTCTGTTAATATATAGTGCTTCGTGCGGTGAGAATACTACCGTAGTCAGTACCCCATCGTTTCGGGCAGAGAACTGGCTGCTTACCCAGGGTGGTTGACCCTATGTGAAGCTGCACCCGAGGAGCCCCAGAGCCGACGAGCGAGTGGACCTGTATACCGGATTATTCTACCGACGACAGCCCGCCTTCCCAGGCACGGATTATGCTTTGGATACTTTGATTATTCTATGGATACAGACCCCCGACACTACCGTGTGTTGGAACCCCCCCCCCTGGAGAGGATGCAAGGTGAGGAGACGCTCTGCAAGACGAGGTCTCTCCACATCTCTCCCCCGTGGACCGGAGAGAGCCGGCCCACAAAGAGTCCACCTGCTTTCATCTGTGGTCCAAGGATCGCCGGCGCATTGAACGGCACTACAGTGGGTTCACCTGGGATACCCTTGGCCGGACGAGGCAGCTGGATTCTACCCCCCCCCCCTCCTACTCCTGTCGGCTTACAAGCGACCGGATTAACCCCCTCTAGTGTATCCAGCCTATAATCATTAAAGTATCATTGCTGTTATTCCTTAACTATTCCAGGTCGTATATTTACCACCTGCGCCTTCAGAGATTGGACATTATCTATTGATATACCGACGAATACTCCTTGCCATAAAAGTGCATACTATTTCAATTCATAAATGTAATTAAGTGATTAAGTGCTTATTCTACACACCATCGCTGTGTAGGAAATAAAGACCTGTTTCTAATTCGTACATTTGTGTTGGATCCGTTTCATCTACGTGAGAGTGTTCATGATAATATATTTATGCCGTGTACTGGGTGGCCGAATATTAAGTACAAAGGTAGTGGTAGTAAGTATCATATCTAGTAATACAGTCAGGGAATTGTACCCCTCAGTTACAATTGGTGTTCTAGTAGAAACGTGTATCAGAATCAGAAAGGTCTTTATTGCCAAGTATACTTTTGGAGGAAGTAACATCCAAAGCAAATTCCTTGTGTGTGAAAAGTATACTTGGCAATAAAGACCTTTCTGATTCTGATTCTGATTCTGTATTGTGATGAAATCCTCAGCCAGCCCCGTTGTTTCTGCAAGAATGGTTTATTGATATAAAATATAGATTTTTCATTTCAATGTGTTTTTCTTACTGGAGATTGCCATGAGCGACCAGCCACCAAGCAATGCTGGGAGGACTTATTACACTGTGTGTGTGTGTGTGTGTGTGTGTGTGTGTGTGTGTGTGTGTGTGTGTGTGTGTGTGTGTGTGTGTGTGTGTGTGTGTGTGTGTGTGTGTGTGTGTGTGTGTGTGTGTGTGTGTGTGTGTGTGTGTGTGTGTGTGTGTGTGTGTGTGTGTGTGTGTGTGTGTGCATATGCGTGTGTGTGAGTGAGTAGAATAATGAGTAGTCAGAGTAGAAGCTGACTGGTCTCTATAAGCAGCATATGCACAGTAGCATGAACATACAGCGTACAGCCCCATTAATATTGATATCAGAATAAATATTTGAGGTAACCTGTGTTGCACATTCCGGAACTACACTGCTGTCACTGCTGACATGCTAGGAAGGTGGAAACATTGCTGGTTTGGCACAAACAGAAGACAATTACAGACTATTTGTGAGCTAGCGGCTGGAGGGTGACTGGTATTACATCTTGAGCAAGGCAACAAACTGCCTTGCGGTTTTCAAACTTTATTTCCAGGGGACCCACATTTTCTGAATAAATATTATTTTGACCCAAAGCTGATTTGGCAGATTATTGTGCAGGCTAGTAGAACAAACCGTATCCAGTTATTTTTTTAATGCTAAACTATTAGCCTATGATATTCGACTCTACTTCGGCTTCACGGTGCCTCCAGAGGGTCATTTGGAGACACATCTTAATCTTCCCAAGATGTGAAAAATCTCCTATCCACTAGGGCTGTCGCGGTATGACATTTCTCACCGCGGTTGTGTGTGTGACTAATCACCGCGGGATGCGGTGTTACCGCACTTCTATTAAAAAAAATATAAAAGTTTTCATTTTTTTATTATAATTTTTTTATATACCTATATATATTTTTTTTTATTATTAAGACATGCAAGTTTACCCGCGATCGTGATTATAAAAAAATTCTAAGGTCGTAGGAGTCCCGAAACTATTTTAAACATGTTTGATAATCTATCTATTTGTCCATCAACGTTCTGAAATGTGATAACAGTAGTAGGGTGTTGCCTGCTCCTTTAAGAGCGATGCGTTGTGGGATATATGCCCTTCTCCTTACTTAAAACTAATGTTATTATAACACTATTTTAACGTTAGTGAATTTGAATGCACATACATAGCTAGTTAAATATCACAACTTGTGTCATCATTGTTCATCATTGGGGGAAACTAAGTGCTGCCTCTCTCCGCCGTCCCGGCCACACTCGGGGCCACACCAACGTCATAGAGGGCTAGCCTATAGCTAAGGACTGGGTGTTTATTTCCGTTTGCAGCTCTCTATTCTTCATGTTAGTGACTAACGTTACACGCAGATTGGGTGTTGCCTCTCTGCCGTGGTCCAGACGCTAGCTACTGGCTAGGCTAGCTATCTGTAACATTGTCGTGGTACCGATGCTAGCTAGCTACTGGCTAGCCATCCACAACGCTGGCGTGGTACCGACGCTAGCTAGCTACTGGCTAGCCATCCACAACGCTGGCGTGGTACCGATGCTAGCTAGCTACTGGCTAGCCATCCACAACGCTGGCGTGGTACAGATGCTAGCTAGCTACTGGCTAGCCATCCACAACGCTGGCGTGGTACCGATGCTACCTAGCTACTGGCTAGCCATCCACAACGCTGGCGTGGTACCGACGCTAGCTAGCTACTGGATAGCCATCTACAATGCTGGCGTGGTACAGACGCTAGCTAGCTACTGGCTAGCCATCCACAACGCTGGCGTGGTACCTGTTATGGTTTGTAACCGACCCCAATCGCACAACACAAGACAGGTATGAGAGTAAGCCAAGAACTGGGCATTTATTGAAACACACAGAAAACGGCACTGTCCCTTTAAGGGAGAACACAAATGACTGGAAAACAAGAAATGGGAAAAGGGCACAGTGCCTTTAGGAGGCGAGCTGGCTAAGGGGAAGGCTAAGGGAGACAGGACCAGGGCAAGGGGAAAGGGCAGGAACAGGGAGGACTAGGAGGACCGGACGGAATGACTAGGAGGACTAGGGGGACTGGACAGGGAGGGCTAGGAGGACTAGAGAGGGGAAACAGGGACAGAGGCTCGCGGAGGCGGGCTGGGGAGAGGGAGGACTGGAAGGACTAGACAGGGGGACTAGGATGACTAGGAGGACTGGAAGGACCAGACAGGGAGGACTAGGAACAGGGCGAAGGCTGGAGCTGCTTACAGGGACAGAGAAAACAGACAAGGCCTGGGATACAAGCATTAGAAGAATGTTGCTGCTCTGCAGCTTCTCCCGGGAAGGCTCGTCTGAGGAATCAGACAGTGACGTCAGAGCCGCTCTGCAGAATCCTCTCGGCAGCTCTCCGAGGTGGTAAACGGGACAGAGAGGGAGAGAGAGAGCGGGTTAGCTCAGAGTACAGTTGGGAACAGAGCAGGTGACAGGAGAAGTGACTTGTCCCAAAAACAGATACTCCAGTGACTGAATCTTCGGTGTAATACACACTGTGAGTAAAGTCCAACAACAATCCACGTGATAGAATCTTCGGTGCAAATAGACACAGTGAGCGAAGTTCCAATAATAATCCAAGGTGATAATATCTTCGGTGCAAATACACACAGTGAGCGAAGTTCCAATAATAATCCAAGGTGATAATATCTTCGGTGTGAATACACACAGTGAGCGATGTTCAAGCAAATATTATCCCAAATGAACTATCCAAAAAGCTGACACTGGGTGGGTGACAGTCTGACAAAAAGCAGGATATCTTCAGTGTCTAAAACACACGAAAAACGAATAGGGTCAAAGACAGTCTTGCCAAACTCACCCAGGCGCTGTGCGTAAAGAGAGCAGGATCAAACAGGGCGAGCGCGTCGCCACGGGGAACGGGTTGTCCAAGCGGAGGTCTGAGTGGTGCGCGACTGCTTGGAGTACGCGCCGGTACGGAGGGCGCATCTGGCGCGGAGGTCTGAGTGGTGCGCGACTGCTTGGAGTACGCGCCGGTACGGAGGGCGCATCTGGCGCGGAGGTCTGAGTGGTGCGCGACTGCTTGGAGTACGCGCCGGTACGGAGGGCGCATCTGGCGCGGAGGTCTGAGTGGTGCGCGACTGCTTGGAGTACGCGCCGGTACGGAGGGCGCATCTGGCGCGGAGGTCTGAGTGGTGCGCGACTGCTTTGAGTACGCGCCGGTACGGAGGGCGCATCTGGCGCGGAGGTCTGAATGCGCGTCTGGATGCGCGTCTGAAGTGAGGAGCGCGTCTGCTGCGCGGAGGTCTGGATGCGCGTCTGGGCGTCTGCTGCGCGGAGGTCTGGATGCGTGTCTGGACGTCTGCTGCGCGGAGGTCTGAAGTGGAACACTGGAATACCTCCCGTGGAAGTTTAGAGAGCGCAGTCCAGTGTCTCCTTCCAGGCAAACGGCGACAGGAGGCGAAGGCTAGAGCGCATCTGCTGCGCGGAGGTCTGGATGCGCGTCTGGACGTCTGCTGCGCGGAGGTCTGAAGTGGAACACTGGAATACCTCCCGTGGAAGTTTAGAGAGCGCAGTCCAGTGTCTCCTTCCAGGCAAACGGCGACAGGAGGCGAAGGCTAGAGCGCATCTCACGCCGGAGATGCACGCCGGAGATGAAAACAGCATAACAGACAGAGAACCTCCCGAAGGAGTCTTGGTGATAGAGATATGATACGGAATGATACGGGACGACCCGACAAGGCTAGAGGGGAAGAGCGAGGTACTTAAAGCCCACAGGGGTGCTAATTAGAATACACATCAGGTGCGGGAGGTTAATTGATAATCGAACTAGAAGTGTGTGTTCGGCACCAGACCAATCAAACACATAATGACAGGTAGTCCAAGGGTGTGGCTGCTGAAGAGCAAACGAACGCGAGGGTGGGGGCTAGTGAGGTGAGGAGAATGCAATTGATTAACAGAAAACTAAAGGAACAGAGCGAGTAGGCTTAAAGGAACAGAGCGAGAAGGTGAGCAACGGAACAAAACCTCACAGTACCGACACTAGCTAGCTACTGGCTAGCCATCTACAATAGATAGCTAGCCTAGCCAGTAGCTAGCTAGCGCCTTAACAATTGTGTGTATGGGCTAGCCCATTCTGCAGTGTGTTAGTGGAGTTTTCGTTCATTTATTCATTTACCCCTTCATGGGTGCACACCACAGTGGAGGTTGCTGCATGCCTACTAGTGAGGCAGTGCTTCACTAGTAGTAGACTTTGGTGTGCAGCCACCACTGGTGTTCCGTGCTTGTGAAGCAGGTGGCATCAGTCCTTTGCCTCTGACATGGTGGAACGGTGTCCCGCCCGGCCAGTATGTGTGTGTGTGTGGTGTGTGTGTGTGTGTGTGTGTGTGTGTGTGTGTGTGTGTGTGTGTGTGTGTGTGTGTGTGTGTGTGTGTGTGTTGTGTGTGTGTGTGTGTACATTTACATTTACATTTAGTCATTTAGCTGACGCTTTTATCCAAAGCGACTTACAAGTTCTGTACGATAAGTCATCAGGAAGGGTACAACTCTATCAGCTGAGTAACAATGTTCATCAAAGTGTTGCGTGTTACAGTGTAGGTTCGTTTATTAGGACAAATGCATGACAGTAGGGTTAGTTAGGGTTAGATTTCTTTTTTTATTATTATTTTTTTATTATTTCAGATAATGGTTGAAGAAGTGCGTCTTTAGTCGACGGCGAAAGATTAGACGGGTTTCGGCTGTCCTAACTGGGTGGGTAGTTCATTCCACCATTGTGGGGCAAGGACTGAGAATAGGCGGCTTCTCTTTGAGGCCTTGAAGCGGATACGTGCAGCAATGGGGAGCCAGTGCAGGTCCCTAAGAAGTGGGGTGACATGGGCCGACTTCGGTAGGTTTGAGATCAGGCGGGCCGCTGCGTTCTGAATGAGTTGAAGAGGCTTGGTGGCAGTGGCCGGGAGGCCAGCGAGCAGTGTGTTGCAGTAGTCGAGGCGGGAGATGACTGTTGATTGGCCGAGGAGTTGGGTGGCTTCTTTTGTCAGGAAGGGGCGGATTGTGTG
>NC_140165.1:232945367-232967268 GCF_963971535.1 Notolepis coatsorum | reverse complement strand
GAATCCCTGTGTCCACCAGCCAGGGTAAGATGCGGGTGAGTAGGCACTTCGTAAAGACTTTATATATAGTGGGCAATAGTGAAATGTCACGCCAAGTGGAAGGATCATCTGGGACATTTTCCTTTTTTGGTATTCTATGGATGAGGGCCCCTTTCCACGAATCAGGCACCTTCTCATTGATCAGGCAGGCATTGAAGATATGTGTAAGCAGGGCCGCCTGGGAGAAATGCGAGGCCCTGTGCGAGATTTAAACGCGAGGGCCCCCCCCCCCCCCCCCCCCCCAAAGGTTAAAAAAAAAGAATATATATATATATATATATATATATATATATATATATATATATATATATATATATATATAATTATTATTATTTTTTTTCATACAGTCAACATATTCTTAAATAATAGCGCTGCCCGAGGCTGGGCATGATACAGTCAACATATAGCAAGAGAGAGAGCGAGAGAGAGCTCCCGTTCTACAGTCAATATACAGTGTACAGAGAGAGAGAGAGAGAGAGAGAGAGAGATAGAGAGAGAGAGAGAGACACATTGGAAAGAAATTGAAATGCTATTTGGCCCTAAACAGAGAGTACACAGTGGCAGAATACCTGAGCACTGTGACTGAAGATCCTTGACTAGGTACAGACTCAGCGAGCACAGCCTAGCCATAGAGAAAGGCAGCCATAGGCAGACTGTGTGTGTTAGAAAGAGAGAGAGAGAGCATGTGTGTTTGTCGTGTGTGTGTGTGTTAGAGAGAGAGCATGTATGAGAGAGATAAGCAAAGATGAGCCCCTAAAAGGATATTCAACTTTTAATGGAAGAACAAAACAGAAGGAAAAGATAACTTCACAAAGGCAACATGAATATACATAGATCCAAAAGGACAAAGATCAACACTTAAATCCAAAGAGAAGAGGGTCTATACCAGAGAAAACAGCTAAACAGCATTCAGCTAAATAGGCTAGCCAGGTACTGACACCAGGCCACACACAGCTTTGGCCAACGGCCCAACGCTACCCAAGCTACACAAACGACCAAGACAATTCACACACAGCACATGTCGTATCTCCAAATGTTGTGAAGTAACATATGTTTTGCCTGGAAAAAAACATCGTTATTAACAAAACATTCGGGAGGGGAAGGAAGGAAGAGTGGGGTAATGTCATGACATCTTACCTGCACGAGGAACGCAGGGCGAAAGGTTGCAACACAGGTCTCCACGTTGACGAAAGGCCTCTCGCTGGCGGGACAAAAAGAAGCTATGGCCGGAGCCTTGTCTTGGTGCAGGCCCGACTACATCTTCTGTCAAAGATGATGTCGTAGTCAGAGTGCCAGAACCCCCTGCTATTCTCACGGCTAATGTCAATGGTCGTAGCACAAGCTAACAGCTAACTCTAGGCTAACTGATAGCATCAAACTAACGTTCCCAGCCGAGCACAGCCGGCAGCTAACGTCGTAGCTAAACAGCTAACTGGCTAACAGTTAGCTCAACCCGGCTATCGCTAACCATTAGCTAACGCAGAAGCAAGCTATGAAAAACTGTACAACATGAGAAAAGCAATACAGGTGCTGACACCAGGCCACACACCGTTAGCTACTAGTACTACAACAGCTAGTCGGCCAGTTTGGCTCCAGAGAGAGAGAGAGAGAGAGAGATATCCACGGCGGGAATAGAATAGAGTGCATTAAAAACTCACCAAACGTCCAAGAGGATGGAGACAACCGCGTGGAGTTGACGAAGTTCATCTGCCGAACGACCATCCTCTTCATCTTGGCATAACAATGCTGCACGCGCTGTCTCTAGGTTAGCTAACGCTAGTTAGCCTTTAGCTAAGCTAGCTACTAGCCGACATCATCATGGCTATATCCCGACTGAACCACACTTAATATTATAACGTAGCTAAAGCTAACTAGCTGTCCCTGTCTTTAGCTGGGATGGCTAGCCTGACTGAACTGTCTAACATGTGTGGGATATTTGTGGATATCCTGATGAAGAATGTCTCAGTCAACCGAGGCTTGGATAATAACAAGGTTTATTAACCAAACAGATAGAATACATAGAGAGAATGGCTGAGGCTCTCGCCCCAGGTGATCAGCTGAAATTACCCAGGTAAGAAGCCCCTATTGTGGTCGGGAGGAGCCCTTTATAGTTCAACAAAGGGGGTGTGTGGTCTCATTTGATAGGTCAGATGGGGGGGAGGGGGTACAGGTTTGGGGGACACAGGGGAGGGGGGTGTCTTATTCCACAGAGAGGGGGGGGGGGCACAGGTAAAGGGAACACAGGGGAGGGGGATATATTTACATGAGGACATATTATACCACAATACTCACTTTTCTTTCTTATAATGTGGGTGAGATTAATGTATAATATACCAGGATTGTTTGGAACAGGTAAAAGTGGGGATAATAGTTTAAAATAGAATTATTTACATACATGATTAATAGAATTATTTACATATATGATTCATGACATGATCGACTGGACTGCGGTCTGTGTTATTTTGATATCAGAGATGTGGGAATAGATATCACCCTTTTCTTTTATTAATCGCTCAAAATACCTATATCAATGAGTGGTCCTCATCTCTGATATCAAACAACAATTAACATAATCATTAGAAGCTATCGCTGTGCAAATATCTTGGCATACCTTCAGTCGTTCATGTCGTGACTCTGGGGAGCTAATGTGATCGTTGTGCATACAGGCATCGTAATAAACCAATTAAATACATGCACTGTCTGTGTGGTCAGAGTGCACAGGGTGAAAAAACAAAATTGTGTTCATAATTATTAGGAATCGGATTTACACATAAGGCTAATGTGTACAAAAACATTTTAACAACCGTTAACCTGGTGGTTAATAAAACTAACATGATTGATTATGGGAAACTGTTCACAAATATATATATATATTTTTGCACATTTTGTGATGATTCTTGATGAAATTACTTAGGATCCAGTTGTATTTAATCTGAGTTTGAGTGTCACTTTCATCTGTGATTGCCTCAGCTTTGTTGGTTTTTACTTAGAATCAGGCAATTTTCTCCATTTCTTCTCTATAAATGAGGAGATAAAACGTCTTATGCATCGCTTCTGTATGTAATTCTAGTGCATATACTATCAATGGTTCACCATACAGGTGCAAAACAACGTTGCATGTCCTCTTCTATGAGAGAATAAAACAACTGATTATTTCTTGTCTGACAATACAATTTTGTAACCTAAGTAATTCTAATGTGATGTAATGTGATCATGTGGTCACTTCTTCCTTCAGCAATACATTTTAGCTCATTATTACTAACCATTGTTAATGTTTTCTCATTGATTTCTTTTCATCACATCCCTAGTTCATCGTTTTGCAGATACATACAATTGTGTGAAAAGTTTCCTGCTTGTGAAGGTATTAATCTGAATGATGTTGCGTCGTTGTTGACAAGGTGTTCTCTGTCGGTTGTGTGGCAGGGCCAAACAGTAACACATAAAAATTAAATAAATATATACAATAGACATTACCTTAGTGGTTAATGTGTCAAAATAAAATTGAAAACCGTTAACCTAGTGGTTAATATAAAAGGTGATTATGATAATCGTTATGCATTGTTCTGTGGTGCATACTATCAATGGTCAAAACAAACTTGGTGTCTTGGAACAATCCAACTGGTTCTGCCCTGTTTAACAATACCATTTTGCAATGTGACTCTGTGATCATTTCTCATTGTCATTATAAAATTGGTTAATGCAATCTTACTGATTGTATTTCATCATATTCCTAGTCAATAATTTTCCAGATACATATGAACTCTGTGAAACAGTTCTTGTTTGTGAATCTGACAGTTGCTGTGAAGTGTTGATCATCTGTTCTCGGTCTGTCGTGTGGCAGGGCCAATACATACATAACAATGTGGACAATGTGTGTTCAGAAGTATCTTGTTCTACAGGTCTCTGATGATGTCTCTTCTTGACGATGCAGTCGGGAACATTCACTGGTCGTCGTTCATTCAGAGGGGGCCTACAGGAGGTCGCCGTCCGCTCCCTGTGTACCTTGTCAAGGGTCACCGGTAGCAGTCAACTATAGTGGTCTTTTCCTGCAGCCTATGTTGTTCTCCATCACCACCACACATCCGCCACTGTGCTCACGCTTGGCTCCCATCAGGCCCAGAGACATGGTGGTCAGGGCGTTTTTGAATGTGTTGTGCTGGTTTCGCTGTCCTCTCCTCGTCATTGCGGTACCACTTGATGGAGGGCGAGGGCCCGCCGGTGTAGTGGCTAGTCAGTAGGACGCTTTTTCTCACACGGATGACAATCTTGTCATGGGAATCCACCTTGATGGTCGGGGACTTCAGTTCCCGTTTGCAGGTGATGGGTTTGCTTCTTCAGGTGGCGCTTGCGAACGAAACTCTTCCGGCACATGTTGCATTTGTACGGCTTCTCTCCCGAGTGGACCCCCCTCTGGTGCTCCTTCAAGTTAGCCGCGGTTGCAAAGCACTTCGCACACTGTGTGCATCGATGGGGCTTGTCCCCTACTACCCCCACGGCGTGGGTCTTCTGGTGTTGCTTGGGGCTGGACGCGGTGGCGAAGCCTTTACGACGGGGCTTGTCCCCGGCCCCCGCGGCGTGGGTCTTCTGGTGCTGCTTCAGGTTGGAGGATGTGGTGAAGCCTTTACTGCACTGGCCACAGGTGTACGGCTTCTCGCGTGTGTGGAGCTCCTGGTGCTTCTTCAGATGCCTCCTGCGTACAAAGCTCTTCCTACACTGGGTGCACTTGTACGGCTTGTCATCCGAGTGCATCTTCATGTGTTCTCTGAGAGAGATGGCCGCCGCGAAGCTCTTGCTACACTCGGAGCACTGATGGGGCTTCTCCGGCATCTGGTGAGACTTGAGGTTGAAGGCGTCGATGACGCCCTTGCCGACCATCTCGACCCCGGTGGGGGCGTACGCCTTTTCTTTCGTGTGGATTTTCATGTGCTGCTTGAGGCTGGCCTCCACGGCGAAGCTCTCGCCACAGTGGACACAGATGTACGGGTTGATGTCCTTGTGGATCTCAAAGTGCTGGTGGAGGTCGGCGATGCTGCCAAAGATCTCGCCGCACTCGCTGCACTCCAGGCCGTGGGTCTCGTGGATCACCATCCCGCTGTCCGACTCCACGATCAGCTCCCCGCCGTGGTCCGACAGAGCCACGTTAGACTCCGTCTTGATCTCGGTCTGTCGTGGTCATGCAGTGCCGGGGTGGAGGCCGTCAAAAGGTTGATCTCCTCTTCGTCAGTGTCTCCTTGGTCAGTCTCCTTCGTGGTCCTCTGCTCCACTTTCTTGGGGATGTCTGTGGGCTGGGTTGGATGGTTCTCCCACGGTTGTTGTCGTCGCCTCTGGTTGTGTCCGCAGCTTCGTGGTTCAGGTCACGCGTCGTCTCACTCGTCCTGTCCTCTCATCAATTCGTGATCTGAGGGTGATAAACACTGCCTTAGAAAACTCCTCACATAAATGATTCAACGCCTTTCTGCTAAAGTGGAAAATCATTTTGGGATTAATTCAATTCATTGTAAATAAAATCACTTAATTGACAATAGGAAATGCAAGCCAATTGCATTAGCAGTGATTCTTTACGTCAAGAAGGTCACATTCACTACAATTTTATCAGATTTTGTATCTAACTAGATCTTACAGCATTAGGCTTTAAATAAAATTTGTACATGAATGGCCAAAGTTTTGAATCAGATAAAATAACTCCTTGTCTTCATATTCTGATGGTCTTACCTCAGGCCGCGTACGATGGTGTGCTTCTTCAAGATACTTACCTCGCCATGACTTCTCGGTTGTTCTTCACATCTCAGTGTGGCTCATCATAGCATAGCATGGGGAAAAAACATAAAATCTAGGTAGCCAGTTAATTTTGCATGAAAAACAATCATTTCTTATCATCTAACCCTAACTAACCTTACTGTCATGCATTTGTCCTAATAAACTAATCTACACTGTAGCACTCAACACTTTGATGACCATTGTTACTCAGCTGATAGAGGTGTGCCTTGCCTGATGTCCTGTCGTACAGAACCTGTGAGTCCCTTTGGATAAAAGTGTCAGCTAAATGATCAATGTTGTTGATATCTTGTACATTTAGATAATTGTGCTGCAATTTTGGTGGTTGATAATTTTGCAGTCATGGAAAGTATTAGTTGTTAAAAGAATAGTCTAAGGAAAGTCATGCATGTTATTGGTTATAAACAGAGAATAGAAGGAGGGGATTGTAAGTAGTTGTTTTCATCATTAATCTTTCATCTCGGGCACTTCTCTAATTCATGTGCCTTTTGAAAAGAGATGATGAAAACGACTGGTTAGTTATTGTTAGTATGGGAGTTAGGTAGATTTTCATAACTGCAAATTCATCATCTGTAACTAATTCATGTTAATTAAGTGGTTCTCTGTTGCCATCCACCGCCAGGTGAGTTCATCAAGTCTGTGGTCACGAGTGCAGGCATTTGCATTGCTTTGTCTCCCAAGTGCCCACTCTGAAGAAATTTACATGTAGATTTGTTCCAAATGGTCAATCGATTGTCTCTCAGCTCTGCACTGTCTCTCGGTTGACATGCAAATTGTTGGATTTTCTGTCTTTTGTGATACAATTTGGGTGTAGTCATTCACTGTTTTGCATCTCGCCTCAGAGCCAGATCTGTAAATACAAACACATGTTAATTTTCCACTCTTTTCTAAGACCTGGGTGAATCCTCTTTGACTGTCTGTGTGCTCAACAAACATTAGCTAGATCTCATCCATCCCGTTCTTGGATGTAATGATAGTGTTATCATTTATCAATCATATCGCATATGTACACAAGCATCATATGAATGTGGACCCACACATTTTGAATCATGTTTAAAATGTCTTACAATGGAAAGGGCTAGTTATCTTTCATTGGTTCTTTAGATAAACACATTAACTCAAGTGAATATAACCTAAACATCTTACTTTTAAACATGATCTATGTTGTTTGTGCCCAAGTTTTTTAACATTGAAAGCTTATAAAGTCTAATCTAACGCTGTTTATGTGGACTACAAGGTACGCCCACAGATGTATTATAATTCTGAAACAGACATTGTAATTAGCTTTATGTGACTTATAATGTGTAAATTAAAGCAACATAAACACTCAAGTGATCTGAGATAGTTGTAATTTACTGTAACTGAGATGATAGTTGTGTACCACAAACAGTACTGAATTTGCAAATCTGGTATGTCATAAATGTACAGATGTAGCAGTACTGACTATCTGTATGTCATGTATGTCATAATATGTCCTGATAAATAGAAAATGGGGGACCCTGATGTAAACAAGACTAAAGTCTCTCTCTGGTCTGCATCCCCTTAACAATTGTGTGTATTGAGCTGTACTGTATTGTACCCATTCTGCAATCTGTTAATAAAGTTTTCAATCAATCAATCAAAGCATCTATATTTATGATTTTCATACTCACCGGGGAAAGCTGCAATGTTCGGTTCGTTTCTCCGGTGGTCTGGGATGGTGCAACCTGCATCTCGCCACTGCAACTCAACATTTTCCAATGGCAGCGCGCACATATATATACAAATAAAACATATACTACACGTGGATTTCACGCACCCTTGGCCTTGGGTACATTACACTTTACGTTCGCTTATGGATAGTTTAATATAAAATAATAACTTCACGGCGCGCATAGCGTCACGTCATTGCTCCATGCGACGTTCGTGTGTTCTCATTCGCCTCGGAAATAACGCTTTGCAATTCATACAGTATTTTTTCCACGAGCTCTCAATAGCCTGGAATTCCTATACCAGCGTTTTGTTACCGAATGAACGCGCCTGTGCATATGTGAAACGTAAACAAACTGAAACGATAAAACTATACTTCCCCAAATGGTTGTTCCCGTGGGCCGGTGTTCTGCGGAATCCGGAAATTACTATCCTAGTTTGTTCCCGTGAACTGCACTTCAATGTTATTCTTTGTATAACGGTAACTCGTCTCTCAATGCTCGTCGCGCTATCCGCAGCCGGTTCTTGACTCAATAAAGCAACGCGACGGGTCCTATAATACTTGTGCACATACAAACGAGACTTAAAACAGACACACAAACATTAATACATATAAGTTAACGTGTGTGTATATCTGACTGTATTGGATCGCTGTACGTTTAGTCGGCCAACATCTGTTGCGACAAGGCATTCATACCCTTGATATATAACTACACATCGTTATTAAAATCATAACGACCGAACCTGACTTCGAAATTTACCAGCGATATATTAGATTATATATACCTTTTAATCATACTCTCGGCCTCTTAACCCGCGACTAACGTCCTGTTTAATGTACTTTTCCGCGACTGATGTCCCGTTTAATGTACATTTACGTACTCCCAGGACATCGCGTAATCATGTACTAACTAGGACATCGCGTGATCATCTTCCCGCTATCTGTATTGATCAATTGGTTAATTTAATCCAAAATACATCGTTTTCAGGAATGGAAAAGATTGTGAGCTTAGTTTGAGGTTGAAACAATGAATATTATGACGCTACTCTGGTAATTTCTAATTATGATTCCATCAGCTTCTCGGTCCTAACTTCCCGCCTCTTTGCAAAGGAATCACAGAACGTTTTTTTAACAGAGTAGCGTTTTCAAGGATATCACATCTAATAAGCCCACGTTTCTTGCCTTGTTGCCTATATTTTAGTCTGAATTAGACTTGGGGTAGCAATCCATCAACCTGTATTGTGTGCCTTAGCTTTTGGTCGGCTCCGACTCGACCTGGAATAGCACTTCAACCTTTGTGCCTAAACTTTTGGGAATAGCACTATAACCCATCCTCTCAGAACCGCCTGATAAAGGACCCAGGTGCACGCGCGCCCTGGTAACGATTCTCAATACAGATCAGATATATTAATGCACATTATTCCTACTCAGCCATGATCTCAATATTTGACAACATTCTGTAATATTCACCTGGCACAGAGAAAAGCGGGAAGGTTTCAATTCCTTTCCATACATTTTTGGTCGACCAGTCTATATACTCACTTTTCTCTGTATAGATGAAACGATACAGCATGCCGGGAGGACGCAAAAAGTCCGTCACAAGTTCGTAGACGCCAATTGTGGGATATTTGTGGATATCCTGATGAAGAATGTCTCAGTCAACCGAGGCTTGGATAATAACAAGGTTTATTAACCAAACAGATAGAATACATAGAGAGAATGGCTGAGGCTCTCGCCCCAGGTGATCAGCTGAAATTACCCAGGTAAGAAGCCCCTATTGTGGTCGGGAGGAGCCCTTTATAGTTCAACAAAGGGGGTGTGTGGTCTCATTTGATAGGTCAGATGGGGGGGAGGGGGTACAGGTTTGGGGGACACAGGGGAGGGGGGTGTCTTATTCCACAGAGAGGGGGGGGGGGCACAGGTAAAGGGAACACAGGGGAGGGGGATATATTTACATGAGGACATATTATACCACACATGCAACAACTTTCATCTTCAGTCCATCTGCCGAACGATGTCCTCTTCATCTTGGCTGGCATAACCTAGGCTCCAATGCTGCACGCGCGAAATAGTCAGACGCTAGTGATGGGTCGGTCATGAGCGACTCGTTCATAAGAGCCGATTCATTGCCGTGAGCGTGAGTCGAATCGCTCACGTCTGGCAATGAGTCGGTTCACGCCCCCCCCGGCACGCACACAGACACACACAATGAACTCAACAGACGCTACCTTACCTGGCTGTAACCCCTCCCCTCATTGAAACCAATTCTGCTGCCTGCAGAGCCTCAGAGCCAGGAACGTGTCTAATGTGAAATATATAAGCATATAAGCAAAACTAGATTTTAGGTCTGTGATGAAAAAGGGCCTCGCGGGAAGGGGGGCCTCGCAAAAAAATTTAAAAAAAAATTAAAAAAAAATTTAAAAAAATAATAAATACATTTTTTTTTTTTTTTCTTTTTTTTGTGCAAGGCCCCCCTTCCCGCGAGGCCCTGTGCGACCGCACTGCTCGCACACCCCCTGAGGCGGCCCTGTGTGTAAGTGTCTGTGTTGACGTGGGCCTGGTAGCTCTCAACGTCTCATAGATGACCCCATCAGATCCGCTAGCCTTGTTATTGGGAAGAGAAGTCAGAACTGCAACCACCTCCTCTCTTGTAAAATCATGGGTGTCTGGGAAATAGCCTGGCTCTATTTTGTCAATGAAATTGTACCAAGGGGGCGTGGCCAGGGGAGTGGCAGCGCTTTGTGCAGTTTGACATTTAGCTTTATAGTAGTTATACACATTGGCTGTATCACTAACAGTGGGGGGGGGGGGGGGGTTCGGGAAAACAGCTGTTATTCAAAATGATATCGATTGCCTTTGATTTGCGGTGTTGCCAGAGGTATGCCAGCTTGTTCCTGGAAACTTTTCTTTTCTGCCGATGTGTCTCTGTCCCAGAGGCGTGCAATGCTGGTTGTATTCTCTCACGGATGAAGCAGAGCTGCGTTTCTATCCAATGTGTCAGAGAGTCAGATGTAAGGTCCACTGGGAAATCGGCAGAGAGAGGGAATTTCTTCAGGATTCTAGCGACATATTTTAGAAGCTTGAATCCGTACGGACACGCGTTTCGTTGCATCGCGGAGAATATTCCATTATTAAAAAACCGATGATCAGAATTGACACCAGTCTGCCCCACTTCTCTGCGCCTCCGGGAGTAACAGCAAAGTTCGATCTTACCTGGAGCAGTTTTGTGTCCAGTGTCCCTCTGTATGCTCTTTCATGTCTCTGGAAAGTAATCCACTCGCAATCTGACATTGGTTGCACGTATTGCTCGAAGTCTACACGAACATCTCCAGCCGGTGTTGGGCTCGGGTCGCAGACGTTCAGATGTTGTTTGTAGACTCGCCCGCTGTTCAGGGCTTGTTTAAAGGCCAATCTTAGTGTGGTAACTAACGAGGCACATGTTTACCAAAAGCGTCCAGTGCATCTTATGTCCCAACTGCAATAACGATGGCAGTTACAACGGGTGTATGTGAGCTTAGATGTTAAAAAGTACGAGCGCATTCATCTCACCACTCACACGTGGCAGCCATGACACACACACACACACACACACACACAGGCACACACACACACACACACAGGCACCCAGCTCTCTTAGCTGTCCATCGTGTTCAATGATGACGCTTGCTCCAGGGATGGGGGGGGGTTCCGCGCCGCTGCCACTGGGAGTAGGGTATATCTGCAGAGCCGCAAGCCCAACGTCGGGGCGGGGCTTCGGGGTTTGTACTCTGTGTGAGGAGGGGCTTCGGGGCTTGTACTGTGTGTTGTTTCCTGTAAAACCCGGAAGTAATCAGTTTGTGCTGTTTATTTTTAACCCTAACCATAACCCTAACCCTAACCTTAACCATAACCCTAACCCGCAACACGGAACACAGAAATGCAAATGCTGTCGAGTCCTCACTGCTTGTAAAAAGAAACAGCACAAACTGACTACTTCCGGGTTTTACAGGAAACAACACAGAGTACAAGCCCCGAAGCCCCGCCCAGACATTGGGCTTGCGGCTCTGCAGATTTATGCTATTGGCTGCTGGTGCCACTTCTCGTGGGCATTGAGTCCGATCCTTGAGCCGCACACCCGTCTGCAGATGGTGCAAGGGAAGCCACATACCTGGGGGATGCCAGCCGACCGCTGGTGTCGTTGTGTGCGCCTCTCAGATCTTCGGTCTTGGTTGGTTTGGTGTATTTGGGAAACTGCAGTGGCACAAGTGACTTGCCAGGCTGATCTGTCGAGTGCCAGAGTTTCAAGCTGCGTGGTGTTCATGTTTGCACTTTAGGAGGTCCCTGGTATAGTCCTTAAAACGTCCAGCAGCCTGCTTTGCTCCTCTCAGTTGGCCATAGAGGACTTGGCGGGGCAGGCATACGTATGGTGTGCCCTATCCAGCGAAGATGTTTTTTGGCCACAGCTGCGGCCATACAGATTGAGTTGGTGTTGTTGAGGATGTCTGTGTGGGGGACTCGATCTTCCCAGGTCAGGTTGAGGATCCTTTGTAGACAACGGATGTGGAAGGCCTCCAGGTTGGTGATGTGCCGGCGGTATGGGGTCCAGGATTCTGCTCCATAGAGCAGAGTGGAGAGACATACTGCATTGTAAACGGCAACCTTGGTGCTGACCTTCAGGTTTCGGTTTTCAAAAACCCTGCTGCGTAGGCGTCTAAAGGATGATGCGGCTTTATTGATACGTGTGTGTAGCTCCGCGTCAAGGGAGCAGCATGAGGACAGAGTGGAGCAGAGGTAGGTGAAATGATCCACTGTTTTAAGTGGAACGCCGTTTATGTGAAAACACACACACACACAGGCATGCACACACACACACACACACACAGGCTGAGCTTGGGCTTAGCTAGAGGGAGATCAGAAACGCTCACCAACTAAAGTCACCTGACGTTGCAGTTATTCTGCCAGCCTCCGTAAGAGCGGGTCATATATCAGCTTATTACTCAACTCTTACCTGTTGGAAGCGAAGACATTAAATCCACTCTGCGACCAGAATCCTCTCTCCTTTGGCACCAGCTATAACTTAGAACTAAGTCCAGTCCACACAGCTCCGGGGTTGTCACCAGCTTGGCTGGCCGTCTGCAATGATACAATTGGCTGTATCAGAGGGTGGGAGAAGCTGGCGGGGTGGGTCCGGGTCGTTGTAAACAGCGACTCCTACAGTTCGGTCGGGGCGCCTGCTAAGCGCGGATTGGACGTGAGGGGGATAGTGTGGTCCTCCCACACGCTACGCCCTCTCAATGAGAATCCGCGCTGCCAGGTGAAAAGAAGCGGTGATTGGCTGGACGTGTGTCGGAGGAAGCACGTGGTAGCCTCCACTCTCCCAGATGATCTGACTGTGGGGGGTAAGTGCGCAGCGATCAGGAAGGGACTGGGAATTGGCATATGACTAACATTGGGATGGGAGAAAATCGGAGGAAAATGGAGGGGGAAAAAGACCAAAAAATAATTAAAAAAAAAAAAAAAAAACTAAGTCCAGTCCCATTGATTCTTGGTAAGAACGGCAGATGATATTCCATCCATGGGGCTCGGCTTTTCTACGCCGCATGTCTTTCGGCCGCATGCTCTCTGTCTAGGATAAATACACCTACGGATATCTGATTCTGCCAAAACACTGCAAAATGGATCCTTGTCCATAAGATCCTCTGCAGTAATATTTTGGGATGCCCTTTCCGGAAATGCTGCGTCAAATGACAGTGTCTAGTGACGTCATTTATATTCATCAGTAGATGGGAGCATTAAGTGATCAGATATAACAACACATTATGAGGACTCACATTCAAACTGTAGATACAGGAGTGATTATAATACAGTTGTACTCTAACTGTTATTGAAAAATAGGTTACAGTTATTATTGCATGCCTATTAATGTTAATATGTCCCTGTTACTCTGAGTAACGTTAGTCTATATCAATATGTTCCTCTTACTCGGAGTAACGTTAGTCTATATCAATATGTTACTCTGTGTAACATTAGTCTATATCAGGGGTCAGCAACCTTTTTGACATGGAGTGCCTGTTTGAAATATAGTTGTAACTAGTGTGCCTCAACAATATTCCATGCATCGTAATTTATTTCTTCTCATAATCAGGTATTTTTAATGATAATTTTTACATTATTACATCATTAGTTATTGTTATTATTAACAATATTATTATGATGGTTGTATCAACCCTAAATCTGAGTTGGGGGGGGGGGAATGCAATGCAGACAAACAGCTGCATACAGTGCGACCATTTCACTCACATTTGCCCATTCATTTTTGGACACATCACACACCATCGGTTTGTGTACTGTACGTGTGCTGTCATAGCTCCACCTACAGGCCTAATGGAGAACACCAGGAGAACACCAGGATGTGAATGGAGGGTGAATGTGAGGTATATCGTGTAAATAAGTTTTGATTGATCGCAAGACTACACTGTAAAAAAAATAAATAATAATAAGTTACCAGAACTTAAAAATATTGAGTTCAGTTACTGCGCATTAAGGTTTTCAGTTTTCAATCCATAATACGTTAACAGAAAAATAAGTACACAACCACATTATTTCAACCTAATAAAACTATGTTTATTGTCATTGTTTTAAGAACACAAGTTGACTTGGTAATACTCACATTTTGACAAAAAAATTGCTTTTAACATGTGCAATGTTCAATGAAATAGAAAAATAAATAATCAAATTAGTTGATTAATCCCACTGGTCACAATGGTGACCGTAATAATGTTTGTTATAAGGCTCTGCAAATGTTACTGAATGATGTAGCAATGTATTTCCAGCTAAATGGAAATAATAAACAAATAAAGGGTCTCAATTAAATATGTAGTAGTAAAAAGAACCTGTGGGAGGATTTCAACAAGATAAATGCGACAACAGTGCAAAATATTTCACTATAATATTTCAAAGCAAATTATATATTTTTTTTTACTGCTGCCCCCTGTGCCTATGCAAATGCCCCCGCGTGCCTATGCAGGCACGCGTGCCTAGGGTTGCCTACCCCTGGTCTATATCAATACATTCATGTTACTCTGAGTAACGTTAGTCTATATCAATACATTCCTGTTACTCTGAGTAACGTTAGTCTATATCAATATGTTACTCTGAGTAACGTTAGTCTATATCAATATGTTACTCTGAGTAACATTAGTCTATATCAATACATTCCTGTTACTCTGAGTAACGTTAGTCTATATCAATACATTCCTGTCACTCTGAGTAATGTTAGTCTATATCAATATGTTACTCTGAGTAACATTAGTCTATATCAATACATTCCTGTTACTCTGAGTAACGTTAGTCTATATCAATACATTCCTGTTACTCTGAGTAACGTTAGTCTATATCAATACATTCCTGTCACTCTGAGTAATGTTAGTCTATATCAATATGTTACTCTGAGTAACATTAGTCTATATCAATACATTCCTGTCACTCTGAGTAACATTAGTCTATATTAATATGTTCCTCTTACTCTTATGTGCATCTCTAACACACACACATGCGCACACACATACTCTCTCTCACACACACACACACACACACACACACACACACACACACACACACACACACACACACACACGCACACACTTAAGCGAAGCTTGAGTGGCGTAGGCATCACAGAGTGGAAATATTCCTGATATTCCACTGGTTCTCGTGTATTATTGCTTTTATACAGCAAGTTGCACAGTCGGGAAAAATATAGGATGAATACAGACAATTCTAGGGTCGGAAATGCCTCCGATACTGCCTAAAATGCTGGTATCGGTATCGGCGAGTACCCTCTAATTCTGCGCTCCGATACCATATGACGTCATTTATCTCCTGCGGAGAGTGAGGATTATAAAATGAACGTGTTTTTAATCGACCGTGAATTAAAGTGTGATGCTGTTTGTCATTTTAACAGCAGATACTTTCTTAAATTCCATTGTCCCGACTGTACAGAGCGGTGTGACGGGGAGCTCGGATGTGTTTTGCTTGCTGGCGTTATTATACTGTAGCATTAACAGCTGAAAACGTTACATCAAATCAGATGATCGCCTGTCCTTTCTCCAGGACCTGACACTGGCCGTCTATCAACAATAATGCACCCATGGTGAATCGTATTTAAGTCAAGTAGCTACTGACTAGCGTTAGCTGACTAACGTTATCAAATGTCAATGTGAAAACCTTGCGGAAGACGAGCTAGGTCAGCTAGCTTAGCTTGATAACGGTACCTTGGCTAAAGTTGGTGCTATTCATAATCCAGCAATAATGGCTGCAGACCTGCAAGCAAAGTACAGCAAGTTCCAAAGGATAAGAGTCTGAGGCGGAGACTCAAAAGAGAATGTTGTATATTTATTTTGCATCGAAAATCACAACATAAACGTTACTACTAGCCATAGCCTCTGCTACCCGAGCAGACTGGGTAGCTAGTGCAACAACGTATAATGTCCGTGCGGATTGCAGATCCAATGTCCCAACAACCGTTCCGTGGGTGAACTCATTGAACATAGTTGTCAATTAATGATACTAATACTAATATATATAATCAACTGTTGTTGAATAAATACCATTACTTTCTAATTATTACTAAAAAACAGTATATATAAAACAGTATCTGTAGCTGTAAAAAGAAAAAAAATTATAATTTATATAATATAAAAAAATAATATTTTATGTATGCACTGGTATCGGATCAGTATCGGTATCTGCCGATACCCAAAGCTTAGGTATCGGAATCGGATCGGGAAGGAAAAAATGGTATCGGAACATCTCTAGTCTTTTATATTGATTTCAGTGAACTTGGCGTAGAAAAATAGTTCCTAAAGATGTATCGTTGCTATGGAATTTCAAATGGAGTAGGCTATCAACCAGCTTGGCAACGCAATTAATGACATATTATAATTTATACAACAGGTAGGTCCGACCACCTATTTACCAAGGTGGAACTCTGTTTTAACACTTTGGCGACCACAGTCTTGCGGCGATTTATGCCTCAGAGGACAGAGGTTTGTTTACAAACCGATGTACTTTCTAAGAGCTATATATATCATTTATAGTATTGCTATCCGTCCATTCTCATTGTCACTTGAGTGCATAAACCGTGCCTTCATAATGGCTTAAAGAAAATAAAAATCCATCGGTTGGTTGTCATTTTATAGCGTCGTGAATATAAGGTTTATCACGCTTTTCGTCTCGTCTTTTTTCCAGGAAGCTAGATAATAGGCTAAACGTTGGCGCCGTTATATCAAACGCCATTTCTGCTGTATATATACGAATGAAATAAAACAAACTGCGTAGCATCCGGACTATTACAGAGCATCTATGGATGATATGGGGGCGGCGGGGAACGCCGATTAGTATTATTGATTAGCAATACAGTGTGCGTTCAGGTAGCCAATGTCAGTGATCGATCACGTTAGGTTTTAAAACAATGTCCAATCCAGCTGTAATTTGGGAGAATAGTATCCTACCGTCAGGCCATATGATCGCGGCAGCATTTCGTCATTAGTCATCTGAATCTGGTAGATCGATATGTCCATTGGCTAATCATAAATCCCATTATTCCAGGCTGAAATATGCGATCGGTAACGTGATCAAAGATGGAGGGTGTTCTTTTGGAACCGAGGCTCATATGAAACGCCCACATACAGTGAAAAGATTTTTTTTTTCAAATGCCCTCAATGATACTGCAGTGGAGCGATGGCGCCCCTAAGCGGATCTGGCCGGTATTGCATGTTTCGAAAATCAAATATGTGGGTAGGTCATGCATCTCGATCGCGGACGTTAATAGCGTTATAAATATGGAATAAAACAATAACAACTCGCCACGAGTTAACTCGTGGCTCTGGTCCACAACGCATGGAATCGAATCACGAGTTAACTCGTGGACGGTCCCTATAGTGTTAATGTACGACCTAGGACCATTATTTGTATTATTATTATAAAAATCAAGCGAGAATGTACCCATTTAGATTCCAAATATGTAGTCAGTTCGTCCAAATACCGCTTGTTTGGAAATTTGCTCCAACGTTTTCGGAGATTGGGCGGCTGCGACAGGACTTTGTTTGACGCATGCCCAGTTTAACAATGTGAGGTTTGATTGATTGATTGAAAATGTTATTAAAGGGGTTATGCACTGCTATTCCTAGCACTATTTGGGCAACTTTACACACTTCCTGTGAGTCTATGTAACACATCTGTAATTTTTATTCCAAAAATAATCATTGTTTTATATTTCTAATCTTGTACTCAAAACCAGCATTTTTCAGCCTCATGAAAGCAGGCTATTATTGGCTTGGCTCCAACCATACTAGCAGAATGCTTTGAGTGACAGCCACCCACCAAATAGCTCCGCCCATCTCCCCGTCAGAGATTAGGTTTCAGGTTACATACAAATATGGTATGTCATAAATATAGAGATGTAGCAGTACTGTCTATCTATATATATGTTACCACTATTTGTAAAAGCCACAACCACGTTACCATATTTGTAATAATGTAAATCATTGTGTCGTTGTACATATTGTGTATACACCGTTAGAAGCTAACATAGCTTAGCTTGGTAGCTATTGTGCTAACAACATATCCCGACGTCCGGCTCGCTGGCCGGCATGCACGCCCGACACAAAATGGTTCTCTCCTCTCTGTACACCCCCGTCCCCACGGGTACCCTGCCGGGGAGCCCATGGACGCGACAACGGCGGCAGCCGTAGGGTGCTCGAGCCCGCCGTAACGCTAGTGGTACACAATAGCTATGAGCTAACTAACGCTACGGCCGCCGCTGTTGTCGCGTCCACAAGCTCCCCGGCAGGACACCCGCGAGAACGGGGGCACACAAGGAGGAGAGAACCACCCCAAATCGAGCACTCATGCCGGCCGACAAGCCGGACACCGCGGTTGTTGTTAGCACAATAGTAGCCCACTGTGATGCACCGAGTGGGCCACCATTGATCAACATGCAGCGATGTGTAGCTTGCATGATGCGTGTGCAGTGCTTTGCCACACAGGTCTGAGAAGAGGACCTGCACATGATAGCAACCGGGAGCGTCGCGGAGCATTCAGCCTGCTGGCTACCTAGATCCACTTCAACCAGCCGAGCGTCGGGAGCTCCAGCAGCTTGTCGATGTGCTAATAGCCTGGAGCCAGCTACCGTTAGCTTGCAGAGGCTCCAGCACACCGACAAGCTGTGTAGCCAGCTACCGTTAGCTTGCAGAGGTTATTAGCACACCGACAAGCTGTGTAGCCAGCAGGCTGAATGCTCCGCGACGCTGGTTGAAGTGGATCTAGGTAGCCAGCAGGCTGAATGCTCAACGACGATCCCGGTTGCTAACGCCGGCCCCGGCTGGTGCTAAGTAGCTAGCGATCGCTCCCGAGTCCCGAGAGCTAACGCCGGTCTGTCTGTCGAAGACCGAGGGAACCGCATCAGGCTTCAGCTGATTAGTGATCTTCTGGACAAGCCTTCCACCCTGCAGGTAGCAAGAATGGAGGCGGGCATTACTAAAACCACAGAGCCAATCACATCACCGTGCGCTATAAACAGCGCCCTGTGACGTGCACCAGGTCGTCAAATCAACATGACCTGATTTACTAGAGGCAAAGAGGGGATGGGCTGTAGCTGAGGAATTCGCCAATATAGTATTTAGGCCCAAAAACACATTGATACGAACTCCTATTACTATAATACAATGCTAGAGACTGAAAAATGACATTTATAATGCATAGCACCTTTAACAGTTTGCAGAATGGGTACAATACAGTACAGCTCAATACAAACAACTGCTAAGAGGATGAAGACTAGAAAAAGACTTTCGTCTTGTTTACATAAGGGTCCTCTATTTTGAATTCATCAAGAATTAACCACTAAGGTTAACTATCGTAATCGATCGTCCCGCTATATTCCTTTATCCGTAATTGATAAGTCTCCCCAGTTAGTAGCTAGATTAATATATTTAGTGGAAGTGTCAATAATCAAATAATCTGGACAAAACCATCGCTTTTATCCGTCTGATTCAGATGACTCTAACAGACATTTTGAACCGCTCTTGGTCCATATGGGCATACTGTATATGCATGCCGTGACGCAGGGGATTCCCCAATCTGGATGCGTCAGCCCCAGTCTCCTCCGTAGACCAGACCGTCTCATTTAACAAGAGGCTTGTTTGAGATTCAAATAGCTCCTACAGGTACGTTAAAACCTCTTAGCATGCAACATCCCACATATGGGACGTTTTTTGGACTTTTTCCAACCGGCACTTTGGCGACCCCTAGTGGCTCGGGTGTGCTTATTTTGTAATACAATATATATATATATATCGAATTGAAGGCTTATTTGTTGCCTGTCGATAGCGACAAAATCCGACAAAATCCGTTCAGCGGTTCTCGAGTTACATGCCGGTATTTGAGGCTTGTGCAAAGTACACGGTATTGCGCAAAATACCACTCCCGACTCAGGCTGCAGTAGTTCCGTCAATCTAGATCCGATCTCGAAACTGATTGTGGATCGTTGTAGCCAATGAGTGTGGCTTTCCAATGATACCTGTTGAGAGTCACAGCCAACTAGTGACACTGGTTATTATGACATCCTGTTCTCTCTGTCAATTGTAGGATGTTAAATCTAAGCATGTGTTGAGAGATGACTTAAGCGTCAGTGATTATGGGGAATGTCTGTATATTCTTCCTCCCACTTGTGTAAAACTGTGAGAACTATGGACTGTGGACTTTGGAACAGTAACTTGTGCAAACTACAATATCTTGTGTAATCCTGGAGAATGGAAGGGGCCTCTCAGTCTCTTCGCTTACAGTTCTGTGAAGACAAGAATGTGACCTTGGAGACAGCTCCGACCAAAGGAGCCTGCAGAGTTAACCTTGCCTGTCTTGTCAGAAGAGAGAGCCATCATACACTTTAAAAACCACATGTATGATGTACTATTATGATTATGATGTAAATGATTATGTATATATATCTGTATATATATATAAGCGTATAGGCTATTCATGCTAGAAGGACCATGTATTGTATATTACACAGGACAATTGCTTCATTCGATACTGCTGGACGCACTTAGGAATGTGTCTACGACCTTGGGGGCCTCTGCTTGCCTGCTAGAAACTCTTAGGGGGTTTCACACAGCACAGTATTCTGTTACTTTTTTTAGTTACTAACTAGTGGAGTAGCGATAAGCCAATGACAACGACACAAGTTGAAAGAAGGTGTGTTTAACTGTGCTTGCTATATGACGTGACGGACCTATGTATAAAACAGACAGCTTCACTCTCGTCGAGCAGATTTTGATTTTTCAAGCAGATTTTCAGTTCTTTTAAGCCAGGAAATGTCGAGCGGTTGAAGGGGCATGGCCTGGCAACTTTTGAGTATACCTCCCTTTAGATTTTGATTAGACTTCAGACAATACAAAGAGAGTTTTTGCTATGCTAAGAGAGAGATGTTTTTGTTTTATAATTCTTTTAACTGAATTGGATATTTCCAATACAGTTTCTTTTGTAACTTGCTTTTTTTCTAATTAAAAATACTTTGTTTAAATACCCATTGAATTTGTGGACTGCTTTCTACCGCAATGGGTCACGACGCCGGCCGCGCCCTGCTTTCATCTGAGGTGACTATGTACTGGTAGCCTGAAATACAGATTGAATCCATTGCTGGTTAATGCTTTCAGCTAAAGTTATATAAAGGATATATATATACATATGGCACTGTTGGTTGTTTGCGGGTTCCGTTATCTCTGTGTTTGACGGGCTCTGTCGAGTTTGTGGGAAATTGATGATCTAGTCACTGCAGGACTGGATGATCGGTACCACGGACGGATGGGCCTGTCGAGTTGATAAGGGGTACTGGGGCATGCAAATAATGATTAATTGTTAGTACGCTAATATTACACTATTGGCAGTAGTAAAACTTATTAAACGGTGAAGTAATATCACCAGACTTTCAAATAAGCAGCATTACAGGCATTTCGTAAAATGATGATAATAATGATGGTAATGATAATAATAATAATATTATTGTTATTATAGGCAATAAGAGTTCTCCCAGACATACATTCGGTTTATTACAAACAAAGAAGAGGTTAACAACTCTTCTATGCTTACATTTCATATCAACTGGATATAACTAAACTAGTGACTATGAAGTAAGCTTGACAGAAATAGTAATTGACCTGAGAACTTAGTGAGTTTAGCACCTCGCTGGGGGATATCGGGCGGCCAAAGGGTTATATCTCAAGTAAGTGATCTGAGATAGATAGAGACATCCCATCGGCTTTCAACAATACCCCACATGGGGATCTAAAAATAATAATAATAATAAAAATAAAAACACGAAAACAGGAAGAGATGAATTGAAGTCTATGAGAAAACTGAGTTTTT
>NC_140165.1:232897867-232942867 GCF_963971535.1 Notolepis coatsorum | reverse complement strand
GGTTTTGGGTTGATGTCAGATAGTTTTCTTATAATTTGGTTTAGTCCAGTGTGGTTTCTGTCTGGTGGCTCTGCTTGTGTTTGTCCCAGTTTAGTTTAGTTTATTTGACAATTATAAAAATAAATTACATGTTACAACAAGTCATGCATCCTAAGATTATCAAGGATAGCACAAAAAAGTCACAGACTTATTTCCATTGTGGTCCTTGGTCTCAGCAGTACATGGTATTTACATAAACATGTATTACACATATTATCATCAGCCTACTGTTAGGATTTGGGGGAGAACAGAACCCAATATGCAGAACGATGGAGGAGCCCCAGAACTACAGAATGACAGGATAATGGAGACGGTGGTGCAGAATGACAAGAGAACGGAGACGGTGGTTGCTCTTCACAAAAATCTGGTGTTCTATTTATTTTAGAACCAAGAGAGCAAGGCTAAACTACAAGTAACAAAAAGAACATAAACGGCGCAGCCGTGCTGGCATTAGTGAAACAGCGAACTTGAGAATACGGAAAATAAACAGGAACAACAAAACACTAACACTTACTTAGAATGAAAACACAGTGCAACACGACGAGGACAGGAACGGGGGGGGGGGGAACTGGAGGTATGTCGCCACACAGAAATGAGGAAGGACACACACTTAAATACTAGACTAATTAATATTGGCACGGCCAGTCCAAAAACAGAGAAACAATTAAACACCAACTAGACACAAAAGCTAAATCACAACAACAACCAAGGCAATATCACAAACAACAACCAGACAGGGGGGATGACAATTAAACAAGGAAAGGAAAAAGCCCAGGACAACATACATGAAGAAATTAACTCAAGTATCTTAAAGAAACACAAAATGGTGGCCTGCATCATCTGGCCCATCTGATGGTGACCACTAGAGGGAGGTAGGAGACCAGGTAGGAGACCACTGTTCCCATTGTGGCCACTGTTCACTTTGTGAGCAAAGTTCTCATTGTCCTCCCTGGAACCGTTACAGCCTACAGTATATTGCGAAAAATTAGTGATGCACCGAAAATTCGGCTACCGAAGATTATCGGCCGAAAATGGTTAAAAAGGCTCTTTTGGCTTTTGGCCGAAAGGGTTTTAGCACCGAAAATATATGACCGAAAGTCAAATAACGTGTTGTTGTGATGACGTCATCAAAACGCGACTACAGACATACCGGTAGCATGCACAACATGTAACGTGAGCAGCTTGGCAGCTCTTCCTGCATTCTACAGCCTGTGATAACTAACTCCTCTTGGGAGTAGGGATGCCCCCCGAAACCCGGTTCTAAACTAAATTAGAAAAAAACTGAGTATTGATCAGCTCCGACGTTAACGGTACTGCTATCAGTAGTCTAGGAGCGGATTAGCTACGGAGCTAACAGTGTACCATCCATCTGCGACGCAACGGTGGCAGCAACAGTGGACACTGAGTAATGTTAACGTTATGACGAGTTCATACTACACTACACGTATGAACTCGACATAACGTTAACGTTACTCCGTTTAAATGAAGTGTTTAATTAGCAGCAATCTGTTTCTGAAAATGTATCGTTAAACCGGAAATGGAAATGCGAGGACAGGAAGTCGTCATCAATCGTTGTAGTCTTTTAGTCTTAACAGTCTGGAATTAGTGTATGCATTCAAAAGTGCTGAATAAATGTTTTATGGGCCCATAATAGTGATTATTAATATTATTTAAGTTAAGTTTAGCCATAATCATGTCTTTTGCCATAATCAGGTAGCTAAAAAAATTAAAATAAAACATATATTTATATTAATCATTTTCGGCCTTTCGGCATTCGGTTTTCGGCCAACTGTTTCCTATTTTCGGTATCGGTTTCGGCCAATAATTTCCCATTCGGTGCATCCCTACTAAAAATATAATTAAAAAGTAAAATACAACATTATTAATACAATATGTACAAAATGTACAGACTACACTACATTAAAACTGGAACCTTCTAGGCGGTTAGGTGGCCGAGCGGAGATTGCATTCGTCACCAACCCCGGAGCTGTGAGCTGGATTCGCCTGTTCGAATCCAGCTCACAGCTCCGGGGTTGTCACCAGCTTGGCTGGCCGTCTGCACTAATACAATTGGCTGTATTAGAGGGTGGGAGAAGCTGGCGGGGTGGGTCCGGGTCGTTGTAAACAGCGACTCCTACAGTTCGGTCGGGGCGCCTGCTAAGCGCGGATAGGACTTGAGGGGGATAGTGTGGTCCTCCCACACGCTACGCCCTCTCGATGAGAATCCGCGCTGCCAGGTGAAAAGAAGCGGTGATTGGCTGGACGTGTGTCGGAGGAAGCACGTGGTAGCCTCCACTCTCCCAGATGATCTGACTGTGGGGGGTAAGTGCGCAGCGACCAGGAAGGGACTGGGAATCGGCATACGACTAACATTGGGATGGGAGAAAATCGGAGGAAAATGGAGGGGGAAAAAGATCAATAATAAAAAAAAAAGAAAAAAAACTGGAACCTTCTTTAGTTACTCTGGGACATTTTCTAGGAACCATTTCCTAACATTCACCTTGAAACTATCCAGGTTCAAGACCTGTTTGGTGGTCAAAGGCAACTCATTCCACTCCTGTGCTCCTGTGTGAGCAAATGAGCACTGTCCCATCTTTGTTCTACACCTTGGAGGATGCAGGTTTGCTATGCTAGATCTCGTTCTGTGGCTGTGTTTTACCTTACCCAGCACCTGTAAAGCCATTCCCTCCCCCCCCCAGACTGTCATCCAGCATACAGCCCAGGTACTTCACTGCTGTTCTTGCTGCTATAACCTCAGACCCTAATTCTACCCTGAGTTCAGGAGCCTTTTTTAATCTGGGTTTAGATCCGAACAAAATAGACTCTGTTTTGCCTAAGTGAAGTGAGAGCCTATTGTCAGACAGCCAATTCCTAACCTTAGTTCCTCTCCTAGCATTCTTTGGAGTGTACTCAGATCCGTATGGGAGATGAGCAAAGCTGAATCATCTGCAAATAAGAATAAATTACAAGAACATGCATCTCTGGGCGGCTAAGTGGCGCAGTGGGCAAGGCGTTGCTAACGGCTTGGCTGGTCGTTCATACTAACACAATTGGCAGTGTTAGGGGTGGGTGGGTGGGGATTGGACGTTGTGGACAGCAACTCCTACAGGTCGGTTGGTGCGCCTGTACAGCAGAATCAGGAAGTATCGCAGCATGAGCCTCCCACGCGTTACTCCTTGCCACTGAGATGCAAGGCTTGGTCCTCACTGCAGCCGACCAGTGGGAGGCATAGTCTAGCAACGTTCGAGACAGGGGAGGGGAGAATTGAAGGGAGAATTGCAAGGCGAAATTGGGATGGGAGAAAAAAATTGGAAAATAATGAGAAAAAGTGAAAAAATAAATAATAATAATAATAACATGCATCTCTCATATCATTTATGTACAATAAAAATAGCAATGATCCTTAAACACTTCCTTGCGGCACCCCACAAACTATTGGTTTGGCATTCGACAAAAATCCATTGACCTCTACCCTCTGGTCCCTGTCTGTCAGATATGAGGCAATCCACTTTACAGCTGTATCATTCAGTCCCAGAGCTTCCAGTTTATTAAGCAGTAGACCATGATTTACTGTGTCGAAAGGCTTTTTGAAGATCAAGTAAGACCATTCCACACAGTTTTCCCTTCATCCATCTCCTTTCTAATAAAATCAGTCAGATAAAGGAGGCATGAGTCTGTAGAATATGACTTCCTAAACCCTGATTGGAATTCATATAGAAGATTGTCCTTGCCAACATATTCTGATATCTGCTCGTGCACCACTCTTTCTAAAATCTTGGACGTGACACTCAAAATGGATACTGGCCTGTAATTACCAGGCTCAGAGCTATTCCCAGGACTAACTGGCTGAGCAGGCATCTCTCTAGGGTCTCTCTGTAGGTGAGGGCTTTGTTGGAGTGTGTCTGGGTCACTTTCTTTTAGGTGATTATAGAATTTAAATGCTCTTTTTTGGATTTTGATCATTAGTGGGTTCTGCTCTGCATGCATTATTTGGTGTTTTCCGTTGGATGCAGAGAATGGATTTGCTAAATTCTGCATGCAGAATCTCAATTTGGTGTTTGTCTCATTTCTCTCTCTCTCTCTCTCTCTCTCTCTCTCTCTCTCTCTCTCTCTCTCTCTCTCTCTCTCTCTCTCTCTATTTCTCTCTCCCTCAGGTTTGTGGTCATAACTCTCTCTATCTATCTGTCTCTCTCTTAGGTGTGTGGTTATAACTCTCTCTCTCTGACTCTCTCTCTCTCTCTCTCTCTCTCTCTCTCTCTCTCTCTCTCTCTCTCTATTTCTCTCTCCCTCAGGTCTGTGGTCATAACTCTATCTATCTTTCTCTCTCTTAGGTGTGTGGTTATAACTCTCTCTCTCTCTCTCTTCTCTCTCTGACTCTCTCTCTCTCTCTCCCTCAGGGTCTGTGGTCATAACATACGGTTATCATATAACCATAGTTATATAACTTATATGAGTATAGCGAGCGCTCTGCTCTATTGGAACCCTATCCCGTATCAATCTAATACTGAATACATTTCTTCACATGTACACACCAATCCGCCTGGCCACACCCACATCCGCTCCTCTACATAAGCGGGGACGTGACCATACTAACAGCTCCTTCCCAAGTCTTTCACCACCGAAGGCGAAGACCACTGGGGTCCTCAGTGAGTCAGAGCAGAGCGCTCGCTATACTCATATAACTATGGTTATAGGATAACCGTATGTTATATTATCGTATAGCTTACGTTCTGCTCTATTGGAACACAGGAGCTGAGCAAAGCGGAAGCTCGACAAATGTACCCGCTGAGGCCCCCCACAACCATCAGAACCGGGGAGGACCCGAGCCCCCGGACCCCCCTAGAGGGGGACGGGAGGGAATCGGATCTGACTGTGCGAAGAGGGTTTAGCAACTCAAAAGCACAGGGTGAGCAGACCGTGGGACTTACCTCCACACAGAAGAACCTGCGACTACATAGGCCGCGCATCCCACATGCCACCAGGGAACGAACGGGAAGAAAAAAACTCCCGTTACAATCCCTAACAACACAGGGTCAAGGTCAAGAACCCAACCCTGTGGCAAGGCCGTAGCAGCGGAGTGCGAAGGAGGACCCAGCCCTAGGAAGGGTCAGGACCCCCCGGAAAAAAGGGGGCCTGGTGAGGCCAACGACGCTGCAGCATCGAGACCCCACCAGACGGTCACTAGTGACACCACCCCCCACATCGCCAGCGTATCGGACAGGGCCCATCCAAGAGCAGGCCCTTCCCCCCTACAGCATGCCGCCCTGAAGCACTCCAAAGATGCTACACCCCCACAACACAGTGGGACCAGGCAGCACACCGGGGAGACAACCCCCAAAGAGGTTGATCCCTCAATCCAGGCAACAGGTCAAAAGCACAACTCGGCCTGTGCCCGGAGCACTGCGGACTAGACAGGCGCCTAAGGGATCTGCTGAAAACAGCACCCTGGCAGAAGGGGCGTTCGGTATGCTGTGCACCATGTCGCAGCCTCCACACAAAAAAACCGACCCCCTAGAGAGGCAGAGGCAGAGAAGGCTGACATGATTGGCAGACGTCATGAAAGGTGCAGGGGCACACTCGCAGGCAGACGGGGTCAAGCCCGGCCTAACCCGAGAGTCGACTCCGCTACCAACACACCGGGAAACCAACCACCTCCCTATGTTTAGTTTAACAGGAGGCGGTTGTTCCTATAACCCCCCCAAGAAAAAAACTCCGAAACACAACTACGGGTATACACCGGCTATACAGCAGTACAGGTGTTTCAGTTCTCAAGAAGGGGTTAACCCAGGCCAACAGGTCGACGAGAACGAGTCCGGACCTTGGCCCGGCGGACCGGGACGTACACAGGGATGCCAGAGGGGTACAAAAGAACCATCTCGACAGCCCCCTCCTAGCCCCGCCAAGCAGGGGAAGAGAGGGGCAAAAAAAGAATGGAGAAGGACCAGGCTCCTTTAGCACAGCGCAAGGTACAACACAATATGGACCAAGCAACAGTGAAGGATAACACGCAGTGACATAACCACAAACACCTCCATAACATCAAACCCTGCAACGTCCCGGGCCAACCCGGCATTTTTCCCCCGAAAAAGCACAAGTCCTTCAGGGTACCAGAACAGCAGATCTGCGCCCCGGCGGACAACGGGTTAACTGACCTGGTCCGGCGCCACCAGAACCAGTCCCGTGTCCTAATCATGCCACTATCCCCAGTCCTAAGAGGGGGGTAGGTACGCGTGTCGATCTAAAAACATCACAGAGGGCGCCACCAAGACGGTCAGAACATAAAAGCACCGCGCCCGGTGGCCCACCCCAAGGGCGTGAGACCCCTCCGCCAATGCTTTGATCTATTCCATCATCTCCCCCCAGAGATGAACGAGAATTCGTCGAGACTAACCTAGTACACTGGCGCTCAGAAGAGACAAAACTCCATCCTAGTTGCTCCATAAAAAACGCCGTTTCCATGATGAGCAACCAAGGTGCGCCAGCCCATGCGTGGTTCCACACAGAAACACCCAGGGCCAGCACTATGTACACGTCGAGACCCAAAACACATCAATGGTAATTCTAACAAGAACCCAGATAACGTTCCTTCCAAGCCGCCTGGGAGAGCGCCAGGAAGCTGGCCAAGAGACACAGATATGGGTCCCATATGACTCGTCCAGGGCTTGACATTAACCTTTTGGCTCACTAGCCACTGTGGCTAGTGGTTTTCCAAAGTCACTAGCCACTCAGCATTTTCACTAGCCAAAAATCCCCACACACGCCGATCATAACCCAACAATGGTAATAATGTGATTATTAAAATGGTCATGTGAAAATGGGCTCCAGACTCACTTTTTTCACCACCGTGATGAATGAGAGACCTCCTCCAATGTACAGTTTATATGTCAAATGTATATACACTCTTTTCTGGATACTTTTTGTATCAGAAACAGTACTGTATTTGCAAATCTGGTATGTCATAAATGTATAGATGTAGCAGTACTGTATCTGTATGTCGTGTGTGTCATATTTATGATGAATTGAAAATGGGGGACCCTGATGTAAACAAGATGAAAGTATTTCTCTGGTCTGCATCCCCTTAACAATTGTATGTATTGATCTGTACTGTACTGTACCCATTCTGCAATCTGTTAATAAAGTTTTCATTCAATCAATCAATCAGAGAGAGAGAGAGAGACAGAGACAGAGACAGAGAGAGAGAGAGAGAGAGAGAGAGAGAGAGAGAGAGAGAGAGAGAGAGAGAGAGAGAGAGAGAGAGAGGGGGGGGGGGGGGGGGGGGGGGGGGGGAGAGCGCGCATGTAGGTTCTAGGTTGAATCAATTGATGGACAATGTCGTTTTCATTATAAGCGTCTTGCAAGTTGCAACGCTGGTTAAGATATGAAAATACTTGCCAGTACTGTCTGTAAGGATGGTTGTAGGCAGCTGTGTTCAACGAGCTCAGCCCACCAGCTTGATTATGTGCATTGGCGACGGACTTAGTGTGAAAATAAATTTGAAGAGAGCTGGTTTCAGGTTTCACATGACCAGCCAATCAGAGGCAGATCAGGGCTGGTCTTTGCATAATGAACGTGATATAGCCAATCAAAGGCAGAGATAAAAAAAAATTGAATGCAGGGAGAAAAAGACGATAAAGGCTAAACACACACACATAAACACACACACATACACACAGACAGACAGACCACTAGCCAATTTGGCGGGTAGAATGACGGAAGTACACGCCCCAGGGGAATTCTACCCACGTCTGGCGGGTGGGCGGGTGTCAATGTCAAGCCCTGGACGCGTCCGAGGGAAAAACACCCCTGTTTAAAAAACCCTACTCTATATAAAAGAGAGGAGACAGGGAACCCCCAGAGAGACCTCCCACGTGAGTAATAATTGAAAAGATATATGTAACATTGAGCTACGTGACCAAAAGCTCAATACATATGCAACAGAGCACAGAGCAGAAAACAAAGTTCTCACGCACAGCATAACCCAAACTTGACAATAACAGCGGTCCACAACATGGAGCCTGAAAAGAACTCACGGAAGTCTCACAACCAATAGAAACGCGCCCAGTGACATACTCTATGGCGGGGGGAATTCCGTGACCCACCTGCCCAAATATGGCGTGGGACCAGGGAACTCCGCCCCACCCCCCCTCTCCCTACCCTGTGACCCGCTGACCCAACGTCTCCATTGGGGCATCAAACAAGAGCGCTCTCGCCCCCTCCATGTGATCCTTAGTCTCCATCGGAAATGGAGACAAGGCTCCAGCACAACCTCAAAGCCAGGCCGTTCGCCCCTGCAGCTCGCCGCCCTACGACGGGAGCGAGCAGAGGCGAAGAGTCTGCGTCGCAAATCCCCAGTCACCAGAGGAGCTGTCGGCCGACTGTCCGCTGGCGGGGGAACCAGGGCCGGAACTAGGCCATCTCACGGGAGACGGCGGATCAACGGCCCCTCGGAGAGGCAGACTCACCACCGCCCGGGCATATCCGACTGCCACGACCGTGGAGTCAGAGCTGCCCCACGACGCACGGCGGACGCGGCAATGGAGAAGCGCTGGTGAAGGGTGACGTTATGAGCGCTCGAACCCCCCGAAGGTGCAGACATTATGTCTTAGCTTTTCTCGTAAATTGGCGAGGGAGAGAAATACAATGTCCACGTAGCTCCTTTCCAACAACTATTTCGGCACTAAACTCAAGTGGTGTATACAGACACTTGTCGGTGGTGGAAATAGGGAAGGAGCTGTTCGTATGGCCACGTCCCCGCTTATGTAGAGGAGCGGATGTGGGTGTGGCCAGGCGGATGGGTGTGTACATGTGAAGACATTTATTCAGTATTAGATTGATATGGGATATGGTTCCAATTAGGGGTGGACGGTATAAACGGTATACGGTATAAACGGTATGAATTTGCTCTACGGTATGGATTTTGACTATACCGTGTAACCGGTAGTGCAGCTCTAAAATAGCAATGACGTCATGTAACCACAGCGCAACTATTTTACTCGCATTTGCCCCTAAAAATAGATAGAATTAGTCATAGATAATAGATATGTGTGAACTGGAAAAAGTTATTAGCCCCTACCGCACGCATGTAAACACAGGTCTAGTAGTCTAGTGGGACGGTACACGGGAGGACGGCGGAGTCTCCCTGAGCTAACGTTAGCTTAGCTACCGTTACAAAATGACCCAGTCAACTATTCAATTTTAGTTTAATACATGATGAGGCATTGTCTAACCGAACGGTATCTAGTCGGCCAGCTACCGATAGCTCCTGACATCAACAAACGCTCCACAAAGTCTAGTAGAGACGTGTGTGCTACCTGTTAGCTGTTAGCTCACGTTAACGCAAGTTAGTTCACCGTTCAAAACGAAATGTCCCATTGAACTAAATCATTCACTGAGGCGTTGTATTAACGTTATATATCCGGCTAGCAGTAGCTACAGATAGCTCCTGATATCAATGTCTTATAACACTGATTCGATGCGTATTCGAGCTGAGGGCTTGCTGAGCACAGTTAAGTAGCGTTATACCAATACAATAGGGTCCAGGTGCAGCGCCGGAGAATCCTGGCCGTAGCTCTGCTCGAGGCTACTCTAGTATAGGTCCAGGTGCAGCTCCGGAGAATCCTGGCCGTAGCTGGAGGCTACTAGAGTACACACAGACAGTGGAGCTTGTTGCGTGGTGGCGATGTCTCGCAGATAATACAAGTACAAGTCTAATTATATAATATATATATTTTATAAAAAATAAAAAAATTATATAAAATAAAATAAAAATCTTATCAAAAACGATGATACCGTGATATATACCGTTACCGTCTATGCTTCAAATTATACCATGATATAAATTTTAGACCATACCGTCCACCCCTAGTTCCAATAGAGCAGAGCGTAAGCTATACGATAATATAACTCTCTCTATCTATCTTATTTCTCTCTCTTAGGTGTGTGGTTATAACTCTTTCTGTCTCTCTCTCGCTCTCCCTCAGGTCTGTGGTCATGGCTTTGCAGCAGGAGAGCTTGGCCCGGGGACCATCGTGGGCAGTGCAGCCTTCAACATGTTTGTGATCCTGGGGTTGTGTGTGTGGGTGATCCCTAATGGGGAGTCCAGGAAGATCAAGCACCTGAGAGTCTTCTTCATCACAGCCTTCTGGAGCATCTTCGCCTACATCTGGCTCTACATCATCCTGTCTGTCATCTCACCGGGTGTGGTGGAGGTGAGTGTGTGTGTGTGTGTGTGTGTGTGTGTGTGTGTGTGTGTGTGTGTGTGTGTGTGTGTGTGTGTGTGTGTGTGTGTGTGTGTGTGTGTGTGTGTGTGTGTGTGTGTGTGTGTGTGTGTGTGTGTGTGTGTGTGTGTGTGTGTGTGTGTGTGTGTGTGTGTGTGTGTGTGTGCGCGCGCGCGCATTTCCCACCACAGTTAGGACAGCTGAAACCCACCCAATTTTCCACCATTGACTAAAAAACACACTTCTTCAATTATAAATACTTATAATAATAAATAATAATATACTAACCTTTGTACTGTCTTTTACTAGCATGCACTTTGCTGCTAAGTAATCATCCTTACCTATATTACTCCCTATTATGGTAATCTGTCTTTACTACTATGCACTGAAGACTGTAGCACTCAAGTTCAACGAACATTGTTACTCAGCTGAAAGAGCTGTATCTGCTGACCTGTTGTACAGAACTTGTAAGTCGCTTTGGATAAAAGCGGTCAGCTAAATGACTCAATGTAAATGTAAATGTAAAAGGTTTGTGTCTCAGTGCCAGAGGATGTTTGTGTCACGGCTGTGACGTCCAGTGTCTGTCTCCCCCGGGTCCTGCAGGTGTCCTCGTGCGTCTCCCTCGCGTCGTCACTCTCCATCATCCCCCGTTGCTGCCAGTCAGCCGTTACCCTCTTGTGTATTTCTGTCCATTTCCTCAGCCAGTGCTTGTTCGTTAGTGTTCGCTTCTCATGCTAAGCCGCTGCTGCAACAGTAGTTCCGTCACCAGCTCCAGAAATGGCCCCTCGCTGCCAGCGGTGTTTGTGTTCTCGCCTGCCTGCTTTTGCAGAGTCGAGCGTTTTGTTTTTGCATCGTTCTCCTGCCTCCTGTCTGCACTTGGGCTCCACATCCCAGCCTGGTTTCCACAGTTTGCCTGTGTCTGTGTGCGCATATGTGTGTGCGTGTGCGAGTGTGTAATTACCACTCTGTGTTAATGTAATCTTCAACTTCGTTAACCTTTTTGTGTGTGTGTGTGTGTGTGTAGGTGTGTGTGTGTGTGTGTGTGTGTGTGTGTGTGTGTGTGTGTGTGTGTGTGTGTGTGTGTGTGTGTGTGTGTGTGTGTGTGTGTGTGTGTGTGTGTGTGTGTGTGTGTGTGTGTGTGTGTGTGTGTGTGTGTGTGAGAGAGAGTAGGTGTGTGCGCATGTGTGTGTGTGTTAGAGATGCACATGAGAGTAAGAGGAACATATTAATATTTGTATGTGCGTGTGTTCCCATCAGGTGTGGGAGGCTCTGGTGACGCTGCTGTACTTCCCAGTGTGTGTGATACTGGCTTGGATCGCCGACCGCCGTCTGCTCTTCTACAAGTACATGGGGAAGCGTTACCGTGCCGACAAGCGCCACGGAATCGTCGTGGAAACGGAAGGGGACCTGACGCCCAACAAGGGCGGCATGGAGATGATCATTGATGGCAAGTTCCCGTCCCGGGGGGGGGCCGTGATGCCTGCGGAGAACTGCGGGGACGGGACGACGGGCATGCCCAACTCCAACAGCACAACGGTTGCCATGGAGAACACCAAGGAGCTGGACGAGAGCCGCAAGGAGGTGAGAGAGAGAGAGAGAGAGAGAGAGAGAGAGAGAGAGAGAGAGAGAGAGAGAGAGAGAGAGAGAGAGAGAGAGAGAGAGAGAGAGAGAGAGAGAGAGATAGATAGATAGATAGATAGATAGATAGATAGATAGATAGATAGATAGATAGATAGATAGATAGATAGATAGATAGATAGATAGATAGATAGATAGATAGATAGATAGATAGATAGATAGATAGATAGATAGTATTGAGCAAGTCTGTCCTTGAGCAAGGCACTTAACCCCTAACTGCTCCCGATGAGCAGGTTGGCACCTTGCATGGTCGCCTACGCCGTCGGTGTGTCAATGTGTGAGTGAATGGGTAAAATGTGAGAAACAAATTGTAAAGCCCTATATAAATGTAGATAGATACACTTAATTTCCTGCATTCTGGTGTACTTATGCACCAATTTACCCACTGACACAAATATAATGGAATACAATGCATTAAGGCTCTCAGGCATTCTGTATTGCTTTCAGATATTTATTCTCCTGTATTGTTTCTGCAAAAACACATCACACGTGTTTTCGTTTTTTTTTTCATAATCATGTACATATCACATATCATCAACAACAAATCTTGACAGTCAAAATCACAAGAAATCACATCTTTAAAGAGTAGGCTACTCTTTCTAGGCATGACAGTTACTGGAGAAAAGACAATATCTTTGTCTGTTGAACTTTACATAGGGCCAGTGTGTCCCATATTGCGCAAGACAGTTACATATTTTCTACCTCTTTTGGGGAGGGGTTGTCTTTCATATTTTTTGAGGGGGACAAATTTACCTCTTCTCAATATCGAGGGGGACATGTCCCCAGCAACCCCCCATAAAGCTATGGCCATGTGTGTGTGTGTGTGTGTGTGTGTGTGTGTGTGTGTGTGTGTGTGTGTGTGTGTGTGTGTGTGTGTCTGTGTGTGTCTGTGTGTGTCTGTGTGTGTGTCTGTGTTAGAGAGAGAGAGAGAGAGAGAGAGAGAGAGAGAGAGAGAGAGAGAGAGAGAGAGAGAGAGAGAGAGAGAGAGAGAGAGAGAGAGGGGGAGAAATGGCCATAGAAAGTTTACTGAGAAAGAAGGAAGCGGTACAAGGACAAAGAGATGCTTAGGAATAACAAGCTGATCCTGACCTGGAGGAGCAGGGGGACGGGGGGACGGGACGGGGGGCCGGGGGGGGCTAAATAAAAGAGGACACAACAGTAGAAAGCAGGGGTAACGAGAGAAGAAGAGGAGGTCAAAGACATGACTGGGGACAGAGAGTAAATGAGAGGGAGAGAGATTAAAGAGAAACAATCTCTGTCCTCTGCCAGAACAGCTCATGCATGCATAGTCACTTCAGAAGCCTGTCCTTCCCCACAGCCTGAGCAGTCTTGTCAGGTGCACAGCGAGAGGGCGGAGGAGAGAGTTAAAAAGCTGCTCTAATAATCTAGGAATTCAATCAACAGCAGCCCCTTCATTTAATCGCCCACAATACCACTTATCTCTTCAACTTGCGCCTCTGCAAGTACACTCAATAACACACACGTGTGTGGGCACACACACACACACACACACACACACACACACACACACACACACACACACACACACACACACACACACAGAGAAACACACATATATAGTACATAGACACAAACGCATACATATATACGTGCAAGAACACACACACGGAGAAACATACGCATTCGTTCTGCTTAGTTCACTTCACTGGGCACTGTCAGAATGTTAAATGTGAGTCTCATCTCAGAGACAGCAAACACACATTAGATTCCGATGCTGCCAAATGCATACCCAGTTTAGATTCAACACACGCTAAGTAATACTTAGCAACAGTGTTGACAAAATGTGGGCAACAGTGGCTCAGGAGGTAAAGCGGTCGTCTGGTGATCGGAAGGTCCCCGGTTTGATTCCCGCTCCACCCTGGTCCTTGAGCAAGACACGTAACCCCTAATTGCTCCCGATGAGCAGGTTGGCACCTTGCAAGGTTGCCTACACCATTGGTGTGTGAATGTGTGAGTGAGTGAATGGGTGAATGTGAGGAACAAAATTGTAAAGCACTTTGGATAAAAGCTGCTATATAAATGTGCCATTTACCAAATACCAAATAGGATATTATACTTGATACTCTACTCGAATGATGCCATGTGCACATACGGGTATAACCTGTAATGCTGTCAAACAAATCAAATCAAATCAAATTTATTTATAAGGCCCGACAACACACGTTAATGTCCCCATGGGCCGTACAGGTCTTCTTTAAACAAGTCAAGAAGACAACATAACAATAAGTCAAGAACAGAACAAGAACACCATAAGGTCCAAACATTTTTAGATGAATGCAAAAAAGAAAAAAAAAATTAAAGAATGCAAGCACTCCCAGACATACCCCACGCGAAGGTAAGTAAAAACTCACTAAAACCTAACAATAGGGAAAAAAGCTCCACAGGCAGTGTGGAGGAGAGAAACCTTAGAAGGGCCATTCAAGGGGGGATCTCCCTTCTTAGATGTTGGTGATAGTAGTGTTGCAGACGGACAGTTGGTAAGCATGCACTCATGTGTGTAGTGAAACACAGATGAGTGCATGCAATAGCAACTGAACATTTTGAAAGATTAAAGATAAAGCTAATAGCGATAGCAACTGAACATTTTGAAAGATTAAAGATAGAGCTGATAGCGGATCTATTTGAGGCACAGGGGCGGCGCAAAGAGGGTCACATCCTCCCCGTCTTAGTCACAGTGACAGTGACCTTTTAGGTAAAATAGCCACCTTGGTATTGCACCTTTGTTTACATCTTTTGTTTTGGTCTGATGCGTGTGCCGGAGTGGAGCGGGGACTTCTAGAAGTCCAGACTGACCTTGAACACTAACTCTCAGTCAAGCTAGTCCGAGGAAAGATGTCTCTTCTGCACGTTCACATGGTAGCTTTATTATCTGGAGTCCCACTGGGGCTGGGAGTACCTGGAGAGGCTAACCTCTAACACCAAGACATCGTCTCCAGACTAAAATGTTGTGTTTACTAGTGTTTTTTTCTCTCCTTCTGTCGAAATCCCCTGACTTATTTTAAAACGCAGCTCCGACTTGTCAATCACTTGTCAAAGCCATGGGGCCTTCAATGCAAGCCTCTCCTGTTGAGTGCTTCTGATCTCACAGAGCGCCAGTCAACAATCACTGTCATTACGCCCACTCTGATTGCACGGCTGAGTGCAGACTCGCTGATCTTTTATTTTTCAACAAATGTGAAGGTGTAGTTATTTGTCTTATTTTATTTGTGTAGCGTATTTCATACACCTGGAAACTCAAAAGTGATTCACAAGAATAGAAAACCTAAATGGTTTACACAGCTGGGTTGAGTGAGTCAGTAAATGTTATGACTCTGAAGTGTTTTGTCCTCATACTATTAAAGTGTTCTGTCCTCATACTACTAAAGTGTTCTGTCCTCATACTACTAAAGTGTTCTGTCCTCATACTACTAAAGTGTCCTGTCCTCATACTACTAAAGTGTTCTGTCCTCATACTACTAAAGTGTTCTGTACTCATACTACTAAAGTGTTTTGTCCTCATACTACTAAAGTGTTCTGTCCTCATACTACTAAAGTGTTCTGTCCTCATACTACTAAAGTGTTCTGTCCTCATACTAAAGTGTTCTGTCCTCACACTACTAAAGTGTTCTGTCCTCACACTACTAAAGTGTTCTGTCCTCATACTACTAAAGTGTTCTGTCCTCATACTACTAAAGTGTTCTGTCCTCATACTACTAAAGTGTCCTGTCCTCATACTACTAAAGTGTTCTGTCCTCATACTACTAAAGTGTTCTGTACTCATACTACTAAAGTGTTTTGTCCTCATACTACTAAAGTGTTCTGTCCTCATACTACTAAAGTGTTCTGTCCTCATACTACTAAAGTGTTCTGTCCTCATACTAAAGTGTTCTGTCCTCACACTACTAAAGTGTTCTGTCCTCACACTACTAAAGTGTTCTGTCCTCATACTACTAAAGTGTTCTGTCCTCATACTACTAAAGTGTTCTGTCCTCGTACTACTAAAGTGTTCTGTCCTCATACTACTAAAGTGTTCTGTCCTCATACTACTAAAGTGTTATGTCCTCATACTACTAAAGTGTTCTGTCCTCATACTACTAAAGTGTTTTGTCCTCATACTACTAAAGTGTTCTGTACTCATACTACTAAAGTGTTCTGTCCTCATACCAAAGTGTTCTGTCCTCACACTACTAAAGTGTTCTGTCCTCATACTACTAAAGTGTTCTGTCCTCATACTACTAAAGTGTTCTGTCCTCATACTACTAAAGTGTTCTGTCCTCATACTACTAAAGTGTTCTGTCGTCATACTACTAAAGTGTTTTGTCCTCATACTACTAAAGTGTTCTGTCCTCATACTACTAAAGTGTTCTGTCCTCATACTACTAAAGTGTTCTGTCCTCATACTACTAAAGTGTTCTGTCATCATACTACTAAAGTGTTCTGTCCTCATACTACTAAAGTGGTCTGTCCTCATACTACTAAAGTGTTTTGTCCTCATACTACTAAAGTGTTCTGTCCTCATACTACTAAAGTGTTCTGTCCTCATACTACTAAAGTGTTTTGTCCTCATACTACTAAAGTGTTCTGTCCTCATACTACTAAAGTGTTCTGTCCTCATACTACTAAAGTGTTCTGTCCTCATACTACTAAAGTGTTCTGTCCTCATACTACTAAAGTGTTCTGTCCTCATACTACTAAAGTGTTCTGTCCTCATACCAAAGTGTTCTGTCCTCATACTACTAACGTATTCTGTCCTCATACTACTAAAGTGTTCTGTCCTCATACTACTAAAGTGTTGTGTCCTCATACTACTAAAGTGTTCTGTCCTCATACTACTAAAGTGTTTTGTCCTCATACTACTAAAGTGTTCTGTCCTCATACTACTAAAGTGTTCTGTCCTCATACTACTAAAGTGTTCTGTCCTCATACTACTAAAGTGTTCTGTCCTCATACTAATAAAGTGTTCTGTCCTCATACTACTAAAGTGTTCTGTCCTCATACTACTAAAGTGTTCTGTCCTCATACTAATAAAGTGTTCTGTCCTCATACTACTAAAGTGTTCTGTCCTCATACTACTAAAGTGTTCTGTCCTCATACTACTAAAGTGTTCTGTCCTCATACTAATAAAGTGTTCTGTCCTCATACTACTAAAGTGTTCTGTCATCATACTACTAAAGTGTTTTGTCCGCATACTACTAAAGTGTTCTGTCCTCATACTATTAAAGTGTTCTGTCCTCATACTACTAAAGTGTTCTGTCCTCATACCAAAGTGTTCTGTCCTCATACTACTAAAGTGTTCTGTCCTCATACTACTAAAGTGTTCTGTCCTCATACTACTAAAGTGTTCTGTCCTCATACTACTAAAGTGTTCTGTCCTCATACTAATAAAGTGTTCTGTCCTCATACTACTAAAGTGTTTTGTCCTCATACTACTAAAGTGTTCTGTCCTCATACTACTAAAGTGTTCTGTCCTCATACTACTAAAGTGTTTTGTCCTCATACCAAAGTGTTCTGTCCTCATACTACTAACGTGTTCTGTCCTCATACTACTAAAGTGTTCTGTCCTCATACTACTAAAGTGTTCTGTCCTCATACTACTAAAGTGTTCTGTCCTCATACTACTAAAGTGTTCTGTCCTCATACTATTAAAGTGTTCTGTCCTCATACTACTAAAGTGTTCTGTCCTCATACTACTAAAGTGTTCTGTCCTCATACTACTAAAGTGTTCTGTCCTCATACCAAAGTGTTCTGTCCTCATACTACTAAAGTGTTCTGTCCTCATACCAAAGTGTTCTGTCCTCATACTACTAAAGTGTTTTGTCCTCATACTACTAAAGTGTTCTGTCCTCATACTACTAAAGTGTTCTGTCCTCATACTACTAAAGTGTTCTGTCCTCATACCAAAGTGTTCTGTCCTCATACTACTAAAGTGTTCTGTCCTCATACTACTAAAGTGTTCTGTACTCATACTACTAAAGTGTTCTGTCCTCATACTACTAAAGTGTTCTGTCCTCATACTAAAGTGTTCTGTCCTCATACTACTAAAGTGTTCTGTCCTCATACTACTAAAGTGTTCTGTCCTCATACTACTAAAGTGTTCTGTCCTCGTACTACTAAAGTGTTCTGTCCTCATACTACTAAAGTGTTCTGTCCTCATACTACTAAAGTGTTGTGTCCTCATACTACTAAAGTGTTCTGTCCTCATACTACTAAAGTGTTTTGTCCTCATACTACTAAAGTGTTCTGTCCTCATACTACTAAAGTGTTCTGTCCTCATACTACTAAAGTGTTCTGTCCTCATACTACTAAAGTGTTCTGTCCTCATACTAATAAAGTGTTCTGTCCTCATACTACTAAAGTGTTCTGTCCTCATACTACTAAAGTGTTCTGTCCTCATACTAATAAAGTGTTCTGTCCTCATACTACTAAAGTGTTCTGTCATCATACTACTAAAGTGTTTTGTCCGCATACTACTAAAGTGTTCTGTCCTCATACTATTAAAGTGTTCTGTCCTCATACTACTAAAGTGTTCTGTCCTCATACCAAAGTGTTCTGTCCTCATACTACTAAAGTGTTCTGTCCTCATACTACTAAAGTGTTCTGTCCTCATACCAAAGTGTTCTGTCCTCATACTACTAAAGTGTTCTGTCCTCATACTACTAAAGTGTTCTGTCCTCATACTACTAAAGTGTTCTGTCCTCATACTACTAAAGTGTTCTGTCCTCATACTACTAAAGTGTTCTGTCCTCATACTACTAAAGTGTTTTGTCCTCATACTACTAAAGTGTTCTGTCCTCATACTACTAAAGTGTTCTGTCCTCATACTACTAAAGTGTTCTGTCCTCATACTACTAAAGTGTTCTGTCCTCATACTACTAAAGTGTTCTGTCCTCATACTACTAAAGTGTTCTGTCCTCATACTACTAAAGTGTTTTGTCCTCATACCAAAGTGTTCTGTCCTCATACTACTAAAGTGTTCTGTCCTCATACTACTAAAGTGTTCTGTCCTCATACTACTAAAGTGTTCTGTCCTCATACTACTAAAGTGTTCTGTCCTCATACTATTAAAGTGTTCTGTCCTCATACTACTAAAGTGTTCTGTCCTCATACTACTAAAGTGTTCTGTCCTCATACTACTAAAGTGTTCTGTCCTCATACCAAAGTGTCCTGTCCTCATACTACTAAAGTGTTCTGTCCTCATACCAAAGTGTTCTGTCCTCACACTACTAAAGTGTTCTGTCCTCATACCAAAGTGTTCTGTCCTCATACTACCAAAGTGTTCTGTCCTCATACTACTAAAGTGTTCTGTCCTCATACCAAAGTGTCCTGTACTCATACTACTAAAGTGTCCTGTCCTCATACTACTAAAGTGTGCTGTCCTCATACCAAAGTGTTCTGTCCTCATACTACTAAAGTGTTCTGTACTCATACTACTAAAGTGTTCTGTCCTCATACTAAAGTGTTCTGTCCTCATACTACTAAAGTGTTCTGTCCTCATACTACTAAAGTGTTCTGTCCTCATACTACTAAAGTGTTCTGTCCTCGTACTACTAAAGTGTTCTGTCCTCATACTACTAAAGTGTTCTGTCCTCATACTACTAAAGTGTTGTGTCCTCATACTACTAAAGTGTTCTGTCCTCATACTACTAACGTGTTTTGTCCTCATACTACTAAAGTGTTCTGTCCTCATACTACTAAAGTGTTCTGTCCTCATACTACTAAAGTGTTCTGTCCTCATACTAAAGTGTTCTGTCCTCATACTACTAAAGTGTTCTGTCCTCATACTACTAAAGTGTTCTGTCCTCGTACCAAAGTGTTCTGTCCTCATACTACTAAAGTGTTCTGTCCTCATACTACTAAAGTGTTCTGTCCTCGTACTACTAAAGTATTCTGTCCTTGTACTAAAGTGTTTTGTACTCATACCAAAGTCTTCTGTCCTCTGCAGGTGATCCGGATCCTTAAGGAGCTGAAACATAAGTATCCTGACAAGGAGTTGGACCAGCTGGTAGAGCTAGCTAACTACTACGCTCTGCTGCATCAGCAGAAGAGCAGAGCCTTTTACCGCATACAGGTATCAATCAATCAATCAATCAATCAATCAATCAACCTATCTATCAACCTATCTATCAACCTATCTATCTATCTATCTATCTATATCTATCTATCTATCAACCTATCTATCTATCAACCTATCTATCTATCTATCTATCTATCTATCTATCTATCTATCTATCTATCTATCTATCTATCTAGTAGTCTATCTGTCTGTCTGTCTGTCTGTCTGTCTGTCTGTCTGTCTGTCTGTCTGTCTGTCTGTCTGTCTGTCTGTCTGTCTGTCTGTCTGTCTGTCTGTCTGTCTGTCTGTCTGTCTGTCTGTCTGTCTGTCTGTCTGTCTGTCTGTCTGTCTGTCTGTCTGTCTGTCTGTCTGTCTGTCTGTCTATCTATCTATCTATTTAGGAAATTGCCACCCCCACTGTCTAGCACCCAGCCTTGGGCTATGCAGGTACCAGGCTCATATCACACTACACAATGGCTGAAAGGCTCAGGAGACAGGGATTGATATCCGCCAATTAAGGGTGATTAGGTGGCATTGTCAGAGACCTGATTGGGAATTTGGCCAGGAACGTCGGGGAACCGCCTACTCTTTATGATAGCGACTGTAGGGTGTCCTTATCATGATAATAATAATGATACATACTGCCACCAACACCACTTTCCGACAACAGCCTTGTCCGGGGCTCAAACCGGTGATCTTCCAATCATGAGTCCAGAGTCCTACCCATGTAGCCATGCTGCCTGGTATCTTCACACGTTTGTGCTAGGACCATAAGGTCGACTACCAACTCATGGTGCATCATTAGTATTAAGGATCACTGCACTTTTAGGGAATCGAAGTGAATCAAATCAAAGAATATGATTGGATTTCATTGATTATTCTGCCATAAGTGAGCAGCAGAGAAACCAATTACACTTGGACGGCTGAGTCTCCTGCCAGGGCTCCATATTATTCGGAATGCAAACCGTTGGTGACTCAATGTATTATCTTCCTTTATCTCTTCATCCTCTCAACTTCTCATCTTCTCTCTCTCTCTCCCTGTTCTCCTCCCAGGCCACCCGTATGATGATTGGCGCTGGTAATGTCCTGAAGAAGCATGCGGCTGACCACGCACGCCGCCAGGCAATACCAGAGGAGGAGGCACCAGAGGAGGACGACCAGGCGGTGTGCAGCCACATCGCCTTCGAGAGCGCCCACAGTCAGTGTATGGAGAACTGCGGGGTTCTGACCCTGGCCGTGGTCTGCCGAGGTATATTCATTGTATATCAATATTGATGAGTCTCGTTGATATGAGGTTTACAGTAACTACTTAACCCTTTCACTGCCACACGACAGAAGGTTAACCTCGGTTGTGTGATAGTAAATGGTTAACCTTCTGTCGCGCGGCAGTGAAACGGTTAACCGGCTGTCATGTGGCAGTGAAAGGGTTAACCTTCTGTGAATTGTCACAGTGAAAGGGTTAACCGTTTTTTGGTAGTGCGGCAGTGAAAGGGTTAAACATCTGGCAAAAATTGGGCTAGTTTTGCACAACACGCCTGACGATTGCATACCCAAAGTAATTTTCGATTTATTATACTTTATACTTATAGCACATACATGAGTCTTGTCTCTTTTGAAAGGAAACATTCTGAACTTTCTTCCACAACAAAGAAGAATCACTCTAATGAAATTGTTAATTCGGCATGATTATCCAAAATGGCCGTCCGCTGCCATTGATTCCGAGGCGCTAGTCAAAACAAAGAACTTCCCTGGCTTCTTCTTTGTCTTTCTCGTTGCGATCAGCCCTCGCGTGGGACAAGGTGGACATTGGCTACAAAGGTGGTCAGTCATTTTCACCATCAGAGGTGACTGGTCCGTTCAGGACCCGGCCAAACCGGATGTGGTCATTTGTCCGAATGGCTTGTCAAATGACGCTCGAAAATCGGATGTTTCGTCTTGTAACTCGAGACTGGAAGCACGCAATAGGTCGAGTAGGGTGATGATCGAAAGGCAGCAAATTAAACTTTCCAACAAAGTATTGGTTGATCAGCAAGAATGCAGCCTAGAGCCGGCAGATGAGGGCAAAGTGCCGCGACATGCCCATCGGGCTGTCCGATGTTTAAGAGATTAAGACCAATTACCTAATAAAATCAGTATGGTTATATGTTATGAGGCTAAGTATATTACCAGTAGTAGTCTTCCCTGTCCTGTGCACACCACATCATTTACATGTCTGTGTCTTTGCTTTAGTCGAAAATGGAAGCAAACCCTGCACACTTTTCCTGGTGGTGGGAAAGGAAACTTTAAATCACTGTGTAGCGCATGAACGCACATTGTTGCCAAGTGTGAAAACTTTCAGTTTGGCCGACATCGAGTTAAATGGTATCGCCATCTCATTTAAACAGGTTTATTACCTTGAATATCAGAGTCATCTACAATTTGTTGCATTGTTAACTAGCTACCATTATATGTAGTGGTTGATATATATATTCTAAAATAGCTTGTATATTTTGCTTCTCCATGCGTCTCCCATAGGCTTCAGTACTAGAACTGGCACCAAGCAGAGCATAGAACGCTGGTGTTCTGACTTAATGACTCTTCCTTCCTTCTATTATAGTTTCATTGGTGGTGGTTTGACCCTGTGTTGATTTATTAGACAGTGCATTGACAGTGATGAAGTGACTTTACTAACACACTTTTCTCTTTCTCTCTCCGCCTCTCTTACTATCACACACACACGCGCACACACACACACACACACACACACACACACACACATGCACAATCACACACACACACACACACATGCACAATCACATACACATAACCTTCACTCAGACATATCTATCTACACACACTACCCCTCGCTCTCGCTCTCTCTCTCTCTCTCTCTCTACACAAAGCATTCCACTTGTACACACATATGCACACACACAGCCTCCTCATAAGTACATCATTATCCAGATATCTCATATTTTTCCATATTATGTACATCAATGCTCCACTTGTTGTCTACTCTCCTGTATAAATAATTTGTTAGCTCACCATTCTTTAGAGATCTAAGCACACTAGATTGTGATCACACTAACATATTGTTTTTGGAGTCAAAGACATTGAAGTTAAATGATCTTGTGGAATTTAAAACGGCACGATTAATGTATAAAGCAAAAAGTCATGCACTTCCAAGAAACATTCAAGAATTGTTCTTTGATAGGGAGGGGGGTTATAATCTGAGGGGAGAACACAATTTAAAAGTGCTAAATGTACGCACTACCATGAGAAGACACAGTCTAAATGTGGTGCTCAAGCAATGTCCAAACATGAGACAATTCAAACTGATGTATAAGGAAATGATGTTCACAAGGTACAGGGATGAGGAAGGGACTTGATATTCACGGGTGTTTACATTTTTATTTTATTTCTTTCATGTTTTACATATATCGTTTTTGTTTTTTTGTTTTGCATATATATATATTTTCTTTTTCTTTTTTATGTTTTAAAATAGTACACTCATTTGAGTAGTGGAAAAGGGGTAGGATTAAATAAGTGTATACTTCTTCCTACTCCTTTTCGAACATGTAGATTGAGTTGTGTTTTGCTTTTGTTATTGTTTGTTTGTATTCATTGCATGTTCGAAATAAAGATTTCAAATCAAATAAAAAAAGCTATAGGGCCATTGCTGTAACATAAGTCTCTCCATGTTGCAACATGTCATTCTGTCAGTAAACTATATCCTTAATCAAAGACTCCGCCTCTGTGAATATCTGGTTAAATTATTCCACATCATGAAGCCTTGATGGGTGAAATGTTAGTCTCATAAATGAGGCTTTTTATCTGCAGTGGAGGAGTGCTGATTACCTCTACTTTTGGATATGTTCCTTTACTTATGCCCTTCTATTGGTATAATAATAATAATTATTATTATTATTGATGTTGTTATTGTTGTTGTCATTATCGTCATCATTAATATTATCATCATTATCATCACCAGGCGGCCTGGCAGAGAGCACCTTCTATGTGGACTACAGGACAGAGGACGGCTCTGCCAACGCTGGGTCTGACTACGAGTACTGTGAGGGGACACTGGTGTTCAAGCCAGGAGAGACACGCAAAGACATAAAGGTAAGAGGGAGAGGAGGAGGAGGAGAGGAGGAATAAGGAGAGGGAGAGAAGGAGGAAGGGGAGAGAGAGAGAGAGAGAGAGAGAGAGAGAGAGAGAGAGAGAGGGGAGGGGGAAGGCTAGAGGGAGAGGAGGAGGAGGAGTAAGGAGAGGGAGAGAAGGAGGAAGGGGAGAGAGAGAGAGAGAGAGAGAGAGAGAGAGAGAGAGAGAGAGAGAGAGAGAGAGAGGTTGTAAACAGCGACTCCTACAGTTCGGTCGGGGCGCCTGCTCAGCACGGATAGGATCTAAGGGGGGTAGTGTGATCCTTCCACACGTTACACCCTCTCAGTGAGAGTCCGCGCTGCCAGGTGAAAAGAAGCGGTTGATTGGCTAGACGTGTGTCGGAGGAAGCATGTGATAGCCTCCACTCTCCCAGACCGACTGTGGGGGGTAAGTGTGCAGCGACCAGGAAGGTGTTAGGGATTTCCTCTCCCTCGTAAGTCCTTGAATTGATATAGTTATGGACCAGCTGACCAAAGATTCACAGAACGACAAAGTACTATTTCAAACGGAGTCTTTATTGGATCACACAGATAAGAGAACTCTCCTGCAGCCCGCACGGGCTCATCCTCTCGCACCACAAGAATGAATACATGACATGACAGCGTTATATACCCTCTTGGACAGAAGAGGAGGGGAGGGGTGTGTGTGTGTATATGTATCTGTGTGTGTATGTATGTGTGTGTGTGGTGTGTGTGTGCTAGTCTGTGTGGTGTGTGTGTCTAAGTGCAAGAGTTAATGGATGTTTTCTAAGGGGGCCATCTGGTTAACATCCATCTAATGGTTTGTGATATTCATGACAGTTCTCATAACAGTTGGTGTGTATCTGTGTGTATGTGTTTGTAAGTGTGGGTGAGCGATGTGTGTGTGTGTGTACGTGAGTGTGTGTGCGTGCGTGTGCGCCAGAGACGATATACCAAACAGGATGTACAGGGGGCCCCGTGTGTGTGGAAGGAGCCTACAGCCACGAGGTCAGCAGGTCACTCAAGCTAGAGAGAGACACAGACAGAGATGCCCAGGCTATAGCTTACATCATGGGGAGACAATAGGTGCACAGATACATAAGATATTGATAACAAATATTACTAAATCAATGAACTATCAAAATAGTATAAAAAACTATCAATCCCCCTTTTGACGTTAAATCAATACGTCAACACAACAGTTCATTGATGGATCTGTACCCGTCGATTGTCACCCATTACACGCATCACACCTAATACCAGACGGGATGAACAACGCCAAGAGAGGAGAGAGAGAGAGATAGAGGGAGGGGGGGAGCGGGAGAGAGAGAGAGAAGAAAGAGAGAAACACAGATTTTGCAACTTTTTCAGACAATACACTTAACCCCCTGGACCCCCCTTACTCAGGCACACGCAACGTCCATCAGGGCGCTACCTTCCCTCTGTTACAGTACACCGCCCACCTTGGGTCGGTCCCATCTTCTAGAGGGCAAGGGCCCCTTCCTGAGCTGGTCCCCGTTCCAGGGTGCGGTCCCCTAGACAAAAGTGTCTCCTCTGGTCTGCCGCCTCCTCAGTGTCTCTGGACTGTCCCCTCCACCTCTCCTCAGCTGGCCCACCATCTCCCTAGCTCTGCCTCCAGTGTCTCTCCTGCTGCCGTTTCCTCCCTCTTGTCGTCGATGATTTGCGGTGCCTGGCTGCGGTGCCTGGCCTCTGCTGCTTAGCTGCCATCTCCTCCAGTCTGCCTCTCTTCATCCTGGCCTGTCCTTCGTCTCCTCCTGCCTGTCTCCTGGTCGAGGGTCGTCTGGTGGTCTCGTCACGGACGTCTGAGGGGCTGTGGCTCGCATCTCACCCCTGATTCAGACGCGCTGCAGACAGCTGGTGTGAATGTCTGGATCTTCCGCACCGTCTTCTTCTCCGTGTCTCCATTCCTCCTTCTTGGGTAGTCAGGAGTTCTCGTTCCGTCCCTGGTTGCAGCTGGCCCACATCAATTCTCACTGGAACCTCCATTTGTTAGGGATTTCCTCTCCCTCGTAAGTCCTTGAATTGATATAGTTATGGACCAGCTGACCAAAGATTCACAGAACGACAAAGTACTATTTCAAACGGAGTCTTTATTGGATCACACAGAGAAGAGAACTCTCCTGCAGCCCGCACGGGCTCATCCTCTCGCACCACAAGAATGAATACATGACATGACAGCGTTATATACCCTCTTGGACAGAAGAGGAGGGGAGGGGTGTGTGTGTGTATATGTATCTGTGTGTGTATGTATGTGTGTGTGTGGTGTGTGTGTGCTAGTCTGTGTGGTGTGTGTGTCTAAGTGCAAGAGTTAATGGATGTTTTCTAAGGGGGCCATCTGGTTAACATCCATCTAATGGTTCGTGATATTCATGACAGTTCTCATAACAGTTGGTGTGTATCTGTGTGTATGTGTTTGTAAGTGTGGGTGAGCGATGTGTGTGTGTGTGTGTACGTGAGTGTGTGTGCGTGTGCGCCAGAGACGATATACCAAACAGGATGTACGGGGGGCCCCGTGTGTGTGTGTGTGTGGAAGGAGCCTACAGCCACGAGGTCAGCAGGTCACTCAAGCTAGAGAGAGACACAGACAGAGAGACGCCCAGGCTACAGCTTGCATCATGGGGAGACAATAGGTGCACAGATACATAAGATATTGATAACAAATATTACTAAATCAATGAACTAAAAAACTATCAAAGGGGATTGGGAATTGGCATAACGACTAACATTGGGATGGGAGAAAATCGGAGGAAAAAGGAGGGGGAAAAAAGTTCAATAAAATAAATTAAAAAAATGCCAGTGCAAGTCTGATGAACAGACATACATACAGACAGACAAACAGACAGTGAGACAGTGAGACAGACAGACAGACAGACAGACAGACAGACAGACAGACAGACAGACAGACAGACAGACAGACAGACAGACAGGCAGGCAGACAGACAGACAGGCAGGCAGGCAGACAGACAGACAGACAGACAGACAGACAGACAGACAGACAGACAGACAGACAGACAGACAGACAGACAGACAGACAGACAGACAGGCAGGCAGACAGACAGACAGACAGACAGACAGACAGACAGACAGACAGGCAGACAGACAGACAGACAGACAGACAGACAGACAGGCAGGCAGACAGACAGACAGACAGACAGACATATAGACAGGCAGGCAGGCAGACAGTGAGTGAGTGAGTGAGTGAGTGAGTGAGTGAGTGAGTGAGACGGACAGACAGACAGACAGACATACAGACAGATAGTGAGACAGACAGATATTGAGACAGACAGACAGACACGCAGACAGACAGACAGACAGACCGATAGACAGACAGATAGTGAGACGGACAGACAGACAGACAGACAGACAGACAGACAGACAGACAGACAGACAGGCAGGCAGACAGACAGACAGACAGGCAGACAGACAGACAGACAGACAGACAGACAGACAGACAGACAGACAGACAGACAGACAGACAGACAGGCAGGCAGACAGACAGACAGACAGACAGACAGACAGACAGACAGACAGACAGACAGACAGACAGGCAGACAGACAGACAGACAGACAGACAGACAGGCAGACAGACAGACAGACAGACAGACAGACAGAGTCCCACTAGGAGAAACAGAGGGGGGCTGACGGGGGAGAGAAGCAGAAAGAGACAGAACATTGACATGCAAAGCACGATCGACTCCTACTGTCAAAATAAACGTAATGTAAAATCATGTTTGTGCTAAAAAGTTGTCTCACCCTTGAATTATGGAAAGTAGCAACAACCTGTACGCTATGCAGTGTGGAAATATGGACAGAGGCGTTGGTGAGCTGGGAAATATCTAGCAGATTCAAGGTTTTATCATAAATCAAAAGAAATGTGAGGACAGAATGAGAGGCGTCTTGTCAGACAGATCATAAATGGGCCTCTATACAGTAGGTGAATGGGGAAAGCTGCAGAGATTAGTTGTAAAGGTCATATTGTCATAAAGAGTATATGATTGGATTTCATTGATTATTCTGCCATAAGTGAGCAGCAGAGAAACCAATTTACACTTGAATGGCTGAGTCTCCTGCCAGAACTCCCTCTGGCCCTGTCGGCACGACTCGCAACTGATTTACAAAAGATCTGGACTGGGTTCATCAGAATGCCTTGAAAGACATTTTCTTTTTTTCACCATATTGCTTTCAACCGTTGTGATGCTGTAGATCAGTGATTAGAAAATCAGTCTGTGCTTAATAAGTATAGAGGACATAGGAAGTTAGAACCAATTAACTTGTAAACAAAGGAATATCCCTTAGAGAGGTACCTAAAAGACATACAGTCATAAGGCCTCTGCTCACTGCACCAGGGGGATAAGGGTAAGCACTGGATGTGGACCGGAGATGGGGGATAATTAACTGATTATTAAGACTAAGTTGTTTTCCTAATATTCTTCATGGAGAATTACTAACTATGCAGCACACGCGACAGTCAGGCGTGGTCAAGTGTTGTTAATGGACCGTGTTCTGATGGCCAGATGGTTTTTAATCATGCAGCGCCGCCGCCCACTCCCAGGTGTGGTTCACTGTAATTAGACACAGGCACGTATCGGGATGCTCTGGGGAAGGCTTTTGCCAAGATGTGTCGGCCTGATGCGGCCATAAAAATTACAGGGATGAAATAACAGATGCAAAGCGTATTTCCCATCTGCCGTCACTAGGGACAGAGTGGCTAACCATGAGTGAGTTACTGAGTTACTGAATGAGTGAGTTAGGCTACGTTCACAGTGCAAGATTTTGTGCTCAATTCTGATTTATTGCTCAGATTCAACGTTTTTGTTTCGCTGTTCACATAATATTTTTTTTATGTGGCCAATATCAGATTCCAGTGTGAACTGGTCACGCTCCTGAACTGACCCACATTCGCAAATTAACAATAATGATGATGGACGTAAACATGGAGGACACTGAAGTCACACCTGTATCTGATTTAGGACCACATGTGAAAGTGGCCACATGTGAAAGTCACACTGTTATGAAAAAAAAACAGATTCAAATATGAGCAAGAAAAATCTGATTTGGGTCACGTTTTCCTGCAGTCTGAACATAGCCGCTGTGACATCGCCGGTCAAAGAATTGCTGCTTGGCATTTAAGTCTTATTTTCCATGGATTCCGAGCACCCAGCCAGAAGGTTGTATGAGGCGGTGCACCTGGGTTTGTGTCCCCGTTGCGTTTCTTGTAAACTCTCCAGTTACTAGGCAACCTTTCAATTCACATCACCAACTGTACACAAGGTAAACCCATGTAAACAGTCCCAGCCAGGTCTGGCCAGGTTGTGAAAGGTAGCTGTCCAGCCAGGTCTGGTCAGGTTCTAAAGACAATGGAGACGCTCACTGTGTGCCAGACGGGTCACAGCACGGCTAAACCCTGGCTAGTGGAGACAAGGCCACAGCATGGCTAAACCCTGGCTAGTGGAGACAAGGCCACAGCACAGATAAACCCTGGCTAGTGGAGACAAGGCCACAGCATGGCTAAACCCTGGCTAGTGGAGACAAGGCCACAGCATGGCTAAACCCTGGCTAGTGGAGACAAGGCCACAGCACAGCTAAACCCTGGCTAGTGGAGACAAGGCCACAGCATTACTAAACCCTGGCTAGTGGAGACAAGGCCACATCATGGCTAAACCCTGGCTAGTGGAGACAAGGCCACAGCATGGTTAAACCCTGGCTAGTGGAGACAAGGCCACAGCATGGCTAAACCCTGGCTAGTGGAGACAAGGCCACAGCACGGCTAAACCCTGGCTAGTGGAGACAAGGCCACAGCATTACTAAACCCTGGCTAGTGGAGACAAGGCCACAGCATTACTAAACCCTGGCTAGTGGAGACGAGGCCACAGCACGGCTAAACCCTAGCTAGTGGAGACAAGGCCACAGCATTACTAAACCCTGGCTAGTGGAGACAAGGCCACATCATGGCTAAACCCTGGCTAGTGGAGACAAGGCCACAGCATGGTTAAACCCTGGCTAGTGGAGACAAGGCCACAGCACGGCTAAACCCTGGCTAGTGGAGACAAGGCCACAGCATGGCTAAACCCTGGCTAGTGGAGACAAGGCCACAGCATTACTAAACCCTGGCTAGTGGAGACAAGGCCACAGCATTACTAAACCCTGGCTAGTGGAGACAAGGCCACAGCATTGCTAAACTTTGGCTAGTGGAGACAAGACCACAGCATGACTAAATCCTGGCTAGTGGAGACAAGGCCACAGCACGGCTAAACCCTGGCTAGTGGAGACAAGGCCACAGCACGGCTAAACCCTGGCTAGTGGAGACCAGGCCACAGCATGGCTAAACCCTGGCTAGTGGAGACAAGGCCACAGCATTACTAAACCCTGGCTAGTGGAGACAAGGCCACAGCATGGCTAAACCCTGGCTAGTGGAGACAAGGACACAGCATTACTAAACCCTGGCTAGTGGAGACAAGGCCACAGCACGGCTAAACCCTGGCTAGTGGAGACAAGGCCACAGCATGGCTAAACCCTGGCTAGTGGAGACAAGGCCACAGCACGGCTAAACCCTGGCTAGTGGAGACAAGGCCACAGCATTACTAAACCCTGGCTAGTGGAGACAAGGCCACAGCATTGCTAAACTCTGGCTAGTGGAGACAAGGCCACAGCATTACTAAACTCTGGCTAGTGGAGACAAGGCCACAGCATTACTAAACTCTGGCTAGTGGAGACAAGGCCACAGCATTACTAAACTCTGGCTAGTGGAGACAAGGCCACAGCACAGATAAACCCTGGCTAGTGGAGACAAGGCCACAGCATGGCTAAACCCTGGCTAGTGGAGACAAGGCCACAGCATGGCTAAACCCTGGCTAGTGGAGACAAGGCCACAGCACAGCTAAACCCTGGCTAGTGGAGACAAGGCCACAGCATTACTAAACCCTGGCTAGTGGAGACAAGGCCACATCATGGCTAAACCCTGGCTAGTGGAGACAAGGCCACAGCATGGTTAAACCCTGGCTAGTGGAGACAAGGCCACAGCATGGTTAAACCCTGGCTAGTGGAGACAAGGCCACAGCACGGCTAAACCCTGGCTAGTGGAGACAAGGCCACAGCATGGCTAAACCCTGGCTAGTGGAGACAAGGCCACAGCATTACTAAACCCTGGCTAGTGGAGACAAGGCCACAGCATTACTAAACCCTGGCTAGTGGAGACAAGGCCACAGCATTGCTAAACTTTGGCTAGTGGAGACAAGACCACAGCATGACTAAATCCTGGCTAGTGGAGACAAGGCCACAGCACGGCTAAACCCTGGCTAGTGGAGACAAGGCCACAGCACGGCTAAACCCTGGCTAGTGGAGACCAGGCCACAGCATGGCTAAACCCTGGCTAGTGGAGACAAGGCCACAGCATTACTAAACCCTGGCTAGTGGAGACAAGGCCACAGCATGGCTAAACCCTGGCTAGTGGAGACAAGGCCACAGCATTACTAAACCCTGGCTAGTGGAGACAAGGCCACAGCACGGCTAAACCCTGGCTAGTGGAGACAAGGCCACAGCATGGCTAAACCCTGGCTAGTGGAGACAAGGCCACAGCACGGCTAAACCCTGGCTAGTGGAGACAAGGCCACAGCATTACTAAACCCTGGCTAGTGGAGACAAGGCCACAGCATTACTAAACTCTGGCTAGTGGAGACAAGGCCACAGCATTACTAAACTCTGGCTAGTGGAGACAAGGCCACAGCATTACTAAACTCTGGCTAGTGGAGACAAGGCCACAGCATTGCTAAACTCTGGCTAGTGGAGACAAGGCCACAGCATTGCTAAACCCTGGCTAGTGGAGACAAGGCCACAGCACGGCTAAACTCTGGCTAGTGGAGACAAGGCATGTTAGAGACATAGTAGAAAAGACTCACGCACATCCAAAGTATAGTCACGGGTGCTTGACTCAAATAGATATGTAAAGTTGTGGATATGTAAACACGTTGTGTTAAAGTATATTAAACTTGGGAACACTTCAGACTGTGTGCTGACTTTTTTCCCACAATGTTAGAGACATAAAATTAAACACACAGATGCAGGCCTACTTCTCACTGCCTCTCCAGATTTACATGAGTCTGCATCACGAGGACCATGAGACCCTCTTGCATGCCTCAAATTTGTTTTAAGATAAGGGTGTTGCCTGCTCCTTCAAGAGGGATGCGTTGTGGGATGTATAGGTGATCTACACAAGTAGCTAGTCATCTTGTAGTCAGAGTGTAGGCTACGTGGGAATGGTAGAGAGTGGTAGAAAATATTGTGTGTAGTCAATAACATAACAGAAAAGAGAGCTGCTGTCAAACCCGCAAATGGAAATAAATGCCCAGTCCTTGATAGTTTCCTGGTTTACTGTATGAAATTGTCAGTTATCTCCACAAACTCACAGCACAGTTGGGGGGCGACAGTGGCTCAGGAGTTTCCTGTCACCATCTTACAGAGGAAATTACCCCCAAGTCTGGCTAGTTATAAAAAGTAGTGTTAAAGCTGGCACTTGGAGTGTTAGGAGAACGCCCCCCTGTACCATACTACGGCTCTGTTAGGTCCAGGAGAACGCTCCCCTGTACCATACTACGGTTCTGTTAGGAGAACGCTCCCCTGTACCATACTACGGTTCTGTTAGGAGAACGCTCCCCTTTACCATACTACGGTTCTGTTAGGAGAACTCCCCCCTGTACCATACTACTACCATAAAAAAGTGCTCAAATACTATTGTAATATACAACGTGAGAAAACTGACTTGCTCTGAGAGTGCATTTGCGCTGCGTATTCGAGGGACTCGCAGCTCTTTTATAATCACAGGATAGTGGGTAGGACAAAAACCTAATCAGAATTCATATATTCATATATTTAACATTTTAAGCATTTTATGAGCAAACGAAATTCGTTAGATTGGACATTTGAAAACTGTCTCTCGATCTGCGAGCGCATTCGCGCTGCGTATTCAAGCTGAGAACAAAACCCTCGGCATGGGCTGTTTCTCCCCTTACCTTATCCTAGAGACAAAAGGTAACCTGGTGTAACCCGAGCGCCCCTACTGGTTGATATCGTTAATACGGCAACCACCGGAAACCACTCAGCAGAGATAGACCGTCAGAACGGCTACATCTGTATTAACTACCCAGAAAGGTGAACAGTTATTTTTTTGGCCACAATGGTGAAAACAGACGGTGAGATGTAGATACCATAACATATGACGTATATGACGTATAGTTAGTATATCATGCCAGTTAGGGTACCTTATGTACAGTATACTGCACCTGTGTATACTGTTGACTTTACTTACTCATAATATATTCAGATTCCAAGTGTTTTATTGCCCATATTTGTTGTAACTAGGGCTGACCCCTATTAGTCGACTAATCGGTCGAAAGGAGCCGTAGTCGACTGCCAACCTCTTAGTCGAATACAAAAAAATTAAAAATAAAAATATATATATATATATAAAAATTAAAAATTATCATTCTTTCCAAAAGAAAAGAGGCCTAGAAGCGTGGCTAACACTAATGGCACGCATACCAGAGGCTAACTGCCTATGAAAACAGGCACAGAGGCACTGAAAGAGGATTTCACCCATCTAATGAACACACTAGACTAGACAAATATCAAGATGTATCCATCAGTGGACCAATTGCATGCTTTTGCAGAGGACAAGAAGCCTTCAGTCGACTCCTTCAGACATTAAGCACCCCCCACAGCCCAAATGGAATGATAAAAAAATATATATATTATACTTTTTTTTTTCTTTTTTTTTGTCGACTAATAGTCGACTAACGGCAAATTTTGGCCAATCATAGTCGACTATCCAAATCCTTAGTCGGGGACAGCCCTAGTTGTAACATATAATATAACTGATAGGGCATACGGTTATTTATATTGTTCACACTGCTTATTTTTATCTTTACTATACTTTTATTGCCTATATTTATGTGTTTCTACTATTACCCTACCCATACCTGTACTTCCCCTCCCCCCTCCCCCATGCTGCTATGACGCCCGAATTTCCCCAAGGGGATCAATAAAATAATATCTTATCTTATCTTAACTCCATTACTTCAGTGTAAATTCAAGGACTAGAATGAATATGCCAAATGGTAAGTTGAAATATGTCTTGTCTGGTGAATCAAAGTTACAATTATACTAGTGTTATCCTGTCTGACTAGATAAATCAAGCACAAGAAGTAACTAAAATATTGGTAAAAAAAATCTAAATCTAGGTATTAGGACCCTTGAAGTGAGAAGAAAAGGTGTTGTAGTGATGAATCGTTTGTACGTTTGAGGCAAACGAGGGTTACTCACGGTAGGGTGTTGAGTGTTTTTAGACAGGCTCTATTGGAGATAACAGGATCAGTCAGCCATGTCACAGGGCCGAGAGGACCAGCGGTAATTCCCCTGCCTCTCCCTGTCTCTCTTCATCAGCCTACGAAGAGAGACAAGTGGCTCTCAGCCATGTTCTGTCTCTCACTGCTGTCAGCTCCTATCTAGTCAAATACGTAAACCACAAGAACACACACAAACAAACACACGCACACACACTAGGGTTAGGTTCCATAGTCAATTGTTGATTTTAACATGCTCAGCAAAAGGATTGTTTACAGTAAGATCTATTGACAGTAGTGAAATGCTTGAGGCTGAATGGTGAAGTATCAGTAATACAGTACAGCTGCACTGTCAGTTATTTCCACAAACTCACAGCGCAGTGGGGGGGCGACAGTGGCTCAGGAGGTAGAGCAGTCGTCTGGTAATCCTGAGGTTCCCATTTCGATTCCTGTGTCGTTGAGCAAGAGACTTAATCCCTCATTTCTCCCGGTTGGCACCTTGCATGGTTGCCTCCACCATCGGTGTGTGAATGTGTGAGTGAATGGGTAAAATGTGAAGAACAAAATTGTAAAGTGCTTTGGATAAAAGCGATATATAAATGCACCATTTACCGTTTGCATAACATATCATCCAAGAGAACTAACTTGAGATGGTTTCCTTCAGTAGTGTCATGGCTGTAGATGGTCCCAACTCGGTTCAACTTCACAGCTTGATGTGGCACTAGTTAGCTAACGATAACATTAACGTTAGTTTGAACGTGGATCGCCGTGGTGGACTGATACTTTCTCCTCGCTGAATCTACAGACAACAGTGTTCCTCTACTGAATCTTACCATGTAAATTAAACAGCGGACTCCCAAGTATTTTCCAAACGGCATCTCTCAGTGTTGAGGAGTAGTAGCAGTTGGTATGCTAGCTGAATGAATGAATGAATGAAAAACTTTATTTAACAGATTGCAGAATGGGTACAATACAGTACGGCTCAATACACACAATTGTTAAGGGGAGGCAGACCAGAGAAAGACGTTTGCCTTGTTTACATCAGGGTCCCCCATTTTCAATTCATAGTGAATTGCTAGTGAAAGTAACGTTGGCTACTATCGATACTTTTTCAACATTGACAGTGTCTGTCGATTGATCTTCAGATACCTCCGATTTTGAATCCCTCCCCTCAGTTGATTTGATTGGTCCCTCGTCAAGAAGGTGACATAGGGGGAAACACTCTTGACCATGTATATTCCAACATTAAACAGGCATAATCCCCCTCCCCCACCTAGGTCAGACTACCTCTCCTTGGTGCTCACCCCTGCCTACACCCCCCCCCCCCCCCCAAGCAAGAACAAAAGCAGTGACAAAGACTGTTACAACTTGGCCTGAGGACGCACTCCTCCAGCTACAGGACTGCTTTGCACACACTGCCTGGGAAGACCAGGACCTGTCCACAAACACAGAGTCGGTACTACATAAAGTATTGTATCGGCAATGTCACTGTGGGAAAAAAGCATCCGGGTCTTCCCAAACCAGAAACCCTGGATGACAATCCAGGTCTGCATGCTCCTCAAGGCCCGCAACACTGCCTTCAGGTCAGGTGACAGTGCTCTGTACAGTGCTGCTCGAGCTGACCTGAAGAGAGGAATCAAGGAAGCTAAGACGGACTACAAAGAGAGGTTTGAAGGCTGTGACGCAACAACCGGGGACTGGGATGTGTCGCTGGCAGAGGAGCTGAGCGGCTTGTTTGCTCGCTTCGAGACACCACAACCAGGCACAGCCGCTCCCCCTCGCCCCCCACCAGCCCCCAGCACTCCCACACGCACTCTAGAAGAGCATGAAGTCAGGCGGGTGCTCAGGGCAGTGAACCCCAGGAAGACGGCTGGTCCAGACGGAGTACCTGGGAAGGTGCTAAAAGCATGCGCTGACCAGCTCTCCTACATCGTCACAGTCATCTTCAACCTCTCCCTGGCACAAGCACTCATCACACCCTGCCTTAAATCTGCCACAATTATCCCGGTACCCAAGAAAGCTTCCACAGACAACCTCAATGACTATCGCCCAGTATCACTCACACCTGTCATCATGAAGTGCTTTGAGAGGCTGGTCCTACACCAGTGTACACCGCGGTCATCAAGAAGGCCCAGCAGAGACTTCACTTCCTGAGGGTGTTGAGGAAGAACAGACTGGAGGAGCAGCTGATGGTGACCTTCTATCGCTCTGCTGTTGAGAGCTTGCTGACGTGCTGCATAACAGTGTGGTACGCAAGCTGCACTGAAGCGGACAGAAAGGCGATTCAAAGGGTCATAAACTCGGCACAGAGAATCATCGGCTGCATCCTCCCCTCCCTGAAGGACTTGCACAACTCCCGCTGCCTCAACAGAGCAAAAAAACATTACGAAGGACAGCTCACACCCTGGCTTCCACCTGTTCGACCTGTTGCCATCGGGCAGGCGTTACAGGTGCATCAGAGCCAGAACAAACAAGCTCTGAGAGACGTTTTCTTCCCCAGAGCCATCACCACCCTGAACTCTAACATGCACTAATAATTCACCTTTCCCCCTCCTCCCACACTGTGCACCATCCTACCCCTCAAGTGCAATATCCACAGTGCAATACCCACCCACTACCATCTGACACTGTGATTGTTATTTGTGTATTGTTATTTTGTATAGTGTTGTTATTTTGTATATTGTACAGTATTGTAACATTGTCTTATTGTATAGTATTTTATGTTTCTGTATAGTATTTTATGTTTCCTGTATATTATTTAATGTTTCTTGTATGGTATTTTATGTTTCTGTATAGTATTTTATGTTTCTCTTTTATTACTTGTGTGATTGTATTACTGCACCTTAAGTTTGAGTCCCAAATCTCGTTGTATGCAAATATAATGACAATAAAGTACAATCTAATCTAATCTAATCTAATCTTGATGTATGTGTGCTCCGTGGCTAAAGTTGAAACTTTTTCGACTGTGAGTGCCCGAAAAAGTGTTGCTTCAAAAACTCGAGGTGCATAGTTTGGAGGAGATGCGTGTCTGTTGCGACATAACCAGTGAAAACCACAGCCTAAATCACAACATTCATCCTAGTATCGACAGCTAGATTGATTGAATCCATCATCGATTCATGGCCTAAGTCTAACACACACACACACACACACTTTATATACAGTCCCCTATCTCTCTGTCTCAATTCCTCTATCTCTCTTTTCCTTCCTTCCTTCCTCCGTCTCCAGGTGGGCATCATCGACGACGACATATTTGAGGAGGACGAGCACTTCTTCGTGCGCCTGCTGAACCTGCGCATCGGCGACGCCGAGGGCATGTTCGAGAGCGACGAGGTGGGTGCCGGCCCCAAGGGCCGGCTGCTGGAACCCCTGGTCGCCACGGTGACCATCCTGGATGACGACCACGCCGGCATCTTCACGTTCAGCGCGGGCATGGTGCGGGTGAGCGAGAGCGTGGGCACCATGGAGGTGACGGTGGTGAGGAACTCCGGCGCCCGCGGCACCGTCATCCTGCCGTACCACTCGGAGCCGGGCAGCGCCAAGGGAGGGGAGGACTACGAGGACGTGAGGGGAGAGCTGGAGTTCACCAACGACCAGACGACGTGAGTGGAGAGGGAGAGGGTGAGGAGGGAGGTGAGGGAGGAGAGGGAGGAAGGAGAGAGAAAAGAGGGAAAAAAGGGAGGAAGGAGAAGAAGGAGAGGGAGGAGAGGGAGGAGAGGGAGGAGAGGGAGGGAGGAGCGGGAGGAGAGGGAGGAGAGGGAGGAAGGAGAAGAAGGAGAGGGAGGAAGGAGAGGGAGGAGAGGGAGGAAGGAGAGGGAGGAGAGGGAGGAAGGAGAAGAAGGAGAGGGAGGAGAGGGAGGGAGGAGCGGGAGGAGAGGGAGAAGAGGGAGGAGAGGGAGGAGTGAGGAGAGGGACGAGAGGTAGGAGTGAAGAGAGGGAGAAGAGGGAGAAAAGGGGGAGATGGAAAAGAGGGAGGAGAGGTAGAAGAGGGAGGAGAGGGAGGTGTGAGGAGAGGAAGGAAAGGGAGAAGAGGGAGGAGAGGGAGGAGAGGGAGGGAGGAGAGGGAGGAGAGGGAGGAAGATGGCAAATAAGTGTATTTCCCAACATTTTGAAGTGTTCCTTGTAGGAGGTTAAGGGTACCAGTGACTGTGGGTGAGAGGGATCAGGGAGGGATAATCTGAGAGAAGGAGAGGAGGGGGATATGACACTACAGATACCTGGAAGAGTTACTAACTTCCAGGTGTAACAGAGTTGGAGAAGTTAAACTCACTGCTCTGGTAGAAATATTGCCAGTCCACCAAATCAAGAGCACACTTTTGACAGGCGCATGGCTTGTGGTTTTAGGCCTCTCCCCTAGAGGGAGCTGTATTCCTCAGGTAATTGAGCGTTCACGGTGAGCTCATTGTGAGCAATTTTTTTTACCACTTTGAACATTCTGCTCTATCTGAGCGCCAAGCAACTGTCATCTAGCACGGAAAATGGCGACAAGAAAGACGGTACTCTGGGCATGTTTAATGTTTTGTAATTTTTTTGTTTTGTAAAGTGTTGACGATGAGGACGGTGTGATGCTGCTCTCTGCTGTTCCTGGTAGTAAAATAGCAGCGACACGCATTGACAACAAACATCTGTCAAACACTCGATAGGTAGAGCAGTCGTCTGGTTATCCAGAGGTTCCTGGTTCGATTCCAGCTCCTCCCAGACAGCGTGTCAAAGTGTCCTTGAGCAAGACACTTAACCCCTAATTGCTCCCAATGCAATGAGCAGGTTGGCACCTTGCATGGTCGCCTCTGCCGTCGGTGTGTGAATGTGTGAGTGAATGGGAAAAATGTGAGGAACAAATTGTAAAGCGCATTGGATAAAAGCTGTTATATAAATGCACCATTTACCATTTGTCTTCCGTGGCAAACGTGAAAGCCTTTAATGACCCCGTCTGCGCTCGACAGTCCGTGTGGGATCCATTTCTTCCGTACAGCGCGCCCGGTCAGAAGGTGCTCTGAGCGAGCGCAACTGAGGAACCCGTTGAGTGCGTTTTTTCTTCACTCTGAGCCAAGCTGAGCCGCTCGGTTACTCAACGCCCCCCTTTGTTCGCACGGATGACACCTGCCCACGCAGACAATACAGTAATGGGGAGAAGGGGGACACTCTTGAGTTGGGTAGGATTTCCCATAGCAGGGAAATTAAACAATGAATAAAATATGCACTTGTCTATTTTACCCGTCGTCCCGTCTTGACGCCCATTCTGTCCTCCGACTTGCATCGTGGTCCCGTTCTCGTGGCGTCTCGTCTGTCCTGAGCTGGTGTCCGTCATGCCGTCCTTCCCCACCTCGCCTGTCTTCAGTGACACGGGGCTGGGTAGGCAGAGTGAGCTTTAATAGAAAAATAAACGATATTAATACCCTCTCTCCCCTCCCCTTCAGAAGACGTTCTTGTCCATTATTCATTAAGGAAACCTGCTGTGAGCTTTGACTCATCAAATGCTGGAGCGTGCGTGCGTGTGCGTGTGTGTGTGTGCGTGTGTGTGTGTGCGCGTGTGTGTGTGTGTGTGTGTGTGTGTGTGTGCGTGTGCGTGTGTGTGTGTGTGTGTGTGCGTGTGCGTGCGTGCGTGCATGTGAGAGAGAGGGTGTGTGTGAGTTTAATTGGGGTTGGTTGTTGAGTGTTCAGGTTACTAATTGCTAGGTGATTGTGTTGTGAATGCCAAGTGCCTTATTAGTTGTAAATGAAACTGGTAATGTGAGCATTAAGCTCAGGCCTGTCTGTCTAGCCTGTGAAACATATTCTATCGTAAAATTCACAATACCACTACCACGTGTGAATTTAACACACCATTAGTTCCTAATCATAATAAATCATGATGGCTTTTGGTGGACACAGTGTTCTCTTTCCATCTCTTCCCTTTATGGCCCTAAACAGAATGTGTTTTGCTGTGCTGTCTGGCACCTTGCTTCTTAATCAGCCTCTCTCTCTCTCTCTCTCTCTCTCTCTCTCTCTCTCTCTCTCTCTCTCTCTCTCTCTCTCTCTCTCTCTCTCTCTCTCTCTCTCTCTCTCTCTCTCTCTCTCTCTCTCTCTCTCTCTCTCTCTCTCTCTCTCTCTCTCTCTCTCTATCTCTCTCTCTCATAAATTCACATAAACTAGTCCACTATATCCACAATGAAAATGTATTTAGAAAACCTAGATAATGAAGCCACAGATGAAAGGAATGTGATAAATGTATTTAATTTAAAATGTTATTTTGTTAGAGGATATTTTATTATATTATTTGTATTTTAACCAGGCAGGTCAATTAAAAACAAAGTCTTATTTACAATGACGGCCTGGCGAGAGGACAAATGGCCTCTCAGATGGTAGCAGGGAAAAGGGCACAAAAATAAATAAATAAAGTAAAAGAAAAGAAAAAGGAATAAAAGAAAAATTAATAAAAAGATAAACCAAAAATAACTAAGACTATTGGACACAGATGATACAGACATCACAGAGGTACAGGTATGGGAAATAATTAAAACACACACCAAACAAACAACCAAATAAAGTGACATGTTTGTCAGGCTGGATGACATAGTATCGGATGTCATCTGGACAAAAACTGGAGCCTCCCCAGGGAACAGTTTTGGCGCCCTTCCTCTTTGTTCTTTATACTGCGGACTGCAGACATAGCGAGGCCATGTGCCATATGCAAAAATGTTCTGACGATACTGCGCTGATCAGTCTCATCAACAAAGGCGATGACCAAGCCTATAAAAAGGAGATTGACTAATTTGTCCACTGGTGCGATGCCAACTTCTTGGAATTAAACATCGAAAAAACCAAGGAGTTGGTCATCAACTTCAGTAGGAAGAAGGTGAATGTCTCTCCTGTCATCATTAGGGGGCAGGAGGTTGAAATAGTCCAGTCCTATAGATACCTTGGCATTCACCTGGACGGTAAGCTGGACTGGAAGCAGAACACTGATTCTGTGTTTAAAAAAGCCCAGTCTCGGCTCTTTCTTTTTTTTAAACTTTAATTTTTTAGCGTTTATCGCTTTTCTGGTCAAGCATGACCGACAGTTGTAGGGTGAAACGGGAGAGAGAGCAGGGGGAGACATTCGGCAAATGACGGCGAGTCCGGGAATCGAACTCGGAGTCAACCAGATCCGTGTTCTTTCATCTGAGAAAACTTTGTTCTTTCGACATCAGCAGGTCACTTCTCTATGAATTCTACCAAGGTATCATGGCTAGTGTCCTGTTCAATGCTGTTCTCTGCTGGGGGGGGCAGCATCACTGTTTCGGACAAAAAACGTATAAATAAAATCATTAAAAAGGCTGGCTCAGTGATTGGCCTTCCTCCTGATTCCCTGGAGATCACCATAGCCAAGCGAACCAGGACTAAACTGAACACCATTTTATCTTTTGTAGGCCACCCATTGTTTAGTATTTTCGATGCTCTGCGAAGCTCATTTAGTAACAGATTGTTGATGCCTCAATGCTCTACTGAGCGATTGAGAAGGTCCTTTGTACCTGCTGCGGTAAAAAAATAAATTACGAACACCGATAGCACTGTGATAGAAGAGGCTCTCCTATTGTGTTGTGTATCCTGTAGTGTATTGTATCATGTAACTGTGTCTTTCATGTTTGTATATGTGTATTCGCTCTGGTGGCAAACCATGTTTCCCCTCAGGGATTAAGAAATAAACCATACCATACCATACCATGGTATGTACAGTAAGGCGTGAAGCAGAACAGACAATTCACATGTCTGTTAAAGGCTGGGTGACAGTTGCAGTTGTGTGTGTAAACAACTCTGTGCGATAGAATCCTTAATCTTTTCAAGCACAATGCGCAGGAAGCAGCTTTCACACACCTACCGCCCCCCTGAGCTGCTGCATTACCGCGTGATTTGTTTAGCTTGTATCCTTGTTGTCGTTGTAAATCCATTGTATTGATTTTCGTATCGATTTCTGCTCCGGTGGCCATGGGGGCCATAAGCAGGCTCTTGGTTTGCTTATGCTTAGGGCCGGCCCTGGGGCTGCACCAAACCAGAGGGTACGCCGGCGTCTGACTGTGTGTGTTATTGGCTCAGACAGCTCAGAGCCCGCAGGGTCACTGACTATGACAGGGAGATGGAGGGGTTTCAGACAGGAGTGCTGAGGGGTGAATAGATGACGTGGTTCTCATGAACCATTTAGCACCCGATATTCTCAGCGCCAGGCGGAGAGAACGTCCTTCTCAGCAGTTTTCAGGCGCTTGAGCGTCCACTCCACTCTGTGTGTTATGGAAGCATATAGTTAACTCAATACAAATGATAATGGACACTGGAAAAGTCCCACAGTAAACATTATCATTTTCACCATATGTAAGCATTATTTAGGTCAACGTTTACATTTAAACAAAATAATCCAAATTTCATTTTCATAATATGATGAAATATATTATGTTACTGTGTAACGCACATTGGTGCCAAGTGTGGACAACGTTCAGTTTGTCCAACATTGAGTTCAATGGGATCAGCCATCTTCCTGTTTATGTCATTTAAACGGAGGTCAGATTCATCTGCAATTTGTTGCATCGTTAACTAGCTAATGTTTGATATATTGGTTGATGTGTATTTTTGGATTAGATTAGATTAGATTAAAATGTATTGTCATTATACAGCACAAGTACAGTACAACGTAAATAAGTTTGCAACCAACCAAAGTGCAAATGTAACAGTAAAGTGCAACAGCAATATATAATGTACAGGTGATTAAACTGGGTACAAAATATGCAAATTAGTACTAATGAGTGTAATACTAATCAGATGTACTATATACAGAGTTGTAGTATATATTTCCTCAGATTCAATAGAACTGTCACCAAAGTCTGGCACCAAGCAGAGCATAAAACGCTGGTATTCTGACATGATGACCCTTCCTTCTTTTATAGTTTCCTTGATTCCAGCCAAAGATGTACAATAGCTTCCAATGAAGGTACATATGACGTCTTTAAAGGCACACTAAGTAGTTTCAGCCACTAGATGTCACTAGAGCACCAGCAAAACAATGTGGTGTTTATATAAATCTGACGTTGTTCAGATCAAACTGTCAAACTAGGATTTGCCGACTCAAGATCTAACAATATCATATCAAACTTACCACTACAAATATTGTCAGAAAGACATTATAGGTTCAACTTTAGGTAGAAAAAGATAATATTGACAAGCAAACAAGCCACCAAAACAGGAGCAGAGAACCACGGACTGCCCACTTGCAGCACGTTCATCCAATCAGGTGCATCCCTCGTGGGGAAATGGCAAGTAGGGGAGGGGCTACCTGAACACAACGTGCACTCACTGCCCAAAGGTTGATGCCCAGAAACATCCCGAGCACAGCAAAACAAGAAAATAGAGGCAGAGGGAGGGGTCTCTGCAGATAAAGACACCGCCACGCACGTCTTTACGTTTAAGTTACAATGTTACTGTCCCGACCCGCTTTATACGGACGTCCTTCGAGACTGGCTCTGAGAAGAGTCAGAGCTGTTTTTGTCCAAATCTAATGTATCCACCGCAACCTCACGGACACAATATGTTTTAATAATATGGTTTCTATCTCTCACTGGTGTGACTGTCCTGCTGAGGCCGTTTCATTACCATCCTCTCTCTTCTCTTAAACCCTGTAAACCCGACCTTCTCTCATTTTCACTCCATACAGTATCAGTGAATCTCTCAACACCCCTTCTTTTCTCCTCTCTCTTCTCTCTCTTCTCTCCTCTCTCTTCTCTCTATCTCTTCTCTCTTCTCTCTCTTCTCCTCTCTCTTATCTCTCTCTTCTCTCTCTCTCTCTCTCTCTCTTCTCTTCGCCTCTCTCTCTCTTCTCATCTCACTCTTCTCCTCTCTTCTCTCTCTTCTCTCTTCTCCTCTCACTCTTCTCCTCTCTCTTCTCTTCTCCCCCTTCTCTCTTCTCCTCTCTTCTCCTCTCTCTCTTCTATTCTCCTCTCTTCGCCTCTCTCTTCTATTCTCTCTATCTTCTCCTCTTTCTTATCTTCTCTCTCTTTTCCTCTCTATCTCTTCTCTTCTCTCTCTTCTCCTCTCTTTCTTCTCTTCTCTCTCTCTTATCCTCTCTCTCTTCTCCTCTCTCTCTCGCTCTTCTTCTCTTCTCCTCTCCTCTCTTCTCTTCACCTCTCTCTCTCTTCTCCTCTCTCTTATCTTCTCCTCTCTCTTCTCCTCTCTCTCTTCTCCTCTCTCTCTTCTCCTCTCTCTCTTCTCCTCTCTCTCTTCTCTCTGTTCTTTGCTCTGTCACTTTTCTCTTTTTATCCTCGCTGCGTGTTTCCTCTCCCTCTGCTTTTCCGCTTCTCTTCTCTCTCACTTTGTAAACATCCTTCCTCCCCTCGTTCTTTCAGTTACGTGCCCACACCCGCCCCTTCATCCCCTTCCTCCCAGCCCTCTCTTCATCTTCCCCACCCTCCTTCTACCTCCTTTAATTTCCCTCTACCTCCCTTCATGTCTAATTTTCTCCATCCATACCCCCCTCGATCTCTCTCTCTCTGCCACACTACAGAAGGTTAACCCTTTACTATCACACTACCGACGGTGCTGTTGTGTGGCAGTGATAGTAAAGGGTTAACCTTCTGTAGTGTGGCAGTGAAAGGGTT
>NC_140165.1:232849651-232897667 GCF_963971535.1 Notolepis coatsorum | reverse complement strand
TCTCTCTCTCGCTCTTCTTCTCTTCTCCTCTCCTCTCTTCTCTTCGCCTCTCTCTCTCTTCTCCTCTCTCTTATCTTCTCCTCTCTCTTCTCCTCTCTCTCTTCTCCTATCTCTCTTCTCCTCTCTCTCTTCTCTCTGTTCTTTGCTCTGTCACTTTTCTCTTTTTATCCTCGCTGCGTGTTTCCTCTCCCTCTGCTTTTCCGCTTCTCTTCTCTCTCACTTTGTAAACATCCTTCCTCCCCTCGTTCTTTCAGTTACGTGCCCACACCCGCCCCTTCATCCCCTTCCTCCCAGCCCTCTCTTCATCTTGCCCACCCTCCTTCTACCTCCTTTAATTTCCCTCTACCTCCCTTCATCTCTAATTTTCTCCATCCATACCCCCCTCGATCTCTCTCTCTCTGCCACACTACAGAAGGTTAACCCTTTACTATCATACTACCGACGGTGCTGTTGTGTGGCAGTGATAGTAAAGGGTTAACCTTCTGTAGTGTGGCAGTGAAAGGGTTAACCTGCTGTTGTGTGGCAGTGAAAAGGTTAACCTTCTGTGTATTGTTGCAGTGAAAGGGTTAATCATTTGGTAGTGTGGCAGTGAAAGGGTTAATAATATGGTTTCTATCTCTCACTGGTGTGACCGTCCTGCTGAGGCGTTTCATTACCATCCTCTCTCTTCTCTTAAACCCTGTAACCCGACCTTCTCTCATTTTCACTCCATACAGTATCAGTGAATCTCTCAACACCCCTTCTTTTCTCCTCTCTCTTCTCTCTCTCTCTCTCTCTCTCTCTCTCTCTCTCTCTTCTCTCTTCTCTCTCTTCTCCTCTCTCTTATCTCTCTCTTCTCTCTCTCTCTCTCTCTTCTCTTCGCCTCTCTCTCTCTTCTCATCTCACTCTTCTCCTCTCTTCTCTCTCTTCTCTCTTCTCCTCTCACTCTTCTCCTCTCTCTTCTCTTCTCCCCTTCTCTCTTCTCCTCTCTTCTCCTCTCTCTCTTCTATTCTCATATCTTCTCCTCTCTCTTCTATTCTCTCTATCTTCTCCTCTTTCTTCTCTTCTCTCTCTTCTCCTCTCTATCTCTTCTCTTCTCTCTCTTCTCCTCTCTTTCTTCTCTTCTCTCTCTTTCTTCTCTCTCTTCTCCTCTCTCTCTCGCTCTTCTTCTCTTCTCCTCTCTTCTATTCTCTCTCTTCTCCTCTCTCTTATCTTCTCCTCTCTCTTCTCCTCTCTCTCTCTTCTCCTCTCTCTCTTCTCTCTGTTCTTTGCTCTGTCGCTTTTCTCTTTTTATCCTCGCTGCGTGTTTCCTCTCCCTCTGCTTTTCCGCTTCTCTTCTCTCTCACTTTGTAAACATCCTTCCTCCCCTCGTTCTTTCAGTTACGTGCCCATGCCCGCCACTTCATCCCCTTCCTCCCAGCCCTCTCTTCATCTTCCCCACCCTCCTTCTACCTCCTTTAATTTCCCTCTACCTCCCTTCATCTCTCTTTCTCTCTCTTAGGCCCGTGAGCCAGTAGGGTTGGTCGTTACCATCTTGGGGGACTAACTTTCATAGTGATTTTTGGGAAGGTATACACCCCTGCTGCTAGAAGATATGTGATAGCAATGCAGCAGTTGCCTCCAAATGTGTGCTATCACAGCTTTTATAACACTACCAAGCATATCTTTCAGGCCTCCTGTCCGAAATTACATGCCCCAAATTAATCATGATAGCTCCTGAACCATAAGGCCTATAAGTCTCCTTTGATAGGTAACAAGCTAGGACATATGAATCCAGTGTAAGTAAACCCACATCTATTACCATTCCAGAGTAAATGGAGATACAATGAAGGAAAACATCATATTTTACCCTCGCCTGGTACATAATCTTAATTTAAAAGGCAATATGACCATTATAACCAATAACCCATGGATAATAATGCAACTGAATGTGTTCTCCTACTCCTTGACTACAAATCTAACTCTGGATGTGATGAAAATACACTAAAAATACAACATTTATGATACTGTTTAAAAAGGTATACTCAGATGATGTAAATGTTTTGGCCATGGTTACCGTTTACATGTTGACTGTTTGCTGGTAATTTTACTCCAAAACACTATTTATTTCAATACTGCCATGTTACAAAAACATAAATCTCCCCAAAACATTGAAATCGTAATAAAAAACAATGAATATTGATCAATATGCATATTCAACATTCATATAGGGCCACAGAGTGTCATGCCATGTGACCTATCAATGTTTTCAGCCCAGTTAGACCTATACAATGATATAATGCTTATTGGTTTTCAGAAAAATATTTGTTTATTTTGGAAAGTACAGACAGTTCTCAGTCTCTATCCGTGGCGCTGTTGGTGGCGCTCTACAATTGGTTTACTGTTAATAACCTAGTAATCATAATAATTGTCCAAGTCTTCCATGTCTTCCACATCTTCATCAGAACTTTCCACACTATCTGAGGTGGATGCCTGGTTCTCACAGTCTGCCAGTCTACACATGTCAGTGCACCTGAGGCCATTTGCAACACATACATCTTGGGAGTGAACATTTCTTTGGACAGTTACAGGCCAGTAGATCCAGGACGGCATCGGGTGCTGGCTGGCCTTCCATCCAGTCCACCACCAACTGTTCAGCTTCCTCTTCTCTCTCCATCTTCCAGCCTCTGCCAACAGGGGGCGTGGCACTTGTGGGTCCTTCTCCAAACATCTCCATATACCAGCCTGGTAGTTGGTTCTCTGTGCATGTTTTGTTAAGCAGTCCTTGCATGGTGGGAGTTGATGACTTTCAAGTTCACCTTTTTTGGCACAGAAAAGGTGATATCTGAGCTCATTGACGTTGGTGGTTGATGCTTTTGGGGCATACAGGAGACATGTATATGCCTCTAGTTTGTCCATCAGCTCTGGGGAGAGATCCCATTCCTGACCCAACTCTGAGAATATGTCCTGATTTTGCCTGTTGCTGGTCAGAATTTTTAGGGCACTTAATTGTCTTCCCTTTGCCTGCAAAAGCACTTAGTGTCACATCCTGCATGCAACCCGATGAGAGCCCTACACACCTCTACGCCAACAGTGGCAGCAACCTTCCTCGTGTCCACAAGCCGTGCACAGGATTTACTGCCACACATCTGGAACAATGGGGCCTCAATCTTGTCACAGAATGCTAAAGACATGATAAAGACATCTGTGTCTTCTGAGCAGATAACTACAGATGGGTATCCCTCTCTTGTGGCATGGGCAGTATAGAGAAGTAGGTGGCCATCTGCTTCTTCTTGTTGGCATTGAAGAGCTGACACCTCCTCACTGTCCTGAGATGTGATTCTCTAACATTTGTCATTCACAGTTGCATACAGAATCTTGTCTTGTAGCTTTGCTCTGTACTCTGCCTTCCTCCATTCATCGACTATAAAGCTAATGAGACTAGTTTTGTTACTGACTTTGGTCAGGAAGCTCCTCCACTGCCTCACCATCTGTGTGCCTGTGATACCGTGCAACTCATGACCAGTATCTTCACCCCGTAGAGATCTTTCACTGTTCTTGATAGAGTTCTCCTTGTATGTGTCAAACACAACATCTATTCTGCTACTCTGACTGCCTTCCCTCAGAGCCATACCCAGAACTGTTGTGGCAACATCTCTGAAAGTAACTTGATCACCTTTCACTCTTTGGACCAAGTTCATTCCATCAACCACTGTAGCAGAGTTCCCTGTGAGTTGCTCTGCTACTGCTACATTTTGCTGCAAAGTCGTGGCCAAAGTCGCTTTATTGGTCTTTCTCAGCAATCCGTCTGGTGGGGACAGGGCCCAGGGCAATGGTCCAAGGGGATGAGAAAGGATATCCTCTGTAGACTGTGCCCTTGTGGCATCACTATGATGCGTCCAAACAAAGACCTGTCTGCTTTTAAGATGATTGCCCTCCCACTTGATTTAACTTCTTTCTTCTTGCACATATCACTGAATGTTTTCAGCCTGTTTGTTTTCATTGGGTCATGGAATTTATTTGCTGGTGGGTCTTTCTCCAGTCTCTCATCCTTGAAGATTGCATAGCATTGCTCACCAATCTCATATGCATTCATCAGGTCGGAGGCAATCTCCTTGGGGGCTGTCTTTGCTGTAGAGATGCTAATGAGGTCCCGCTTCTCTGCAAATGGGTTGACCCATTCCTGTATGAGGCTAACCACTGCTGAAACTGCTTCCTCATCTTTCTGGATTCTTGGCCGCTGTAGCTCTGCATGACAAACCTCTGATTTGTTACCTTGCACCATCTCCCTTAACTGTCCCAGGAATTCACTGCGGTGCTCAGCTGTTATGTAGTGGCGCTTGACAGCTCCGGCATTCAGGCTGAACCGTGTTGTGCCTCCAGGAGTCTGTGTGTCTTTGTTAACTGTGACTTCAGTAGCCTGGTCCACAGGGATCTGTCCAAAGGGGTTGTTACTTGACAGCTGCACTGAGAATTGGCCTGCCTTGAAGGCCTCATACACAGAAGGATGCTTCTCTGGGAGGTTTGTCATCTGAGCAAAGTAAGGGGACAGGTACCTGGCATAATTTATCTTATCATAGGCAAAGCAACATGGGATCATGCTTCTTATAGCATGGAGGTGCAACTCCCAGTCCCCCTCCCGAGAGGCACGCAGAAGGCCAAGTATTACGTCCTCTACCATGTCAATGTATGACATCCAGAATGCAGAAAGCTCTCCATTGTTGTGACGGAGGTGTTCCAGAAAGTCTGTCCACAGGGTTATCAGCTCAGCTAAGAGAGGACTTTGCAACAGATTGTTCGCCGTCTGTTGGTTCCAGTCACTGGCCATGTCTTTCACATTGTCCAAGAGTGATTTGATCATCCCACTCTTCTCTGGAATGCTGTCCTCAACCCACGGTGTGAACTCTGCCCATGCGAGTCTCATCAGTGCTTCATAGATGTACTTGTGGACCCTGACAGGTTATAGTGTTTACCATCAAGGACTCCATTGACCGAACCCTCTGCGACAATTCCAGCCTCTATGCATATGTCTTTTAGACCAGCATCCCGAAATCGCTTTCCTAGGGTGGCTAAGGCATTACATATGGTATGGAATGTCCCCATTCTGAGAAGAATGTTGGAGAAGCACTCTTTGTGCTTCCAGGCTATTTCAGTGGCTTTCGCCTAGAGTGCTTGATCCATGACTACCACAATTGTTTCTAGATGCAGTTCCTTCCTGATTATCTCTGATTGATTCAGGATTTCAAACACTGTGGTCAACTGTGTGGCTGGTGAATTGATGGTTGGCAGATACCCAACTATATCTTGTGGGATTGGTTCTTGGTCCCTGGTGCTGATATTAAAACCAGTCCAGCTTGGGATTGTCTGATTCTCTGTATCTGTTTTCCTTGCAAGTGCCCACACCAGGTTCTTCTTGCAGGCAAGAAGAGCAGCTTCCTTGGTTTCCTGGACACAGTGTTCCCTGGTTGGGAAAGGCTGTGGGCCCACACGCGCACCTGCTACATATACTCCCAGTTCTTGGTCCTCAATGGTGACCTATCTCTGCTTCAGTTTCTCAATGTGTGGAAGCTCAGCTCTTGGCAGTTGTGGTCCATAGACATTGGCCTGTACAACTATGCCATTGACTCTATGTGATGTGCCCTTTCCAGTGAGTTTCCTCAAGTCTATCGATATTGTCCCATGCAAGATTGGTAAAGACATGAGGCTTGATGGATGCTGGAAGTACAACTCTCTGGTTTGAGGCTGTTGCTAGCTTTTGGAGACACAGCAGTGTCATTCTCTTCAAGTTGGGAGTAAGAGACTCCATGCCCAAGCCTGTTCAGTGTTTGGATGAGCTCAGTGTTACCTGTCAATGTTTTTACTGCATAAGGAAGAAGAAGGTGCTTTGGTGGTTTGTGTTGACCACATGTCACAGCATATATTATGTCCTGACTAAATGACTGAACCAGAGCATTGACTCTGTGTTTGAGTTTTGGTGTCAGGATTTCCAGTGAGCAGTCCAACAAGAAGCCGTTCTAGTTGTTCTGGTATGGACATATGAGCATATCTATCTTTCACATCAGATGGGTGGAAGGGCCAGGGAGTCACAGTCATCTCCTGTCTAATGATTGATCTGATATATGATGAAGTTTGATCTATGATCTTGTTGAGATTGGTTGACTTGGCCCTCCAAACTTTGAGCTCCCTCTGTAGAGTTTGATTTTCCAAGACAATGTCCCTTAAGGATACACTTTTAGGAACCATCAACCATTTTCCTTTGTCATCTGGAAATATATCTACTGAATTGCCCAGCTCAGATTCAAGTTTCCTACGAATGTGATTCCTTGTAGAATCTTGCCTGAGTGTAACTCCACCAGATAGCATGAAAGATTCAAGTTTCGTGACCAAAGAAGTGACTTGTACAATCATCTTGTTGGGTATGATATCAGTTCTGATATAATTGAAAAGGTCTTTATAGGCTTCCCTTTCAATCCTTTTATACAATTCATCACCATCTGTTTCTTCATCATTCTCTTTGTACTCTGGTGCCTTTTTCTTCATTCTGGTGTAATCCTTATAGCATGCACGATGATAGTGCGCCTCTGCAGCTACTATGTCTCTGCTTGTTACTGCTAGAATCTTTTCATCTCCATTTTGGGTTGCACATTCTCGTAGTGTTTGGTCAGCTCTGAGTTGTACAGCTTGTGTAAGCTTTTCACGCACCTGGGAGCCCTTTAGAACCTTCTTCATCCTATCACAAAAAATGCAGATTTTATCATACACTCTTGCTTCTGATGAAGATCTCCTCCTTGGCCTTTTTGATGTCTCACCAGCTTCATCAGTAATGCTTTCTTTGACTTTCCTTTTCAGAGTCTCTAAGTCTCTCTTCATGGTGAATAGGCTTCAGCATTTTCTGTGATAGTAGATTATTGGGACTTCTTTTTCTCCAAGTTCTTGCGCAACATCTAAAATAGGCGCATACTTTCTCACTTTGGCTGCTTCAAGTAATGTTTCCCAGGATGTATAGTCTCTTGAGGACTAACTAAATGGTCATCATCTTCTTTTGATGTGTCCTCGTGTATGATACACTGTTTCATAGAATCTCTGTGTGTATGGCTCTCCATTCTGATGCAAATTGATTCAGCTACTCCAGATCTAAATCTACTCTACTCGTCTCTCTCACCACAGTACATGAAACAAAAAAAACTAAAAATAATAATCACTAACATTGCTGATGAAAAAATCACCTGTGTGTTTACGTTCAAGTTGAATAACCTCTTAACCTGCACAGTAACAGCTTAACTTCTTAACCCGCACAGTAACATGTTAACACATGATTAATTGATTAAAATGTTCTTTACGCTTTCTCCTAGGATCACGATCGTCCATGCTTGCTGAAAGAAGGGTGTGGCTCTAATGCAGTCCACTTTAGATGATGTTAGAACAGTGGTTGGCTTATAGACATCCAATCAAATGTTTGTTCATATGGGTGGGTGGAGTCAGATGACAATAATTATAGATCTAGACAGCCTTGAAAAGTCATGTCCATGGATCAAATGGGATATCTTTATAAATTGTATCATAAATGTTGTATTTTTAGTGTATTTTCATCACATCCAGAGTTAGATTTGTAGTCAAGGAGTAGGAGAACACATACAGTTGCATTATTATCCATGGAATATTGGTTATAATGGTCATATTGCCTTTTAAATTAATATTATGTACTAGGCTAGGGTAAAAATATGATGTTTTCCTTCATTGTATCTCCATTTACTCTGGAATGGTAATAGATGTGGGTTTACTTACACTGGATTCATATGTCCTAGCTTGTTACCTATCAAAGGAGACCAGAAACATGCATATAGGCCTTATGGTTCAGGAGCCATCATGATTAATTTGGGGCATGTAATTTCGGACAGGAGGCCTGAAAAATATGCTTGGTAGTGTTATAAAACATGTGATAGCACACATTTGGAGGCAACTGCTGCATTGCTATCACATATTTTCTAGAAGCAGGGGTGTATACCTTCCCAAAAATCACTATGAAAGTTAGTCCCCCAAGATGGTAGCCGCGGCCCAAATTTGGGGCCCTGGCTCACGGCCTATCTCTCTCTCTTCATCTTTGTCCTCTGTTGTCGTGGGGAGTCTGTTACTGCGGTGACGTTCAGTCAGGCCGTCCTGTGAGACATTAACTGGTCTAATGTTCACCATCACTCCAGTGACAGAGGGGCTGGTGGTGGAGGGAGAAGCTGCAGGAGGAGTTGGAGTAGAGAGTGATACTGAGACAGGGGGGCTGGTGCTGGAGGGAGAAGCTGCAGGGGGGAAGCATGCTCCCGAAATAGGTGCACAGCCAGGGCCGGTGCTAGGTTCATCAGATGGAGGGGGGGCCCCTCTCCCCGTGGATGTAGGGGGGAATGAAGCTGACGCAGAGGCCAGTGGTGTTGTGGAGAGAGGGGGGGGCAAAGTGGTGGAGGGGGGGGGTCAGAATGGGAAGGAGATTGAAGTTGAGGGGAGCACACTGGTGGGTGAGGAGGGGATGGATTTAGAGGGGGGTGCTAAGGAGAGGGAGAGTGGGTCTGAGGAAGAGGCATTGGTATCTGGTGATGGGGGTGAGGATTTGGAAAAGGAGGGGATGTATACTGCAAGGGAGCTCACCCGGTTTCTTAGGGAAACCAAAAACAGGAAAAATTTTCCATTGGGACGTTTTTTCCCAGATCAAGAAACGTTTTTAAGGTCTGTGATGCATGCTAACAAGGTCACAGGTGGGGGTTTAATGATGACACCCAGGAGGAAGTTCCGACTGAATAAGTGGGCTACTAATGTCAGGAAAAGTTTGTCATCAAATACAGGTGTATAATGTATGGACTGTATGGTGCACATCTGCTGGTGGGTTTCTTTTTCTGGTTCTTGTTCTCTGTTTTCTCCCTCTTTTTTCACATGGAGGTCCTTCGGATTGATGGTGCTGGGGAGGGTGTGAAAGGGGGGCTGTTTTCTGATTATGCAAAACAGAAACATTTAAATGTTATTTTTGTACAAGAGACCCATAGTGATGTGGGTAATGAGGTTGACTGGGGACTCAGTTGGAGGGGGGGATTGGTGATGAGTCATGGCACTAATAATAGTGCAGGGGTGGCTGTCCTGTTCTCTCCTGGACTTGGGGTCAATATTACATCGCAGAAGGAGGTGAAGGTGTGGTGGGACAGAGTGATCCAGAGGCCGGTTACTCAGGGCGACAAGACTGGCCTGGAGAACCTCCAGACCCTGGTGAAGTGCATCACCCTCCGGCGCACCAAGAGCAGCGAGGGGGCGTCTGGTGGAGCGCCTGGGGCGGGGCCTGTCCAGCGGTTCAGACGAGGAGTGTTCTGTCTGCCTGGAGTCGGACCGCCTGCCTGTCATCACACACTGTGCTCATGTCTACTGCCGCTCTTGCATCACTCTGGTCGTCAGCACGGAGCAGGAACATGCGCGCTGTCCTCGCTGTCGAGGTGAGATCAGGGCCAGTCGGCTGGTGGAGTTCCCACAGGAGATGGAAGAGGAGGAGGTTAAAGCTCTGATGGACAACCTGCTCAGGGTGCGCGATGAAGACGGCAGCATCAAGAGTCTGGTGGTCTCTCAGTTCACACGTTTCCTCACCATACTAGAGACCCCATTCAGGGACCATGGTTTCAGTTTTGTGCGTCTGGACGGCAGATTGACTCAGAAGAGGCGGGCCCAGGTCATCAGGGAGTTCCAGAGCCCCGGCCGCGGCCTCGTCATCTTGCTCCTGTCACTCAAGGCTGGAGGGGTTGGGTTTAACCTGACCGCTGGCCTGCCTCCCACGTCTACCTCATGGACCCGGCGTGGACCCTGCATCGGAGCAGCAGGGTGTGGACCGCTGCCACCGTTTTGGGTAGACCAGGAACGTGGTCGTCACCAAGTTCATTGTGAGGGACTCTGTGGAGGAGAGCATGGTGGAGATCCAGAGGGAGAGGCAGGACCGGGTGGAGAGTGCTTGGGGACTGGGGAATGCAATGGGTACTGTGGGGGGGGAGGGGCTGAACATATGCATTTGAATGTCAAGTGGTTTTTATGTGCTGGAGGAGGTTTTTGGAGTTTGTAGGGGTGGTTGTGGGTGTGTGTGTGTGTGTGTGTGTGGGTGTGTGCGTGCGAGTGTGTGTGTGTGTGTGGGTGTGTGTGCGGGTGAGTGTGTGGGTGTGTGTGTTGTTTTTATGAAGATGCCGTGAGTTTTTTGTGTCTCTATTGACTGTTTTTAGTTGACATGTTTTAATAAAAGAACATCAAAAGTCTCTTCTGCAACACTGTCTCTCTCTACCGCTCTATATGAACAGAGATCACTATGGCATGCACGTCTCTCAATTCAATTCAATTCAATTCAAATGGCTTTATTGGCATGACGTACTTCTACATGTTGCCAAAGCAATATTAAACATAAACATGGATTACAAACAGATATAAGTACATACAAAATATCATCGTAAAATAAAACATCAAGTATTACGGCGTAAACATGTCAGGTGACTGTCACTCACTGTCTGTCTCTCTCTCTCTCTCTCTCTCTCTCTCTCTCTGTCTCTCTCTACCGCTCTATATGAACAGAGATAATAATATAATAATGCAGGACCTCTTTAGGGGGTCTTTATTCGGCATGCAACGAACTGGACATGCAATTGGAGCGGCACACACACACCCACACACATGCATTGTCTTTTTCTCAGTCGCCGATGCGATTGAGTCTCTGCACTTGACCCATCCCGTCGTCCTTCCCCCCATGGGCAGCCGGGAGCAGATAGGGCGTCAACGTGAGCTGCGCCCCGGGGACCAATCCAAGTGCTCCTGCCCGTCTTCGTCAAGGACGCCACAGCGTTAGCGATCTGTTGTGCATGTTTTTCCATTGGGTTTATCTTATCGGGGGGGAAACCCTTGCGAGCACGGGGAGAACATGCAAACTCCACACAGAGGGGCCTGGGAGATACCCCACCTGGGTACCTGGCATCTTGGAAACCTGGTCCCCAAGCAGGAATCGAACCCTGGACCTTCTTGCTGTGAGGCAACAGTGTTAACCACTACACCACCGTGCCGCTCGGCCACTATCTCTCTCTCTCTCTCTCTCTCTCTCTCTCTCTCTCTCTCTCTCTCTCTCTCTCTCTCTCTCTCTCTCTCTCTCTCTCTCTCTCTCTCTCTCTCTCTCTCTCTCTCTCTCTCTCTCTCTCTCTCTCTCTCTCTCTCTCTCTCTCTCTCTCTCTCTCTCTCTCTCTCTCTCTCTCTCTCTCTCTCTCTCTCTCTGTATACCTCTACCTTCCTAATGTCCAGCGCCTATAGGGTGCACACGTTGCTCTCTCTCTCTCTTCTTTTTCTTTAATGCTCTTCCTTTTCTTCATCGATCTCCCTGATGCACAGCATCTGTAGCCTATGGGGCGCATGTCTCTTTCTCACTCCCTATAACCCTCCATCTCTCCCTCTATCCCTATCTCCCTCTCTCGCCCTCCGTTCCTCTCTCTCTCTCCCTCTCTCTCTCCCTCCCTCCTTCTCTCCTCCCCTCCCTCCATAATAGAGGCCTATTAATAATCATGTGTTTCTCTCTCGCTTTCTCACCTCCCTCCCTCCCTCCCTCTCTCTCCCTCTCTCCCTCTACCCTCCCTCTATCCCTTCCTCCCTTCCTCCCTCCATCTCTCTCTCCCTATCTCACCTCTCCATTTCTCCCTCCCTCCCTCTCTCCCTCCTGCCCTCCATCTATCCCTCCCTCTCTCTACCTCCATCCTTCTCTCCTCCCCTCCCTCCATAATAAAGTTAATTAATAATAAGGGTTTCCTTCCTCTCTCAATCTCTCTCTCCCTACCCCCCTCTCCTCCCCTCCATCCATAATAAAGTTAATTAATAATAAGGGTTTCCTTCCTCTCTCACTCTCTCTCTCCCTACCTCCCTCTCCTCCCCTCCATCCATAATAGAGGCCTATTAATAATCATGTTTCTTCTCTCTCGCTTTCTCACCTCCCTCCCTCTCTCCCTCTACTCTCCCTCTATCCCTTCCGCGTGTGGCTTTTTCCAAATCCAACAGTGCAAAAATGCGGAAGCATTCGTCACCGCACGCCACTACGGTAAAGCGCCTTTCTTTTCAGGCCCGCTTTGGGAGCTGTCGCGCGGAAATAGGCTGTCTATTGCCATTCTCTTTGACAAACTCTAACCTTAACCAGCTCCTTAACAGCGCCTAAACTTAACCGTTCTAACCTTAACCAACTCCGAAACAATGCCTAACCTTAACCTTAACCTTAACCATGCCTAACCTTAACCATAGAAAGAATATTGCCATTTCCTTTGACAAACTCTAACCTTAACCAGCTCCTTAACAGCGCCTAAACTTAACCGTTCTAACCTTAACCAACTCCGAAACAATGCCTAACCTTAACCTTAACCTTAACCATGCCTAACCTTAACCGGCGAAAGAATACACGTTAAAAAAAAATCACGTTAAAAAAAATATATTTGACGGGATTCGAACTCACCAGCAACTAGCTGTAGGATCCACAGCCATGGCGTCTTGCCAATTGAGCTATTTCTGGATACTGAATTTGGGGCGGTGACTTATATATATTGTTAAGGCGGGATCTCATGCGCATGCGCGAGCACCTCGCGAGCACCTCGCGAGCACGCCGGCGCACGCACGCACCTGAGCGAGCACGCCGCCGCTGGGCGCTGCGTGAAGGAAGATGAAAGGCGCATTACCGCACGCCACTACGGTACCTCCGGTGACGAATGCGGAAGCATTTTTGCACAGTTGGATTTGGAAAAAGCAAAAGGCATCCCTTCCTCCCTCCCTCTCTCTCCCTTTATCATCTCTCCATGTCTCCCTCCCTCCCTCCCCCTCCCTTTTTCTCTCCTCCCCTCCCTCCATAATAAAGCGTATTAATAATCATGTTTTTACCTTTCCTTGCAGCTTCTTCTTGTTGTAATTAGTGTTCTGCATCGCTGTGGCCCACATGCTTCACCTCCCTGTCTCCCCGTCCTCGCTGAACTCTCCCTCTGTCTCTCTGTCCACCTCTTCCCCTCTCATCCCCGTCTCTGTCCTCCCTTTCATCTGTTATGGTTCATTCTCCTCCTCCCGCAGCCATCCCTCTTCACTTCCTTCTTTCACTCCTTCTCTTCTTGTCCTTCCTGGAGCGGTTCTACTTGTCTCTTGACTTTATTAAAGGATGTTGCTGATGGTGATGATGATGATGATGATGATGATGATGGTGATGATGATGATGATGATGATGACTATGATGATGATGATGATGATGATGATGATGATGATGATGATGATGATGATGATGATGATGATGATGATGATGATGATGATGATGATGAATGATCATCGGTTCAAAGTCCTTCAAATGCTTCAAGTGTTGAGAATCCTTAATGGTCTAAATCAAGTCAAGTGTTCCAATAATCCCCATGGGGAAATGCAAGTGTCATAGCAGCATGGGGGTGCAGGTAGGGTAGGCACATACATAATAATGACAATAGTCATAACAGTAGTAGTAGTGAACAGTAGTGATAGTGATTATGGTATATGTAGATGGTAAATTGTATTATCATTATGTTATTATTAACTCTGTTGTTATTATATAATGTTATTATTATACCATCATCAACTAAAGTCCATTGTACATAGTAGGGGTGTAAAGGTACACGTATCCGTACCGAACCGAACAAGTTTCAGTGTGTACCGTACCGTACCGAACGGCTGTGTAGTGTACCGAACGAATACAATGGTATGTTAACCATTAATTATTATTATTATTTTTCAAAAAATGTACAAGTCGATTATTAATTTCACTATAGAATATTCGTTGACAGCCCTACAAGTACAATTAGTTACTGCACACCCCTGAGTGGAACATGGAAAGCAAAACTTTCCACCACTGTACGAAAACCGTACCGAACCTTTAGATTTATGACGTGATTCAGCTATAGTTCGGTCGACTAGATTCAGGGGTGAAGTTGCATAATTGTTGAATTTTTTATTTAGTTCGGTTAGCTTTCACACTGCACTTTGTCAAGCCAAGCGCACCAAACACCAAATGTCACGCTGTCAAAATGGTTGAGTGAAACTCACTGACTGAGCCTGACTTTGACAAGCGAACCAAACTTTCTAAACAAAGCCATGTAGTCACACAGGTCAGGCCTTGGACATCATTTTGAATCCCATACATGAAAAAGGGGCTTCAAACGTACAGGAATATTTATTTAATTTTGGTAGTCATTTCTAGTCAGAAGCTGACTGCGCACAGTAGGGGTGTGCAGATATGCCATTATCTGTATCTGTATATCTATCTGTATCTGTTCAACCAACTAAATTATCTGTATTTGTATTTGGATAGAATACCGGAAGTGGGCGTGGCAATACAAGATGGGAACAGGCATAATTAAATTAACAAATTAACATTAGATTCAAGGGAGTAAATTTGGCAAATGTTGTATTTTCTAACCTAATATTCATTGGCAATGCAATTCTTGTGCCTTCAAAGCATCAAACTGATTTAATATTGGCATATCATTTATTATGAAATATATCTATATCTCCTCATACTGTACTTTTCATCTCTCTCTCTTTTTATTTTTAACTAAACTAAGTTTGATGAACTGTCTGAACCCCAACAACCCTTTTTTGCCTGTATACATTTTTCTTTATCTGGGTGTTATTAAATTAAATTAGACAACTCTTGCACCATAAATCCAACGGTATCCTCCTTTCATGACTTTTCCTAAATAATTAATTAAATTATTAAATAATTAAATAAAATATTAATTTAATATTAAATAATATAATAATCCTAATAATGATGAAGATGAAGAGGAGGAGGAGGGTAGTGTCTGTCCTCCCGTGTCTTAGGTACACAATTATTTAAAATCATGGGAACAGGGTGAACAAGCCAGTGTCTGTCCTCACAGTATTATCAGAGACAAGCAGCCCAACTTATTATGAAAAAAAAAAAAAAAAAGGCTGAAAATGTCGACATACGTCAGACTATAGTAGCACAATAGGCTATATTATGATAGATAGATTAGATAGATAGATAGATTGTACTTTATTGTCATTATATTTGCATACAACGACATTTGGGACTCAAACTTAAGGTTATACAAGTAATAAAAGAGAAACATAAAATACTATACAGAAACATAAAATACTATACAAGAAACATGAAATGATATACAAGAAACATGAAATACTATACAGAAACATAAAATACTATACAATAAGACAATGTTACAATACTGTACAATATACAAAATAACAACAATATACAAAATAACAATACACAAATAACAATCACAGTGTCAGATGGTAGTGGGTGGGTATTGCACTGTGGATATTGCACTTGAGGGGTAGGATGGTGCACAGTGTGGGAGGAGGGGGAAAGGTGAATTATTAGTGCATGTTAGAGTTCAGGGTGGTGATGGCTCTGGGGAAGAAACCGTCTCTCAGAGCCTGTTTGTTCTGGCTCTGATGCACCTGTAACGCCTGCCCGATGGCAATAGGTCGAACAGGTGGAAGCCAGGGTGTGAGCTGTCCTTCGTAATGTTTTTTTGCTCTGTTGAGGCAGCGGGAGTTGTGCAAGTCCTTCAGGGAGGGGAGGATGCAGCCGATGATTCTCTGTGCCGAGTTTATGACCCTCTGAATCGCCTTTCTGTCCGCTTCAGTGCAGCTGGCGCACCACACTGTTATGCAGCACGTCAGCAAGCTCTCAACAGCAGAGTGATAGAAGGTCACCATCAGCTGCTCCTCCAGTCTGTTCTTCCTCAGCACCCTCAGGGAGTGAAGTCTCTGCTGGGCCTTCTTGATGACCGCGGTTGTATTTGCGGTCCAGGAGAGGTCAGCAGATATGAGGGTACCGAGGAACTTGAAGGAGCTGAATCTCTCCACATCCTCACCGTTGATGCAGAGGGGGGTGGAGTCTGCACTATTCTTCCTGAAGTCAAAGATGAGTTCCTTGGTTTTTGTGGTGTTCAGTGCTAGGTTATTCACAGAACACCACGCTGTTAGTTTCAGGACCTGATCTCTGTATGCAGACTCATCCCCCCCTGCAATAAGTCCAAACACCGTCGTGTCGTCAGCAAATTTGACGATGATGTCCTCCGGGTGGGCTGGACTACAGTCATGGGTGTAGAGGGAGTACAGCATGGGGCTCAGCACACAGCCCTGGGGAGAGCCGGTGCTGAGTGTGCGGGAGGAGGAGAGGTGGGGGCCGAGTTTCACCGTCTGGGGTCGGTTGGTCAGAAAGTCCTTAATCCAGGAGCAGGTGGGTGTGGGGAGGCCTAGATCCAGCAGTTTGGTGACCAGGGTGTCTGGGATGATTGTATTAAAGGCTGAGCTATAATCGATGAAGAGCATTCTGACATAGCTCCCCCGGTGTTCCAGGTGGCTCAGCGCAGGCCTTGATGTGGTGTAGGACCAGCCTCTCAAAGCACTTCATGATGACAGGTGTGAGTGCTACTGGCCGGTAGTCATTGAGGCTGTCTGTGGCAGCTTTCTTGGGTACCGGAATAATTGTCAATTTAAGATTGCAGATTTAAGGCAGGGTGTGATGAGTGCTTGTGCCAGGGAGAGGTTGAAGATGACTGTGACGATGTAGGAGAGCTGGTCAGCGCATGCTTTGAGCACCTTCCCAGGTACTACGTCTGGACCAGCCGTTTTCCTGGGGTTCACTGCCCTGAGCACCCGCCTGACGTCATGCTCCTCTAGAGTGAGTGTGGGAGTGCTGGGGGCTGGTGGGGGGCGAGGGGGTACGGCTGTGCCTGGTTGTGGTGTCTTGAAGCGAGCAAACAAGCCGCTCAGCTCCTCGGCCAGCGACACATCCCAGTCCCCGGTTGTTGTGTCACAGTCTCTGCAGTTGGTGATGTTCTGTATGCCCTGCCACATCTGCCGTGGGTTGTTGCTTGAGAGGTGGTCTTCAAACCTCTCTTGAAACGTGATAAAAGTGTTCCTTGCACTTCTATATGTGTAAGTAAATCAAAAACCCAGAATATAGACAGCTGCTACTCAGAAAGGTATAATCAAAGCATAATGGCATGGCATATGAACATTATTCATATCGATCATATTTGTTCATAAACTTGGACACAATGACAACCACTGAATGAAGTGCAAGGCAATGTTGGGTACCTGTGTAAATGTGTGTGACTTGCCTAACTACAAACAGATGCCTGAGGCAGATCCATCATACAGATAAAAGCATTGGAATGATTAGTGTAGCTAAGGGGCTACACAACCCTGACTGTATTGAGATATTTTAGATTAAACCACTACTAAAGAATATTAATAGCCAGACAGTACAGTTAGACAAAATGGCAGACACTCCATTGACTGCACGGGGACAGGGATACAAGTTGAACAAGCATCATGTTTAATGTTAATAGCAAACATACATATTATTTATTACGGTTCTCCTTTAATACTAGAATGTCAGTGCAACAAAGTCAACGGTAACGAATGGTTCCTAGACTACGGATACTCGACCGGTGGAGCTCTGAAGGGAGTGAGACGAAACGAGGCGATACAGGGAAAAGCAAGATGGTGGCTGGAGACGATGGTTAATCTCTAGAGCTCCTGCTCCAGAGAAACTGTAGACTGGTCGGATAATCCTGTCGTCGCTGGGAGAAGGGGTCTCGTACGGAACCGGTCCTTGTATTCCTAGCGCCCGATGGCAGGGTTAATAGCTATTAATCCAAAAGCCTGTTGGCATAGATGGTAGCTAGTTAGCTTCGTTTGTACGTGAAGCTAACACGCAGACGGTCTCCAATGAGTAGTTATATCCAAACGCCGCTGGGTTTAACTATAAGTCTCTCCACGTTACTTCGCTTACACAAGTCACTATACTGTGCCAATAATGGCTCGACAATATTATAGTTGTATCTACGTAGCCATTAGCTCTCTATAACGATACACCGCTATCGGTCTGTGTACAACTGCACCAGACGTCTTTCACTCTCGCTCTGCTAGTTTTCCTGTTATGCTGCTGCTGCTGCTGCCGCACGTCGTCTACCCAACATACTCTATCTGGTTCCCTGTTGGACCCAGCCTGTTCACCTGTACAGAATCAATGCGCTCGCTCTGGGCTTGTCCAGGCATGTCTGAACATGTCTAGAAAACATGTCTAGGGGGCGCGCGCCCTGGCGCCTACAGCGTCAAGAATGGGACACAATAAGGCGAACGAAGAATACTGTTTAGGCAAACAGATGACGTAAAGATATATATCTTATATATATAAACAATATATAAGTTATACAAAATAATAAATGCAGACTTTCAGTGTTAATCTGGACCTTCAGAACAGCCGCCCCTAATTAGTCCGCACCTAATTAGTAAATAAAATGTGGGGCACAGAATAATATTAAGGGTCAAGTCAACGTCTCCATAATGTGCTATGGGGAGTTGGAAGTAATCTATAAAGTCGTGGGTTATCGTCGTCGTCAGGGGGGTCAGGGAACGCAGGAAGCTCTATCAACTTGGCTACTGGTCTGGTATAAGTCAGCCCTTGGACGATGACTTCTGCCGCTCTGACCTTCCCATCTGAACCATTAATCACTCTGCTCACACGGCCGGCTGGCCACGTAGCTCGGGGTAGTGACTGGTCTATTATCATCACGACGGTACCCACGGTCAGGTTGTCCCTGTCTTTCACCCATTTCTGACGGGCTGGAAGGGAGGGTAAGTAGCGTAGGAGGAAGCGGGCCCAAGACTGGTCGGCCAGTACTTGGCTGTGTCTCCACATTCTCCGTCCGTTCATCCCGTCCTGTCTGTACACCGTCTGAGAAAGGGCAGGGTCCGGCCGCCCCATCAAGAGGTAGTTTGGGGTGATGGGTTTGATGTCAGCTACGTCGCTTGGAACGTAGCCGAGGGGCTTGAAGTTCAGAACTCCCTCTTCTCAAGCCCTCGGGTAGGCCACTGATCCGTACGCCACTTCTGAGGCGTCGCTGAAGACGTGCAAGTCTATCTGACACGTCTCCAGTCGCACGGTAGAAGGGAAGTAGCTCCGCGGGATGGCCACGACAAGTTCATCCTCCCACTCTCTCCCTGTGGTGGCTAGGTGCTCGGGTATGGGGTCGTCCCAGCCCTGCTCCTTGTCCCACAGTTCTCTCACCAGCATCTTCGCCCGGGTGGTGTAGGGGAGGATACATCCCATTGGGTCGTACTGGCTGGCGAGTGTTCGGTACACACTCCGCCGAGTGGTCAGTCTAGTCGTGGACGTCTCTTGATCCGTCCTCAGAGGTGTGTGTCGGTAGTGAAGCGAGTCCGCCTTGAAGCGCCAGATGAGGCCCAGAGTCATCTCTTGCGCTTCGCCTGGGGTGTGTGCCATCCAGGTCTCGCTGCTAGCGGCTTTAGTCTCTGGAGGGAGGTGCTGGAGAACTTGAGGGTCGCTACTGGCCCACTGTCGGAGGTCGAATCCACCTTTGGCTACCGAACCCCGTAGCTTCATTAGGATGCTCTCTGCTTCTTCTGTCGTGGATACGCTCGGTAGGCAGTTGTGCGTCGCTCCCTTAGGCACATGCAGAGTGGGCATCCCGTCCCGTCTCAAACGTGGGGTTGCGTATCTTAGCACTCCGTCGACCTCGACTCTCGTAGTCTTCTGCTCTAGTAGAGCGATGGCATACTTGTCCTCTTTGGACCGAACCATCTTGCGTTCGGTCTTGAATGGCAGCGCGTCTAGTGTCCATAGCCTCTCAACGTGCTGTAGGAGAGTGTTGTCTGTGTCGCTCACCTTGGTGTAAAGGCAGCGTGTGGACGTTGGTCGGCTGGAAGGCCCGAAGAGGGGGCCCTGGAGCGTCCACCCCAGTCGGGTCTTAACCGCGGCTGGGCATCCTCTGGGTCCCATGTGGGCCGCCTCGGTTGGGACAATGAGGTCCGCGTGGTCGGAGCCAATGAGTAGGGTCAGTGTAGCTCCGCTGATGAGCGGTATGGGCAGTTGGCGTAGGTGGTCGTACTTTTCCCTCAGCTGTGGGATGGGGTAATCGTAGCGTGACAAACCTATGTCGTAGCTTGTGAACGCCTTACTGATGGCGTACCGCTTCTCAGGCTGGTCGATCGCTGCAATGGTGAACGAGACGTTTTCACCTTTGATTGTCTTTAAGTCTTGACGAATGGTACGGAGGGTCATGGTCTCCTCTGGTCCCCGCAGGTCCAACTGGGTCGCGGCGGAAGCGAGGAGGAGTGTCTTCTCCGACCCGTCGTTGAGGACGGCGTAGGTGTCGAGTACCTTGTCCCCGTGACTGAGGAGTACTCGTACTACCTTGAGGAGCACTCTGGTGGTCCCACTCTTCGCGGGGTCGATGTAGAGTACTTCTGTTCTCGAGCTGCTTTGTGGAGCTGGGTTTCGCTTGTTGCTCTCGTGCAGTGCTTCGAGGTGAGCGCCGTCACACTTGCCACACTTCTTCTTAAGGCGGCATTCTGCTGCCATGTGGCCACGCGCGCAGCGGAAGCAGCGGCGGAAGCAGCGGCGGTTAGCTTTAATCCACTGACTTACTTCGACGGTGGTCAGTTTCTTGAATGCGTCGCACTGTGACAGCCAGTGTTCGTTGTCGCAGTATTGACATGCGATCTTCCATTTCCCCTTGGCGGGGGGGTTGTGACTCTTCTGTCGTGACACCGACTCGGCCTGGTGCATCACTGTGATGGGCCTGCTTTGGTCTTTAAACCTCCTCGGTCCCTCTTTAATGTTCGAGCCACCCCATGCAAAGGTGTCAATTCTTAGGCTGCTAACCTCCCTGGCTAGGAAGTCAGCAAGGTCCAGGAGTGACTGTTCTGGGCCATTCGGGTCACGGTAGTTTCTTTGCCGCCGAAAACGTTCTTGGCGGAATGGGGGGAGCTTCTCCAATATGCGCTCCACGTTGGAGTTGGCGTACAACTCGTACATCCCCTTCTCTCGTTGGGACCCGAGCATCCCTACCAGGGACTGTACTTTGACGGATAGGTCGTCCAGGGCTCGGTTGTCTTTAGCTGGGGGGAGACGTTCGATCTCACGTATCTCCTGAATGACATAGTCCCATGTACGTCCGTAGCGTGCGTCGAGGGCAACCAGGGCGTCAGAATAGGGAGTTTGTGAATTGGAGTATGCCAGCGCTATGTTGTGCGCTCTAGTTACCTTGAGGTGCTTAAGGAGAATGGCATACTTGTATGACTCGTCCTGTACTCCGGACATAATTGTCTCTAGGCACATACGCAGCTCGGTATACTGCGCTCGGTCTTCTCTTGTGAAGTCTGGGAATGTGGGTGTCCCAATGTAGGGTGCCATGGATGGCTGTGACACTGACGCACGTGGGGGGAGAGACATCCGTGGCGAGTCTCCCGGTACGTGGGGTCGTTGGTTCGTGCTGGGCGGGAACCAGGGGCTGGGTTCCCAGGCACTATTCCTCTGTGCCGTCTGGTGCTCGAACTCCCCACTGGGACGTGTTGGGGGTTCATAACGCAGCGTGTCGGGACTGAGACCGGGGCTGCGCTGAGCCTCCTGGTCTGAGATGGAGTAGTGCGGGTGGGCTTTCTGTCCTCCCTCGTCCTCCGTCAGGCTTTGTAGTCGCTCGGCTAGCTGCTCTGCAACGTAAGCAGGTTCTTCCCGTAGGCGGGGTCCCGTGTAGCTTTGTCGGGGAAGGGAAGGTGCCCTCGACCGTGTCGTGATGATCTCCGGGAGCTCCGGGTGGAAGAGTGGGGAGTCACCCTCTGGAGCGCTTGCTCCATCATTTGTGCTTGTAGACGGTCTCGCTCCGCCTCGCGCTGCGCATTGGCGCGGTCTCGTTCCATGTTTTCTTCAGCCTGGAGGCGCCTCTCTTCCAGTCTGATGGTCATCGTGGCGTCAGCCTGGAGGCGACTCTCTTCCAGTCTGAGATGTTCGCGCTCACTCTCTCGTTGCGCCTGGAGGCGGTCTCTTTCCGCCGAAGTGGTTATCGTGGCGATCAGGACTTGCGCTAGCCTCTGGTCGGCCTCGCTTGGGGATGACGCTGATGATGGTGATTTGGAGTTGGCAGGGCTTGGCGGTGACCTGGTCTCCTCACGCGCTCCGAGGTCCATCTCGGAGGCGCTGTACTTTGTCTTCTCCCGCGCTCCGAGGTCCATCACGGGGGCGCGGTGCTCTTTACTCTGGTGCGCTCCGAGATCCATCTCGGGGGCGCGGCGTTCTATGGGTATAGTCAAGTCATGCCCCGCTTGTCCCCCCGTAGGCTAAGTCAGTTTCACTTAAACTAGCTTGGGTCTCTACCTCTGGGGTTGACAGGTCGATAAGGTTGGGCATACTTGAGCTACTAATGTTATCCTTGCTTAACGTCCTCGTAGATAAGCTAGGAGGTAAATCTACAGCGTAGTTCTCCAAGTGGGGAGGGGGCTGACGCTGGCGCCTAGGGCGCTCTAATGGGGGAGAGCCGATTGGAGAGTGTCCGCCGCTGGCCATATTATCACTAATATGATTATTATTACTGATACCCTCCGGCTCGAAGGACCAATTGTAGCTAAGGGGCTACACAACCCTGACTGTATTGAGATATTTTAGATTAAACCACTACTAAAGAATATTAATAGCCAGACAGTACAGTTAGACAAAATGGCGGACACTCCATTGACTGCGCGGGGACAGGGATACAAGTTGAACAAGCATCATGTTTAATGTTAATAGCAAACATACATATTATTTATTACGGTTCTCCTTTAATACTAGAATGTCAGTGAAACAAAGTCAACGGTAACGAATGGTTCCTAGACTACGGATACTCGACCGGTGGAGCTCTGAAGGGAGTGAGACGAAACGAGGCGATACAGGGAAAAGCAAGATGGTGGCTGGAGACAATGGTTTCTCTCTAGAGCTCCTGCTCCAGAGAAACTGTAGACTGGTCGGATAATCCTGTCGTCGCTGGGAGAAGGGGTCTCGTACGGAACCGGTCCTTGTATTCCTAGCGCCCGATGGCAGGGTTAATAGCTATTAATCCAAAAGCCTGTTGGCATAGATGGTAGCTAGTTAGCTTCGTTTGTACGTGAAGCTAACCCGCAGACGGTCTCCAATGAGTAGTTATATCCAAACGCCGCTGGGTTTTTACTATAAGTCTCTCCACGTTCCTTTCGCTTACACAAGTCACTATACTGTGCCAATAATGGCTCGACAATATTATAGTTGTATCTAAGTAGCCATTAGCTCTCTATAACGATACACCGCTATCGGTCTGTGTACAACTGCACCAGACATCTTTCACTCTCGCTCTGCTAGTTTTCCTGTTATGCTGCTGCTGCTGCTGCCGCACGTCGTCTACCCAACATACTCTATCTGGTTCCCTGTTGGACCCAGCCTGTTCACCTGTACAGAATCAATGCGCTCGCTCTGGGCTTGTCCGGGCATGTCTGAACATGTCTAGAAAACATGTCTAGGGGGCGCGTGCCCTGGCGCCTACAGCGTCAAGAATGGGACACAATAAGGCGAACGAAGAATACTGTTTAGGCAAACAGATGACGTAAAGATATATATCTTATATATATAAACAATATATAAGTTATACAAAATAATAAACCCAGACTTTCAGTGTTAATCTGGACCTTCAGAACAATTAGTGTACTTTTTTTTCATTGAAGAAAAGATAGTATGCAGCATAGATTATATAACAGCTTCACAGTTATGAGGTTATGAGGTTTTGACATCGCTTTGCATGTGTCTCAACACTATAGAGGGGAGAAATGGGAGTGAATAGCCTATTTTGGGGTGTCACAGTTAAGATGGTCAGAGACAACAGGCGTAGATAGGATTGTTTTCGTGTTTATATGTAACTTGGAAATGTTGACACAACAGGGAATATGCTCATAATATTCCTAGATATTAAATGCTTTTTCTGGGGCGACAGTGGCTCAGGAGGTAGAGTGGTCATCTAGTAATCAGATGGTTTCCAGTTCAATTCTGGCTCCTTCCGGCAGCTGGTCGAAGTGTCCTTGAGCAAGATACTTTCCCCCTAACTGCTTCAAAATAGAAATTGCCTCTGCTGTCGGTGTGTGAATGTGTGAGTGAATGGGTGAATGTGAGGCATAGATTGTAAAGTACTTTGGATAAAAGAGCTATACAAATGCAGTTAATTTACCATTTACCATTCTGTGAAAGCATTCACTTCCCTTCTAGGCACGTTGGCTCTGCAGAATCAGAGAATGCTATGCAAGCGTTTACAAAGAGCAGTGGCCGCACTCTTACAAGCCTGTCTCTTGAACACTGTTCTGCATGAATGCGCGTGCCAAGGCTTCCAAGAGCGTTGAGTTCACCAGCTAAGGACACAACTCTCGACTATGTGACTGTTGCATTCGCAGATTATTGGATCTTTTATTTCCTCATATGAAAATCCTCAAATCATTAAATTAAAGTACTGAAATGTATTTAAGTAGTTTTTTATTGAAGAAAAGACAGTATTCCGAATATATATATATACCATATATATATATATGCATATTAGTTGTTGTATTTTATATTATCATTGATTTCAATGCATTTTTTATGACTGAGAGACCGGCATAGATGACTGGTAGCTGCTTGGTGGAGCACACGCATAACATAAGGGATTTATTTTTTCAGAAGATAATGAGCATATTCAAGTGTAAAAAATATCTGTGTCCATTGCATTATTATTTAACTACCGTACAGGCACTGAGGAGATGTAGGTTTATTCTGGGTTGCCAGGATGTGCAGGAATAATTAAGCGTAGTGTATTAAGAGGATAAGACGGTTTCTCAATCTAATTTGGCAACACATATCCCCCATACAAAGCCCAATTTTGTTCATGTCACTATACAACTTAATTAAACACTTGTTTGGTAAATGGGAGATTATATATGTGGAGTGGATACAAAAAAAATCATGTGATCTCCAACACAAAGTGACAGCCGTTTATTTGGATATTGTTCTGGCCAGGACAACATTTTCCAAGTTGTCCTGCTTAGCTAAAATCCTGGAATCACTAGTGAATAACCAACTCAAAACAATTCTCTCTAACACTCTGTTCTAAGGCCCCATCTGGTTTCAGAGCCAACCACAGTACAATCTCAGCTACCACTTTAGTTATAAATAATATAGTTTTTGCATTAGACAAAAATAAACATTGTGCTGCCCTATTTATAGATCTGTCCAAAGCATTTGATCATTCTCTTCTGTTGAATAAACTGTATTTGTACAGTATTGGTTTTGATGAGATTGTTTGCGGTTGGTTCCGGAGCTATTTATCAGGCAGAAACCAATGTGTGAAAGTGGGCAAAACCCAGTCAGAATTATTACCCATTACAAAAGGTGTTCCACAAGGATCTATCCTAGGCCCTGTTTTATTGACTATTTATATTATTGATATTATTTTGTCCTTGAAGGGCTGTTATATATATATTATTATTATTATTATTATATTGTAAAAAATGTATGCATTGAAATGTATGTAAGTCTCAACGACATTGAAAATGAGGGTGACCTCAATATTCCTTTTCAAGAATAAATAAAGGTTTGAATACATACATTTTGATGTTGCCTTCATATTTGGACCAATAGTGGCTCATGTCTGTTTGACGGCCCAATCTGCGGAGTGCACTGGATTTCTATCATTTCTAGCATTTCTATTGGCTATAGGCACAAATGTCAGTGACAGATATAGTAATAGATAGTGTGATGAGCCTGGTGGGGTTCAGACTCGCCACGGTTCAAATACAAACAAATTCGAATGGCCACACAAGAGCAATATCAATCAATACAAGTATTTATTGAATTAAGGCAGAATCCAGTTGGAAAGGCAAAATAATGGTTGTGATACAGTCCGAGGGTCAAAAACACAAAACAGGCTCGCAGACAGAAAAAGGGATTGTTCAATACTCAGGGTAGTCGTCTGGTCCAGGGTCAGAACACAAGGGCGTTTCTCAGCCAGTCCAGGGTCCAGTACACAATGAACACCTACTCGCCTCCACCTCTCCTCTCACTACCTCTCACCTTCACAACTCCGAATAACACAATCTCTCTCTCTCAATAACAACAACTCCAACCTCACCTCCGCTCAACTTACTCCTGACTAAACTAGTGACTTTGTAGTGTGTGGGTCTGGGCGTGTGAACGTGAGATGTGGGTGAACTAATTATGTGCAGGTGTGTTCTATCAGTACTAATCAGCTACCTAATTGTCTCTACTCCTTCCGTGGCAATAATATCTCCCATCCTTCACATATCCATGAGAGGGGGGGGGGGGGGTTGAGATCTGCCACAATAGATAGATACAATGGATTAGATTCAGATGCATTTGGGAGAGAAAATGACCGATCTAGAAACTTGAAGATTCTATGCCTTACTTCGGCACACTGCCAGGCAGCCTGTAGGCGACGGAGAGATACACTTTACATTTTGACAGAGAGAAGAGAATCTCCCAATTCAGATACAATTTAAAGCGACTTTATCACAAAGATATTTAATGATTTGCAAAACATCTCTAGTGTCATGTGGGTGCGACACTCAGCTTTAGAGGGTTAAATGCAAAGTTTTAGGGTATTTTCCTGCCTTTGGTCCAATTTGCTTTCACACCTCAAAAGAACCGCATCAGGGTTCACTTGGAAGCTAACCACGGCCCAGAGTTTGGTTGTTTGTTCCGCACTAGAGTTAGAATGAGATTTCACACCACCCCAAACCAACCAGACTATCCGAGGAGACAAACCCGGGTTAGATTAAAACAAACCAAAGAGCTCAGGTGTGAAAGCGCCCTTATACTTCTGTTCCTCGTATCACACTATATGATTCACGGAGGTTATGTTGAATGTTTAAATTGGCTATTTCTTTCTGGCTAAAGGCAATATTGTCCATGTAACATTTCCTCAAATCCTTGCCCTTCATGTTCCATTTAAATTTACTTTCCATTCATCCTGGCTTAGTCATCTAATTAGCCAGTCTTAATATTCATTATCAGTCAATTAAACAGGTCTGCTGCATCAGCTCTCTTCCTCCTTTGCTCCAGCTCCCTTCCCTTATCTCACCTCACCCTCACTTTGGTTTGCAAGATTAACACTTTTATTATTACTACAGAACGCATGACTCCTCCTATCTCCTCTTTCCCTCCATCCTTCCCTCTTTTTTTGAATCTCAAACCCTGCCCTCTTTTCTTGATCCTCCAATCACAACTGTCAATTTCCTCCCTCTCTTCCGCACATCTCTCCTTACCACTCAATATGTCCAGAGATCACTGTTGCATCCACGTCTGTATCTCTCTCTCTCTCTCTCTCTCTCTCTCTCTCTCTCTCTCTCTCTCTCTCTCTCTCTCTCTCTCTCTCTCTCTCTCTCTCTCTCTCTCTCTCTCTCTCTCTCTCTCTCTCTCTCTCTCTCTCTCTCTCTCTCTCTCTCTCTCCATACCACTCCATCACTCCTTCTCTACCTCCTTAATACCCAGCACATATATGGAGTTTATCTATCTCTCTCTCTTTTCTTTTTCTTTAGTACTCTACCTTTCCTTCATCGATCTCCTTGAGGCACAGCATCTGTAGCCTATGGGGTGCATGTCTCTTTCTCATTCCCTATAACCCTCCATATCTCCCTCTATCCCTGCCCTCCCTCTCTCCCTTCCTCTCTCTCTCTCCCTTTCTCCTCTCTCCCTCCCTCCTTCTCTCCTCCCCTCCCTCCATAATAGAGGCTTATTAATAATCATGTTTTTTTATCTTTCCTTGCAGCTTCTTCTTGTTGTAATTAGTGTTCTGCATCACCGTGGCCCACACGCTTCACCTCTCTGTCCACCTCTTCCCCTCTCATCCCCGTCTCTGTCCTCCCTCTCATCTGTTACGGTTCATTGTCCTCCTGCCCCGGCCATGCCTCTTCACTTCCTTCTTTCACTCCTTCTCTTCCTGTCATTTCCTTCTCTTCTCTTCACGGTCTCCCTCCTTCCTGGAGTGGTATACTTGTCTCTTGACTTTATTAAAGGGTGCTGATTGTGATGATGATAGGTGATCATGGGTTCAAAGTCCTTCAAATGCTTCAAGTGATGATAATCCATAATAGGCTAAATCCCCATGGGGAAATGCAAGTGTCATAGCATTATTCTATTGTCTATATATGTACCTACCTACCCTACCTACAGGCATTTGTACATAGGCAAGATTTATGAGGTGATTCAGCTGGATATTAGCCAACAACTATGGCCAACAGTATTTTCTGTCTTGTACTTATGTTCCTTGTACCATTACTGTATTATTCACAAATATTATGTTGAATGTTTATGTTGGCTATTTCCTTTTGGCTAAAGGCAATATTGTCCATCTAACAAAACAATCAGTGCTGTAATATACCCCCAAGGGGGTAAACCTAACAAAATGTCTGTAGCTACAAACAAGCTAAAACATGAGCTGTCAGCATGCTGATGTCAGCATGTCAAAGGATTATTGTAGCACCTTGTGTCGACCAGAGAGCAAGATGTATTGACAAACAATATACTGTCAATATCTCCAGGTTAAACAAACAATATACTGTCAATATCTCCAGTTAGACAAACAATATACTGTCAATATCTCCAGGTTAGACAAACAATATACTGTCAATATCTCCAGGTTAAACAAACAATATACTGTCAATATCTCCAGGTTAGACAAACAATATACTGTCAATATCTCCAGGTTAGACAAACAATATACTGTCAATATCTCCAGGTTAGACAAACAATATACTGTCAATATCTCCAGGTTAGACAAACAATATACTGTCAATATCTCCAGGTTAGACAAACAATATACTGTCAATATCTCCAGGTTAGACAAACAATATACTGTCAATATCTCCAGGGTTAGACAAACAATATACTGTCAATATCTCCAGGTTAGACAAACAATATACTGTCAATATCTCCAGGTTAGACAAACAATATACTGTCAATATCTCCAGGTTAGACAAACAATATACTGTCAATATCTCCAGGTTAGACAAACAATATACTGTCAATATCTCCAGGTTAGTCAAACAATATACTGTCAATATCTCCAGGTTAGACAAACAATATACTGTCAATATCTCCAGGTTAGTCAAACAATATACTGTCAATATCTCCAGGTTATACAAACAATATACTGTCAATATCTCCAGGTTAGACAAACAATATACTGTCAATATCTCCAGGTTAGACAAACAATATACTGTCAATATCTCCAGGTTAAACTCACCACAGGAGGGAGGGAAAGTAGCATTTATGGCAAAATTGTTTATAACTAAAATGACTATACATTATACATCATACGTCATTCACACTGAATGTTGATCCTCTTTTTTATCACCACGCCTCTTTTTGATTACCACACTTCTTTTTGATTACCACAACTCTTTTTGATTACCACACCTCTTTTTGATTAAGTTACCATACCTCTTTTTGACCACCAGCCTCTTTTTGATCACCAGCCTCTTTTTGATTACCACACCTCTTTTTGATCACCAGCCTCTTTTTGATTACCACACCTCTTTTTGATTACCATACCTCTTTTTGATTACCAGCCTCTTTTTGATCACCACACCTCTTTTGATCACCACACCTCTTTTTGATTACCAGTTACCACACCTCTTTTTGATCACCAGCCTCTTTTTGATTACCATACCTCTTTTTGGGGGAAACCACTCAGGGAATAAACAGGGATTAGATGGTGTTGTTCATAAACTACAACTTTAGAACAAAACACAGAATGCCCAGAAATAGTCATTACCTCTTAGTTTTAGGTCACTTGGAGATTTATAAGTGTGATATTAAAATTTAATGTCCAGGTAGAGAAATTAGGAAATAACCTGCATCTGACTGGGGAAATAGGCCTGAAAACAGTCCGAAAAAAGTTTTCACAATGGTGTGAACAGTTAATGACGACTAGTGTTGGAAAGTGATGACGTAACATGATGCACTAACAAAACAACATTTCAAACAACGTAAGCGTTCTGCCTACAGTGTTTATACAGGACAAATACAATGGTGGTCAATAGGAACAGTGTCTGTGTTTCCCCCAAAAGTAGGTGCAGACGGGAAAAAAGACAAAGTACCCCGATGTGCCGGTCTGATGTATGGGGCAAGTTAGCTTTTAGCAAGCTAATGTTAGCTATGTGTTAGCAAGCTAGTTAACTAAGAAACTGTCGTTGTGATTCGAGGATCAAGAAAAGAGGGCAGGGTTTGAGATAGGTGAACAGGGTGGGATGAGCTGGAGGAGGGAAGGGCTTGTTCAGGGTAAATGCCTCTTAGGCTATGTTCACACTGCAAGCCATGGTGCAAAATTCCGATTTATTGCTCAGATAAAAAGAAAAGTTCACATTATTTTTTAAATGTGGCCAGATTCCAGTGTGAACCGGTCACGCTCCTGAACTGACCCACATGCACACATTAACAATAAAAATAAATAAAGAAGATGGACGTAAAACAATTGTGACAAATGTCAATCTAGATTCTAGAGTGACTGAGGTCACATTGCAAAAAAATCAGACCTGAGTCACATATGAGCCACATTTTTTTTTATTTGAGCCACTTGTACCTGCAGTGTGAACGTAGCCTAACAGGTGTTGGTGTGACCTGAGGGGGAGCAGAACCTGTCCTCTACTGTAATGTGGAACGCTGCCTCTAGCTGTAGACTAATGGAACAGCCTGACCCTCAACCCAACCTAAACCTGCCACAGTTCATTTTCATTACAGAAGGTACGTTATTAACGGCAGTGTTGGATATAGGCTACATGAATGCCTGCCATTATTACTCAACCCCATGCCCCCCCCCCCCCCCGCCCTCCTCCCCTCTCTCTCTGCCCCCCCCGCCCGCCCTCCCTCCCCCGCTCATGTCTTAGGTGAATTATTCAGAGACGGCTTGAGATTAAATATTGACCCTATTTCCTGCTTTAGGAATCTAGGTAGTGCAGATCAGAAACTGTGGGGAGGAAATCACAATTTGTCTGGCTATATGTTCGAGTGTGTGTGTGTGTGTGTGTGTGTGTGTGTGTGTGTTTGTGTGTGTGTGTGTGTGTGTGTGTGTGTGTGTGTGTGTGTGTGTGTGTGTGTGTGTGTGTGTGTGTGTGTGTGTGTGTGGTGTGGATATAATAGAACTCATTGATGTGTGTGTGTGTGTGTGTGTGCCTTGAACTGGCCAACGCTCAGCACATCAATAACAAGACGGCCCATGGTGGAGGAGCTTCAGGCACACAACAATAACTATTGATGGATTGCTTTGTGTGTGTGTGTGTGTGTGTGTGTGTGTGTGTGTGTGTGTGTGTGTGTGTGTGTGTGTGTGTGTGTGTGTGTGTGTGTGTGTGTGTGTGTGTGTGTGTGTGTGTGTGTGTGTGTGTGTGTGTGTGTGTGTGTGTGTGTGTGTGTGTGTGTGCGCGCATGTGCGTGCTTGTGCACCTATTAGTGTTGTCACGATACTGGAATTTCGACTTCGATACGATACCTTGAAAAGTATCGATACTTCGATACCATTTCGATACCAAAAAAAAATATATATATATTTTTTTTTTTTTATAAACAAATTTTAGCTTTTGTTGCTGGTTGATTTTCCTCAGCTTCTCTCTGGTACTATAAGACAAGATAAATATAACACTTTTAAAACCCTTTGTTTATCTTTAGATCACACATTTAAAAATAACTGTTCATCTCACTTCAATCATTTTTATTGCAGATGCAGAACATGGTATTTTCTCAAGCAGACAGATGTAACACTGTAATCTGTGTTGCATGTACCTGACAAACTGAACTGTTTGTATTACAGTTAGTAACAGTTTCGATTTTTATTTAAAGATAACGAGAGAGAGAGAGAGAGAGAGAGAGAGAGAGAGAGAGAGAGAGAGAGAGAGAGAGAGAGAGAGAGAGAGAGAGAGAGAGAGAGAGAGAGAGAGAGGGGTAGAGAGAGGGTAGAGAGAGAGAGACGCTATGCTCGGAGCATTTTAGTAATGTTACATTTTCAACAAGATTGCTGCTATTTAAACACTTCATGGAAACAGGGTAACGTTAACCTTATGTCGACTGTAGTATTGTATGACCTCGACATAACGTTTAAACGTTAACGTTACTCCGTTTCCATGCAGTAATTATAAAAGTGGCCAGCTAAGCTAAGGGAGCTAACGGCTAGCAGTAGCTAACGTTAGCTGATAGCTGCCTGTAACGTTACTAACAACTTATCAGCTGTTGATGTCAAGACTTTTGGTTTATTTAATATAAGGATCAGATATGTAAAGGGGTCTAAATAAGTTAACAGGTGTTTGTGATTGGGACTGAGCATGCGCAGTTCGCGCAGCTGCCTTTCAAATGGTGGCTGGCTGTCATTCTCACTATAGCACTGACAGGATCACATCGCCCATTGGTAAGTGGACTTTATTAAGGGATTGGAATTTTAACTTGGCTATGTCACATATGTACAATGTAATGTATCACGTTGGCTGCTGGCTGCTAATGCAGCCTGCGGATAATATTTGCATAGTGCACGGTGTTAGTGATGCTGGCTGAATGAATGAACGTTGTGTCTGAATGTTTGCCGCTAGCTTGTGGCTAGGCTAACGCTCCTCGCCGAAGGTGCAAAGCTGAGCTAGTGTCTTGGTGGCTTTCCCGGTTTGTCACGGTGAGATTCATGTGGGGAACTTTGGTGTATGTGTGTGTGTGCTTTGATGAATGAGCACTGCTATCTTGTCCGCTCAGTGTGTGGGTTGCGCTCAGTGGCTCACGTTACGGAGGAGGAAGTAAACATTGCCATGCATTCTGGGAAATGGAGTAATTCTAGTTCTCCCTCCTTTCACCCACAATTAAAGGGGACATGACATGCTGGTTTGATAAAGTGTATAGTGTAATGTATATTTATAAATAATATAAATATAATTATATATATAATATAATATATAAAATGAATAGTGTATGTATATTTGATAGTGGTATTGATATATTAATATGTATATTGATATTAATATTAATTAATTGATTGATTGGTATTGATATTAATATATATTGTATATTAATATTATGATTAATGTGTATGCACTGCATTTGTTCTGTTTCACAGGTTTTTGACCTATGGTAAGCCTGTGGTCAACTGTGGGAATTATAAAGGTTGTATTGTGGAGAAAACATCTCAACTAGTTTGTTTAAATAAACAAACTCTAATGTCTGTCAGCCCTTTCGGAGGGATTCAAATAGAACATTCTTGAAAGATCCGAACAGTTGATATTATGCGCCATCAGTAGACAACGTATCATGTATTAAACTAGAGTTAATGGTTTAATGCTTCAGTCACAGTGACGTTGAAAGAGCAGCTGTCACGAACCTCTAATTTCTTTATGGAGATCCGCGTTGGCACTGATCTGTAACACCGCTTGCAAATAGCATTGGGGCATCTTCTTTAGCTTGTCCTTCGTTGTTTACTTTAAACCCGAAGTACCTCCAAACAGCACTTCTGCTGTTTTCTTTATCCACAAGCACAAGTTGCGGATGCTTTGCATTTGCCATCTTCAGCTAAAATGTTTGTCGGCTCTGTGAGGGGGAGGGCTGGAGGAGCCGGAGGGGCAAGCGTGCTCTGAACAGCGTGTCAACAACTTGCGGTAGAACACTCGCCAGCTGGTACCGATACTGCAGAAAGTATCGGTATTTCGGGAAATGAGTATCGAAACCATTTTAAATATTCAGTATCGATATGTATCGATACTTCGATATTTTTGACAACACTAGCACCTATACATGTTTGTGATTATTAATCATATGTTCTGCTTTAATTCTGTTTCAGTTATATAACTGATATAGCTGGCAGTGCTTCTCACAATCCTATTCTGTGTGTGTGTGTGTGTGTGTGTGTGTGTGTGTGTGTGTGTGTGTGTGTGTGTGTGTGTGTGTGTGTGTGTGTGTGTGTGTGTGTGTGTGTGTGTGTGTGTGTGTGTGTGTGTGTGTGTGTGTGTGTGTGTGTGTGTGTGTGTGTGTGTGTGTGTGTGTGCGTGCGTGCGTGCGTGCGTGCGTGCGTGCGTGTGTAGTCAGAGCCTCCAGATCAGGATCATTGATGATGAAGAATATGAAAAACACGAGAACTTCTACATCATCTTAGAGGAACCACGCTGGCTCAAGAGAGGGATCTCAGGTGTGTATATCTACCTTGTACATTGTGTGTGTGTGTGTGTGTGTGTGTGTGTGTGTGTGTGTGTGTGTGTGTGTGTGTGTGTGTGTGTGTGTGTGTGTGTGTGTGTGTGTGTGTGTGTGTGTGTGTGTGTGTGTGTGTGTGTGTGTGTGTGTGTGTATGTGTACCGTATGTGTACGGTATATATACGTGTGTGTGTTTAACCTTTATTTAACCAGGCAAGTTTCCAAAGAATACATTGTAATTCACAGCAACGGCTTGGGGTAGAGGGAGGGTTACATACCTACACACACACTCACATGGCACTACGCCTACTGCTCACATGCCTTGCTCAAGAGCACCTTGATGGTAGTTGAAATTTTGAACCAATGGTTTTCCGGTTACAAGCCTCTAACATCTAGGTTACAGCCACCTGAGAGAGAGAGAGAGAGAGAGAGAGAGAGAGAGAGAGAGAGAGAGAGAGAGAGAGAGAGAGAGAGAGAGAGAGAGAGAGAGAGAGAGAGAGAGAGAGAGAGAGAGAGAGAGAGAGAGAGAGATTCTATGCCAAATCACATCAAATCCAGTATCACATATGACCTGATTGTTCCCAGCTGAACCGATGTGTGCAGCCATAGCCCACCAGCTACGCAGTAATCCGACCCCCCCCCCCAGGCGTTTATAGCCTACAATATGTGACCGTTGGAAGGCATCACAAGAGCCTTGCCTCCTGGGGCGCTGTGCTCACTGTGGCCTTTCACCCATCTTCACAAGCCCCATTTCTGATGCTGTTTGTGGGCTTTGTGCTGTATTTCACCTGGGAAATTAAATAATGAAGCAAGGAAAACAACAGCTGCTTCCACTCTAGAATTGTTTCAAGCTGAAAAGACCAGTGTTGATGCATGCTGTGTATAGGCATAGCTGTACCGACCACATCACATACATCACACAGACTCTTTCAGACTCTATCGCTAGTCTGTAACCTACAGTCTCTCAGAGTTAAAGTACAGCCTCTATCACTAGTCTGTAACCTACAGTCTCTCAGAGTTAAAGTACAGCCTCTATCACTAGTCTGTAACCTACAGTCTCTCAGAGTTAAAGTTCATGGCATGTTACTGGTACACATTTCTTGGTATCAGATTTTAGCATCGGGGACATTCTCAACCTATTTTAACCTGGTATCGGACCAGTATTGGTATTGATTCCTCTGTCTGTCAGTCTGTAACCTACAGCCTCTCAGAGTTAAAGTATATATCCAATCAATACATGTAGTCAACAAGCACCGGGTCACGTACACACACAAACACAAACAGGCACAGGCCCACATGTGCGCACAATGCAAGCGCGCGCGCACGCACACACACACACACACACACACACACACACACACACACACACAAACAATTGGATAGCTACATTTTTTCAATTTCGACAGGAGAGGGAGGGAGGGAAGTGATAGAGAGATGGAAAGAAAGATAGCTTTGTTTCCCCCAGCAAGCCAGAGTCCATTAGATAATACAGCACTTGTGGCTTTGAGATGAGGAAGTTAGAGTCACAGCTACAAAAACCATCAGAGCGTGTTAAGAGTAAATGACACGGAAGGCTTAGGAAATAGTTGGATAGACAGCGAGGCACAGAAAGTAATGGTGTGTGTGCGTGTGTGTGAGAGAGAGAGAGAGAGGGGGGGGGGGGGGGGAAGAGATAAAAAAAGAGAGATAGCAGTACAATAGGGTTTTATATTCTATGCAGAGCTATGTTGTACTGCACTGTATTCAGAGCTCTATTCAGAGCTACCTCAATGTTGTCTCCTGCTGTTACTTGGCACTTTTTTCATTGCTGTCATTTGATCATATTCTTGGATTTCTGTACTATATTGGAGCTATACTCAGAGCTACGGCGACATTCTCTGTAATTACCCAGTGTAATTCTGTGTAATTACCCAGAACGTACTGTGTAACTTCCTCGTATGAGTCCGTACATATAACATAGTTCCTACTGGTACTTAAAGGAACACGCCAACATTTTAGGAAATTAGCTTACCGTCTTCTCCAGAGAGAGACAAGAAGATAGATAACAGTTTCCTCTCTGTGCGTTCAGTAGAAAGCTATCTGGCTGCACGTTAGCTTAGCACAATGAATGGAAGCGGACAGTGCCGGTTAGCCTAGGCATTGTCTAACTAACACCTCTCCCGAAGGCTAACCGGCACTGTCCACTTCCATTCATTGTGCTAAGCTAGGCTAACATGCAGCCAGATAGCTTTCTACTTACTGAACGCACAGAGAGGAAACTGGTATCTATCTTCTTGTCTCTCTCTGGAGAAGACGATAAGCTAATTTCCCAAAATGTTGGCGTGTTCCTTTAAATGTAGGTACAGCTGTATTCACATACAGGGGACATTTCACTCTAAATCCACAACTGTTCCTCGTTGTCTTGTTTTCTTCTGCTGTACCTACATTTAAGTTCCAGTAGGAGCCGGTAAATATTTCATGTGTATGGACTCATACAAAGTTACACCATATGTTCTGGGTAATTACACTGTAAGTTCCAGGAAATTACACTGTACAACGTGGGCTGTATTATAAAGTGTTTTATAGCTTTTATTGCTTGTATGGTGTGCTTGAATCTTATATTTTCTTATATTTTATTGGTGTCGTTGGTGCTGCATGGTAAGCATGCTGTATGCTGTAAAATGTACGAAAAAATCGACGTGACATTAAAGCTACAGTGTGTAACTTTTTCATTGCTGGTTGATGTAAACACATCACTAACGGTGAGCGAGCGCGGGAACATCGACACAGACACTACTCTGGTGTACTGAGAAATACAGAGTCCCCTGGTGGTGAGAGGCTTAATCAGCGCTGTGTAAACTAATTTGGCAAGGGCTTAAGACGAGACAGCCTAGGTGAATAGGCTAATATAAATTCTTTGGTGGATTTAGCGATTTTCTTATATTTTGCTTCCTTAACACATTGGACGCCAACAACGTGATAATTCGTTATTGCCCGCCATGCGTTGAACGCCAACAACGTGATAGATTCAAGTCCAGCCTGAAGACATGGCTCAAAAGGGACTATACCTAGACACTTAGCTTAAGGCACCCTTGCATGTTGTATGAGTCTGTATGTATATAAATGTTAAATGGTATATGTGATGTGTTTGTGATGTCACGTTTTGTATGATGCATGTGTTAAGCATCACATTCCCCCACCCCCCTACAAGGACCACAATGGAAATAAGCTCTGAGCTTTGTTGTGTTACATCCTTGGCAGTATATCCCGACTGTGCTCTTCTGTCACATGTTTATTTTTTATATTGTCAAATAAAGTCATTCATTCATTCATAATTCGTTGTTGGGATCAATATTTAATTTTTTTGCCATGGCATTCATAATTCATCCAGCCTCCCTGCGGGACTGCAGCTGCACCCTGTCTGATATTGCAACGCCTCAATACCGCCGCCTGGTGGATGATCGGGCGAGTTACACTCCACGCCAAACCGGAAGTGGCGCTGGTGCATCGAGGAAATCCCTCCGGCAGTAATATCTTGTTACGTGGGTCCAGACAAACACTCGAGTGCATCGGATCGCTTTCGAAACGCAATAATCTATATGATTTCGGCATTTATTGCGTCATACAAACGGGAAATGGATCTAGCAGATCGACGTCAAATAATTGGAATATTTTTCCTCCAGTCTCATCTGCGAACGGTAAGAGGAATATAACGTTATTTTCAGCCCGATTGTTTATTCATTTCACTGCAAACCATCTGCTCGACATATCAACCCATACTAAATAAAGCCGTTACTGACGATCAAGGAATTATAATCAACCCCCCCCCTTTCCTTCACGCATGATGAAGCATAATGTATACCGATCATATACACTTGAATTTTTTAATATAGCGTGTATAGGAAAGAAACGCCAATCGATAATCTATCATATGCTTCAGGGCCTATAACTCGCGTTTTTGGAATTACAGCAGAAAACCTTATAAAACATACTTATATTCTCGACGGTATTAACACAACAATGTATGAATGAAAAAATATAACATTCCCACATCCAGAACGATAGATACCCGATGTTGAATGGGCCATAGTAATGTCGATATAGCTATAATATTAAAAAAGTTATAGCCCTGCAAAGAAGGTAAACATCTCCATAGGCTTACAGCGGTGGCAGACTAGACCCAATGATGGGTACAATGCACGGCACCCAATGTGTTAACTCAAACTAGTGGCAATAAAATATCGAAAACACACAATTTGTTGTTTATTTTATTTCATTTTGTCTGATTGTGTCCATAGATCACAATTACAATACAGAACTTTGTTTTTATGCGTTTTTCTTACACGTAAGATATGAAATGGCCCATTTCCCTAGCACCTACACACCATACTTTCCACATTTCTTCCTATCTATACCCTGCTTCTTTTTAGAGAGGGGTTTGTTGATATATCATTCAAAGCCTGATTTATAGTAATTTTTTATTTTTTTTTAAGATTTATTTTTTAGCGTTTATCGCTTTATTCTACTGGGCAGTCCAGTAGAGAGAGAGAGAGAGAGGTGAAACGGGAGACAGAGTGGGGGGAAGACATTCGACAAATAACGACGGGTTCGGGAATCGAACCCGGGTCGACCGTGCCGCGACTCAGCGCGTTATGTGGTTCGCCACTGGGGTGCCCCGATTTATATACATTTATACCAAAAAAACAGGCGAAAATAAAAAATTGTATGACTGTAGACAGTATTTCCTGATTTATTTGATTTTCTTCCTGGCGATAGATGCAAATTAACACATATTTAATTAGGTAACGCCTATTTTGCATTTCTTAGTTGATATGTACAAAATAAACTGGGAAAGTTTCATAGTGATATCTATTAAAATATTTGTTTTGCCTATTCACCTAAGCTGTATGTGTGTGTGCGTGTGTGCGTGTGTGTGTGTGTGTGTGTGTGTGTGTGTGTGTGTGTGTGTGTGTGTGTGTGTGTGTGTGTGTGTGTGTGTGTGTGTGTGTGTGTGTGTGTGTGTGTGTGTGTGTGTGTGTGTGTGTGTGTGTGTGTGCGTGCGTGCGTGCGTGCCAACAGTAAAGAGGACTGTGATAACATGGTCATATTAAAGTGCCGGCTGAATGACTAACTGCACTTTTCTCTCTCCTTTTCCTCCCAGCTCTGCTGCTCAACCAAGGTAAGAGCATCTATAAAACACACCAGTAAACTCTTATTTCTTTCTTACCCATAGTGCAGACAACTATACCACTCGACTTAATCTATCGCGGAAAGAAAAACACATAATTTCCAACCATCAGCAGTGCACTGCATAAACTGAGTTTGGCAGTGTGTTTATGGTACCATGTTTCACTTTGACAGAACATGCTCAGAATGAAGTTTCAAGGAGCTATCAATCTCCAGCAGCAGTCGCCCTTGGGATCAGCTTTCAGTACCCACCTTCAGACTCTCCCCACAGCTCTTTGTAGTGAGAACGGGAGGCGAGGCGGTATTATTTCTTAGAAAGGTGGAACCCTGGAAACAGCATGTCTACTTCCTCCCTCGTATGTAACGTATACGTGTCTATAGGCTGTTCTGAAGTGCTGCTTGAGAGCCTGTGGACGTACGTGGTTAATCGTTTTTGAATTGAGACTGTTAACCATAAGATATTCACCAAAGCGTTGAGCTCAATATGAAAGTGTACCGTCGTGGATCCATGCAAATGTGTTCATTTTTACTGTATATATATATATATATATATATATATATTTTTTTTTTATCCACTTTTTTTCTCCTTATTTTTCTATTTCTTCCCCCATCCCGATTTCATATTGCCAATTCTCCCCTCCCCTGTCTTGAACGTTGCTAGACTATGTCTCCCACTGGTCGGCTGTAGTAAGGATAGAAGCCTTGCATCACGTGTCCCCTCCGGTACACGAGGAGGCAGCCTGTCGCATCTTTTCACCAGACAGTGCAGACTCTCAGTGGCGAGGAGTAACGCGTGGGAGGCTCACGCTGCCCCCGATACTTCCTGTCTCTGCTGTACAGGCGTCACCCAACCGACCTGTAGGAGTCGCTGTCCACAACGTCCAATCCCCACCCATCGACTTTCCACCCGCTACCTCTGCCAATTGAGATAGTATGACGACTGGCCCAAGCCGGAGGCAACGCTGACTCGGGGAGTCGAGACCGGAGTCTCTTGCATTGGTGACGAGCGCAATCTCCGCTACGCCACCCAGCCGCCCCACATACTGTATATTTCTAAGTTAATCAAATTCCTTGCAGCAGTAGCTAGCTTCCGTATTGTGATGTCTTGTGAAACAGGATAGGTGGGCGGGACTTAATTTGAGGAGGAATTTGATTTGATCGTTGAAAACATTGGCATCAACACTTGGTCTCCAGAGCAAAAAAGTCCATAAGTGGCTCAGGAGGTATAGCGGTTGTCTGGTTAATCGGAAAGTTCCTGGTTCGATTCCCACTCCTCCCAGCAGCGTGTCGAAGTGTCCTTGAGCAAGACACTTAACCCCTAATTGCTCCCGATGAGCAGGTTGGCACCTTGCATTGGTCGCCTCCGCCATTGGTGTGTGAATGTGTGAGTGAATGGATGAATGTGAGACATGAGCTGTAAAGCGCTTTGGATAAAAGCTCTATATAAATGCAGTCCATTTACCATTTACCATATAAGTCGGCAAATGAGACTATTATGTAGCACTATGCTTGTTTTTTTTTGTATTTACTCTATATATATACTCTAAAGAGTATATTTAATAGAGGTGGGCATAGATACATTTTCTAAATCTAGATTAATCTATCTGCAATTCTGGAGTTAATCTAGATAAAAATGGCTCATTTGAAGTCTGCCGAAGGCATTCATAATATGTGTGTTCTACGCAGTGTTGTGCTAGTTACTGAAAAATAGTAACTCAGTTACTTTACTAGTTACCCAAATACGACATGAGGCCTTTATGTAAGAGGATAACATTAAATCAAAGACGGCAATGAAGGACCCACAGAGAGAGAGAGAGAGAGAGAGAGAGAGAGAGAGAGAGAGAGAGAGAGAGAGAGAGAGAGAGAGAGAGAGAGAGAGAGAGAGGAGAGAGAGTGCGTGCTTAGGTTCTAGGTTGAAAATAACAAGTGCACGCTAGGTTGAATGAATTGATGAACAATTCATGTCGCCGTTGGAACGTTTCATTATAAGCGCCTTGCAAGTTGCAACGTTGGTTAAGATATGAAAATACTTGCCAGTAGTGGATGCATTAGCCATTAGCTAGCTTACTTACAGAGACTTGTGGTGGAGTGGAGGTTGTAGCTGTGTTCAACTTCGAACGAGCCCGCCAGCTTGATTTGAGCCAGGCAGAAAACGGGTCCACGTTAAAACGAACGTTTGAATCCACACCACAATATGTAAACAAAGGTTTTAACCATCCACAACAGAATACTGCAGTCCAAATGTATTTCCGATGCTTGATTCTTCTCTCAGACCGACGCAATGTCTTGAACTATTATGTTTATTGGCGACGCGAGTGTAGTAGAGTGTAAACAAACACACCCATAACGTGTCTCCGCACACACAGAGTAATTTGACCAGGTATACATCAGCTAATGTAATTGGCTCCCAGACCCAATTTTGAGAATAGATTAACGGCGGCAATTATTTTATCGCGCGATAATAGTCTACCGTTAACTTAGCCTGGTAACGGCCCGGCCTTAATATTTAAGCATTACATCATGCACAGGAGTGTGTTATAGGAATTAGATCATGCCTAGGGGTGGTTGTTAGGCCCGACGCGCAGCGGAGGGTCGTTAGACCCCCTAGGCATGATCTAATTCCTATAACACACGACTGCAAGTGGTGTAATGTCTTTTATACAATGGCCGAATTCACCCAACCTTATTGCTATAGAATAGACACACAGTAATTGAAGCATAATGCAGATTTATTCACAAAACTATCCACAGAGAAAGTAGATCCAATAGTAGATCCACTAGTAGACACCAGAGGGAGCTCCACAAACCATGTTAAACCCAGATAAACAGTACTGCTACATCTATATATCTATACATACATACCAGATTTACAAATACAGTACTGTTTTTGTAGAGTGATTATGGTTTATTTACATTGAAGTTCTGGGGTCACGTGGAGTGTGTTATACGAAATACCCCCCTCCCCCCTCCACCCCACCTACAAATCTCTTACCTACCAACCTCCTCCAATGTACAGTTTCTTCGTCAAATGTATATACTCTCTTTTTTAGACTCTTCTTGTATCACAAACAGTACTGTATTTGTAAATCTGGTATGTTATAAATGTATAGATGTAGCAGTACTGTCTATCTGTATGTCATATGTTATGATGATCCATTGAAAATGGGGGACCCTGATGTAAACAAGACGAAAGTCTTTCTCTGGTCTGCATCCCCTTAACAATTGTGTGTATTGAGCTGTACTGTATTGTACCCATTCTGCAGTCTGTTAATAACATTTTCAATCAATCAAATAACAACCGGTAACTTCACTGTGCTTCACTTTGATTACCAGCCATGCGGTGCGCCTTACCCCCGTTGACTGCCACCACCCACTTCAATGATAGCGTTGTGAACGCATAAACTCTGTCTTAAATTATGTGTCTAATGTGTCTAATCTGCCCGTCGTTTATCAATGACTTGTTTGCAGTCAACATTGTCAAAACGGATTGTTTTTTAATCGCTTCATTTCCGTTTTATAGCATTTTGAAAAGCCCTCGTTTTCAAGGAAAATATAAAGATTCCGTGATAATCGCCCTTTACTGGAATATTCTGTAATACACAAAAAACGTTGTAATTTTTCGGCCTATTTATGAATCGTTTTCAAATAAACGCTAGATTATCGATAGTATATGTGTACTTATGCACGCTATAGAAGCTAGCTGAAAAATCGATTATCTCATTTCCTGATCTCGCACACACACACACACACACACACACACATATAGGGCAAACGCTGATATATCTGTGAAAACATCTCTGATTATCCTAAGACTGGTCAAATAAATTCCTTACCTCAGATCAGATGTTATCCAAAAAGATTATTCCAATTCCTGATCGCCATTCCAAATATCGATCGCGTTTATTGATTCAGCGTTGGGTACTGTAAATACATAATCCACGCGTTTTCCGGGCCGGCGATCACAATGGATTATTCAGTTGGCTTGACGGAAAAAAGTAAAATGAGGAAACTGGCCCGCCCCCCCCCCATCAGTCTAAAGTAATGGGGTGCAGTTACACAGGGAGAGCCGATAGGGAGCGGTATCCTCCCAATTGAGCTCAGAGAGACTCTGCAGCACTAACCTGAGGCTTGATTGATGAAATATGAATTCAAATCGCCAATAAAAAAAAATACGACAAACAAACGCTATATAGCGTTGGCGGGCACTCAACGGTCGGCATGAACTAACGACAAAACGCGTGGCTGGCATTCAAAGTGTTAAACAAGATGTAGCAGTACTGTCTATCTGTATGTCATGTATGTCATATATGTTATGATGCATTGAAAATGGGGGACCCTGATGTAAACAAGACGAAAGTCTTTCTCTGATCTGCATCCCCTTAACAATTGTGTGTATTGAGCTGTACTGTATATTGTACCCATTCTGCAGTCTGTTAATAAAATTTTCAATCAATCAATCAATCAAATAACAACCGGTAACTTCACTGTGCTTCTTAACACATTGTGCGCCATAAACGGCATAAGTCGTTATTGCCCGCCATGCGTTGAACGCCAACGACGGCGTAAATCGTTTTGCAGCGGCACCCTGTCTGAGATTGCAACGCCTCAATACCGCCGCCTGGTGGATGGTCGGGCGAGTTACACTCACGGCAAAACCGGAAGTGGCCATCGGTGCGTCGAGGAAATCCCTCCGGCAGTCATATCTTGTTATGTGGATCCAGACAAACACTCAAGTGCATTTGGATCGCTTTCAAAACGCAATAATCGATATGAAATGGATGTAGGAGATTGACGTCAAATAATTGGGATCTTTTTCCTCCAGTCTCATCGGCGAACGGTAAGAGGAATATAACGTTATTTTCAGCCCAATTGTTTATTAATTTCACTGCAAACCATCTGCTCAACATATCAACCCATACTAAATAAAGCCGTTACTGACGATCAAGGAATTATAAACGGCTCCCCCCTCTTTCCTTCACGCATGATGAAGCATAATGTATACCGATCATATACATTTGAATTTTTTAATATAGCGTGTATAGGAAAGAAACGCCAATCGATAATCTATCATATGCGTCAGGGCCTATAACTAGCGTTTTTGGAATTACAGCAGAAAAGCTTAAAAACATACTTATCTTCTAGACGGTATTAACACAACAATGTATGAATGAAAAAATATAACGTTCCCACATCCTGAACGATAGATCATTTATGTTGAATGGGCCATAGTAATGCAGATATAGCTATAATATTTAAAAAGTTATAGCCCTGCAAAGAAGGTAAACATCTCCATAGGGTTAAAGTGCTGGCAGACTGGGTACAATGATGGGCACAATGCCCGGCGCCCAATGTGTTAAACAAGATGTAGCAGTACTGTCTATCTGTATGTCATGTGTGTCATATATGTAATGATGCATTGAAAATGGGGGACCCTGATGTAAACAAGACGAAAGTCTTTCTCTGGTCTGCATCCCCTTAACAATTGTGTGTATTGAGCTGTACTGTATTGTACCCATTCTGCAATCTGTTAATAACATTTTCAATCAATCAATCAATCAAATCTAAAAAAAGAAAAAAAGAAAAACGGCCATTTTAATTTTTTTTATCTCCGCGATTTTTCTTTTGTTTCACAATGAGTCATGACAAATTAATTACATAATCCATGTGTATGTAACAAACTAACATATTCCAGTTGAGTGTATCTTTTTTGGAGGATTCGTTCAAAAGCTATTCATACTTCTGGGGTCACGTGGAGTGTGTTATACTAAATAACAACTGGCAACTTCACTGTTTCAGCCAATCGGAATCAAGAAATGTGCATGCCATTGTATATTAATCAGTACAAAACAGACCTTAAAATCAATAAGCAGGCTTTCTTCTATTGTTTGCCACTATGACTCATCTTAATGCTGAAGCATTAGCTGTAGATGAATCCACTACAGCAGCATATAACAATGAAGAGAGAAGCTACTGTATAATGAAAAAAACGAAACTATTATTTAACGCAAACGCAACTTTAAATACGCACCATGTACAGTGTTTTAAAGGCTTTCAGACACAGACAGGCTTGACATACATGCAGACCGCTATGCGACGCGTTTCGGGAATCAACCTCGTCCTGGCAGGGATGAGGGACTGTTCACTGTAGCAGCCTCACTTATTACATGATTCTTATTACATGCTTCTTATTACATGCTTCTTATTACATTGCTTCTTATTACATTGCTTCTTATTACATGCTTCTTATTACATTGCTTCTTAAGTCGGCTATGGGGGCGGCTATGGCTCAGGGGTAGAGCGGGGCGTCCAATGATCGAAGGGTTGGTGGTTCGAATCCCGCTCAAGCCCATGTCCATCCCATTGCCGTTGTGTCCTTGGGCAAGACACTTAACCTACTTGCCTCGTATGAATGTGTATGCATGTGAATGAATGTTGGTGGTGGTCGGAGGGGCCGTAGGCGATGATTATTCACCACGCTTCCGTGAGTCTGCCTCAGGGCAGCTCTGGCTGCAATTGTAGCTTACCACCACCGGTATGACTGTGTATGAACGAATAATGGACTCTGTGAAGCGCTCTGAGTCAGAGAAGAGCGCTATATAAATCCAATCCATTATTATTATTATTATTACATTGCTTCTTATTACATGCTTATTGCCTCTTATTACATTGCTTCTTATTACATGCTTATTTCTTCTTATTGCATTGCTTCTTATTACATTGTTTCTTATTACATTGCTTCTTATTACATGCTTCTTATTAAATGCTTCTTATTACATTGCTTCTTATTACATTGCTTCTTATTACATGCTTCTTATTACATTGCTTCTTATTACATTGCTTCTTATTACATTGCTTCTTATTACATGCTTCTTATTACATGATTCTTATTGCATTGCTTCTTATTACATGCTTTTTATTAAATTGCTTCTTATTACATTGCTTCTTATTACATTGCTTCTTATTACATTGCTTCTTATTACATGCTTCTTATTACATGCTTCTTATTACATGCTTTTTATTACATTGCTTCTTATTACATTGCTTCTTATTACATGATTCTTATTACATTGCTTCTTATTACATGCTTCTTATTACATTGCTTCTTATTACATGTTTTTTATTACATTGCTTCTTATTACATTGCTTCTTATTACATGCTTCTTATTACATTGCTTCTTATTACATGCTTTTTATTACATTGCTTCTTATTACATTGCTTCTTATTACATGCTTTTTATTACATTGCTTCTTATTACATGCTTATTGCTTCTTATTGCATTGCTTCTTATTACATTGTTTATTATTACATTGCTTCTTATTACATGCTTTTTATTACATTGCTTCTTATTACATGCTTCTTATTACATTGCTTCTTATTACATTGCTTCTTATTACATGCTTATTGCTTCTTATTGCATTGCTTCTTATTACATTGTTTATTATTACATTGCTTCTTATTACATGCTTCTTATTACATTGCTTCTTATTACATGCTTCTTATTACATTGCTTCTTATTACATTATTCTTATTACATTGCTTCTTATTACATTGCTTCTTATTACATTGCTTCTTATTACATTGCTTTTTATTACATTGCTTCTTATTACATTGCTTTTTATTACATGCATCTTTACATGCATTGCTTCTTGCGTTGATTTTGTGCAGTTGCTCCACCCCTCGGGGGGAATTGTTTGGAGAATTCTGCAGTGCTAATAAAAGAGGGATACTGTGTGTGTGTGTGTGGGGCAGCTTCTACAGAGGCTACACCGCTGCCCTGGCCATCTGGCACGCACAGCAGTGTTTAGCGGTAAACGTTGGCCGTGGTGTCAGGGCTCCTTATTGACTCTGTTTAATTTATTTACAGCATGAATCCATATCAATCCACTCGACGGAGCCATAAAACCGCATCGCTTACATTGATCTGCATTCCCCTGCCAGAGAGGCATCAGCTCACTCCACCCCGTGATAATGGGCATTGGCTCACATTTCTGCCCTCACTCATCCAGGGCCGTAGCTACTATTGATGACACACTGAATAACTTTTAATATGAAGACTTCAAACCCTGGCTGAACGTCCAAGGAGTAGAATATTTATTTTATGAAGCACATTTTACACCAGAAATCCGTCCTCTGCATGTAACCCATCCCAACTACTTAGGACTAGTTGGGACTAGTTAGGACTAGTTAGGAGTAGTGGGCAGCCATGGTCTGAACCATGGGGACCAACTCCAGCCGCAATGTATGTACATTAGCATGTTTTTTTTTTTATCTACTTTTTCTCCCCATTTTCTATTTTTCTCCCATCCCAATTTCGTATTATCCAATTCTCCCCTCCCCTGTCTCGAACGTTGTTAGACCATGCCTCCCACTGGTCGGCTGCAATTTGGACCAAGCCTTGCATCACGTGTCCCCTCCGGTACACGAGGAGGCAGCTGTCGCATCTTTTCACCTGCACAGCGCGATCTCTCAGTGGCGAGGAGTAACGCGTGGGAGGCTCACACTGCCCCCGTTACTTCCTGATTCTGCTGTACAGGCGCACCAACCAACCTGTAGGAGTCGCTGTCCACAACGTCCAATCCCCACCCACCAGCTTTCCCACCCCTAACACTGCCAATTTGTGTTAGTATGAACAACCAGCCAAGCTGGTAGCAACGCAGAGAGCTGGGCTCGAACCCAGCATCTCCTGCGTTAGTGGCGAGCGCCTTGGCCACTGCGCCACTTAGCCGCCCATGACCCTTCCTTCTTTATATAGGTTCCTTGCCCTGCAACAGGAAGTAAACGTGGGTCCAATTAGAATGTTTATGTTGTCAAGTTGAACCCTTCTATACCGCGTGGTGACTCATCCCTAGAGCGCAGACTGCCCTCCT
>NC_140165.1:232069651-232177151 GCF_963971535.1 Notolepis coatsorum | reverse complement strand
TTATCAAGCGTTAAAACGCTACAATGTGGCAGTCCTCAAGGAAGTTGCCTTGAACCATTATTATATTCAATATTTGTAAATGATATGCCACATAGTTAAAAAACAAATGCAAGCAGTTCCATTTATGCAGATGACACTACAATATATGCTTCAGCAAGCAATGCCAAAGACCTCAGCAGTCTTCTTCAAAGCGAGTGAATGCAGATTTCTGAATGGGTCACGGTAAATAAACTGAAACTAAATGCATCCAAAACAAAATGTCTAATTATTTGTTCAAAGACACAGATTAAATATTTCTTTGCAGGGTGCAGATATTGAACAAGTTAAGGAGGCCAGATTGCTCGGAGTTATAATAGATGAAACACTCTCTTGGTCAACTCACATTAGCAATATTGTAACAAAAATGAGCAGAAGTAGTTAAATTATTAGACGGAATGCCTATTTTTTTAACTGATACAGGTACCAAGCAAGTCATACAATCGCTAGTTTTGTCACATCTGGACTACTGTCCAGCAATCTGGTCAAATGCATCTAAACAAGACTTAAATAAAATACAGCTTACTCAAAATAGAGCTGCAAGACGTGCATTGCATAGCTCAATTAGAAACAGTGTTGAAAATATGCACAAGGAACTGTCATGGATGAGAGTCAATGAGAGACTAGTGTGTAGTCTTATTTTGTTTATGAGAAATATTTATACTTTACATAAACCTGTGTGCCTCTTTTTGCAGCTGGTGCTTACTAGTGATGGTCATGGCTATGGCACTAGACAAGCCTTGAGGGGTCGGTTCGCCCAGCCGAGACCCCAGAACTGAAGCCTTAAAGAAAACTGTACTGTACAGGGCAATGTCCTACTGGAATAGACTTCCACAGTATTTGGTTTCAATGACCAGTAAGGTGGGATTCAAGAGGAGACTAAGAGGGGCTTTAATGCAAAAAGAGGTTGATTTTGATTGGGTCTAATCTGTGTCTAATGAATGGGTTCTTGTGTTGGGTTACAGTATGTGTTGATTTGGAATGTCTTTGTCTAGTGGTTATGAGGAGTATTAGAGTATTAGTGTATGGAATGTCGTGCTGTTTTTGAGCACATTTGAGTTTTCTCTGAGATGTCTCCGTTTGTTGTTTTATTGATATTTGATTTGTTATTGTTCTATATTTGTTTGTATGTCTGATTTTGATTGGTTTAATGTTCTATATTTGTTTGTATATTTTATTGGTGTTTTATTGATATTTGTTTTGTTTTTATGTTGTTTTATTGATTATTCTTGTTTGATTTTTATATGTTTGTATCCAGACCCCAGGAAGAATAGTCGCTGCTGAGGCAGTGACTAATGGGGATCTGAAATAAAGATGCGTCTCCTGGTGCGTCTCAAACAGTCCACCATCATCCCTGTCCCAAAATCCAATAATATCTCCTGCCTTAACGATTACAGACCAATTGCCCTCACATCCGTAGTAATGAAATCATTTGAACGCATCATTCTCACCCACCTCAAAACCAGCACCACCCCCCTCATGGACCCACATCAATTTGCCTACAGAACCAACAGGTCTGTGGATGACACAGTCAACACAGCCACTCACCACCTGCTGCAACACCTGGAAACCCGCAACTCATACGCCCGCATTCTGGTTATGGACTTCAGTTCCGCATTCAACACAATTATCCCAGCCAAACTCACCAATAAACTTCTGGACATGAACATCAACCCCTGCATCTGCCACTGGATCCACAGCTTCCTCTCCAACAGACAGCAGAAGGTCAAAATAAATAACATCACATCCCACCCTTTATATCTCAGCACAGGAGCCCCCCAAGGCTGCGTCCTTTCACCCTGGCTTTTCTCCCTATACACCAACCTGCTCATATCCCTCCACAACTCCGTAAAAATATATAAATATGCAGACGACACAACCCTTATAGGCCTCATCACAGACAATAACGAAACAGAATACCGTACACAAATCAACCACACACTCACCTGGTGCACAGACAATAACCTCCTTCTCAACTCATCAAAAACCCAAGAACTCATCATAGATTTCAGACGCCAGCCAAACCCCAAAACCCCCATATCCATCTCCGGCAAACCCATAATCACCACAGATTCCTTCAAATTTCTCGGCACTCACATAAGCAATAATCTCAAATGGAAAACCAACACAGACCACATACACAAAAAAGCAAATCAAAGACTCTTCTTCCTCCGCCAGCTTAAGAAATACAGAGTCAATAAACATCTCTTGCTCCGTTTCTACCAGGCCATTATACAAAGCATCCTCACCTTCTCCATAACTGTTTGGTACAGCAATCTGGACACTCACTCAAAAAACAAACTACAAAGAATCATCAATAAATCCTCAAAAATAATCTGCACCCCCCTCCCTTCCCTCGAATCACTCCACCGCCAAATTACAATCAGGAGAGCCAGGAAAATCATCTCCGACCCCACTCACCCAGCACACCACATCTTCCAGCTGCTGCCCTCCGGGAGGCGCTACAGATCCCTGACCACCAAAACAACCCGGTTCAAAAACAGCTTCTTCCCCACTGCCATACGGACACTGAACTCCCTGTAGCACCCCCCCCCCCCCCCTGCAGTACCCCCCGCAACCCCCCTTACCTCTGCTGACATGGACATGGACAAACTCACAAACTCTGAACTGTATCTATGTAATTGTGTTTTCTTTTATGTACGCTGTAAGTGATGTTATATGTTCTATGTTTTTGTGGTTTTATGTTTTTATGTTGGAACTGCTATGAAACCTGCACTGAAACTAAATTCCACCAGCCTGGCTGTGTGGTCATTAAATAAATTGATTGAAATTGATTGATTGATTCCAGGTAGCGGGGGTCAGTGGGAATCATTGCATTTTTATATCATTGTTTCACCTAATTTTCCTATTGTTTTGGGTCATCCTTGGCTGGTAACAAATAACCCTTGTATTAACTGGTCTATGGGTTAAAAAGGATGGTGGCCAGCATCCTTGCATAGATTATCGTGGTTTAAACGACGTTTCTATTAAGAACCGTTACCCCTTGCCTCTCATGGACACCGCCTTTGAGGACAATGCCTATAACTTGATTAGGATTAGAGAGGGGGATGAATGGAAGACTGCGTTTAACACGCCCAACGGGCATTACGAGTACCTAGTCATGCCCTTTGGCTTAGCTAATGCTCCTGCAGTCTTTCAAGCGCTGGTCAACGACGTGCTGCGGGACCTAATAGGAGTGTCTGTCTTTGTTTATCTAGATGACATTCTTATTTTCTCTCGTGATATTTTTCGCAACATCAACAGCAGGTTCTCCAGCGTCTCCTCCAGCATCAGCTGTTTGTTAAGGCCGAGAAATGTGTGTTTCATACAGACACTGTGTCCTTTCTGGGGTTTGTATTAACCCGGGGCGATCTGCGTATGGATCCGGCCAAGGTGAGCGCGGTCCTAGACTGGCCTCGTCCCTCTTCGCTCAAACAGTTGCAACGTTTTTTGGGGTTTGCTCATTTCTATAGCCGATTTATTCGTAACTTTAGGGCCTTGGCTGCTCCCTTAACGGCTCTCACGAAAGCATCTCTCCCAGGCTTTGACTGGTCGCCTCGAGCCGAGACAGCTTTCTGTGACCTCAAATGTCGATTTACCTCCGCCCCTGTATAGATTCACCCCGACCCGGAGGTTCCGTTTCTGGTAGAAGTGGATGCCTCCGACGTCGCGGTGGGGGGGGGGGGGGGGGGGGGGTCCTCTCAGAGATGCTTAAAGGACGGGAAAGTGCATCCTTGCGCTTTTTTCCCCCACGTCGTCTGTCCTCGGCCGAGACAGTGGTTGGAGGGGGCTGCACACCCATTTATTGTGTGGACCGATCACAAGAACCTGGCTTATATCCAGGGGGCTAAACGCCTTAACGCTCGCCAAGCTAGGTGGGCGTTATTCTTCACACGCTTCCGCTTCTCCATCTTCATTTCGGCCCGGGTCAAAAAACGTCAAACCTGACGCACTCTCTCGCCAGTTCGATCCTACGGACAGAGAGGAGATAGTCCATCCCATTATTCCCCAGGCTCTTATTCTTGCTCCTGTGTCATAGGGCATAGACAGGGTGGTAAGGTCGGCACTGGCACTGGCACGGGAACCTGATCCTGGGGGGGGGGGCACCCCGGGGCGGCTGTATGTGCCCAAGGCTGCGCGCTCACGACTGTTGCAATGGGCACATACCTCCTTCCTTACCGGTCACCCTGGGGCCGCCAAGACCCTGGATTTCAGGAGGTTCTGGTGGCCCACAGCGGAGGGGGATACACGTTCCTTTGTGGCAACCTGCCCGGTGTGTGCACGCAGAAAGACCTCTCAGCGTTCCCCGGTGGGTCTCCTCCGTCCTCTTCCCATTCCCAAACGTCCCTGGTCACACATATCCTTAGATTTGGCCTTACGACTATTTTGGTGGTGGTGGACCGCTTCTCCAAAGTGGCTCACTTCATTCCTCTCCCCAAACTCCCCACGGCTCGGGAGACGGCTGACCTAGTGGTGCAGCATGTTTTTCGGGTTCACAGGCTTCCTTTAGATATAGTCTCTGACCGGGGTCCTCAGATCGCCTCCAGGTTCTGGAAAGTGTTTGCTTCCAGTCTCGGCGCCTCCGTCAGCCTGTCATCTGGGTTTCATCCCCAGTCTAACGGGCAGACGGAGTGCGTCAACCAGGATCTGGAGGGCGTTCTGAGGTGTTACGTCTCCGGTAACCCGGCAACATGGAGTCGGAAGCTGAGGTGGGCAGAATATGCTCATAACACTCTTCTCTCTTCCTCTACGGGGTTGTCGCCTTTCCAATGCCAATATGGCTTTCAACCTCCCCTTTTTCCCGAGCAGGAGCAGGAGGCAGAGGTGCCCTCCGTCCATGCTCACATGGCTCGCTGTCGCAGGACCTGGAGCCGGGTTTGGGCGGCGCTGCGGAAAGCCTCTGTTAGGGCTCAGCATCAGGCCAACCGCAAGCGCCGTCCGGCCCCGGTTTTCCGTCCGGGACAGAGGGTTTGGCTTTCAACTCGAGATCTTCCCCCGGGTCGAGTCCAGGAAGCTGGCTCCACGCTTTGTGGGTCCCTTTAAAGTGGTTCATCGGGTTAACCTAGTGGCCTACAGGTTGTTACTCCCAACTTCCATGCGGGTTCATCCGACGTTTCACGTTTAGCTTTTAAAACCCTTCCTCACTTCGCCCTTGTCCCCGCCGCTCCCCGCCGTTCCTCCGCCCCGCATCCTTGATGGACAGACGGTCTACACTGTGCAGAGGATCGTGGGTTGCAGGCGGAGTGGTAGGGGGTTTCAGTTTTTGGTGGATTGGGAGGGGTACGGGGTAGAGGAGCAATCCTGGGTGCCTCAGAGGGATATCTTAGATCACAGTCTTATTGATGACTTTCGTCGACTGCATCCCGAGGCCCCTGGATGAACGTCAGGTGCCATTCGTCGGGGGGGGGGGGGATACTGTAACGTTTGGGTCTTTTACTCTCTCCTAGGAGTAAAAGCTCCTAGCGCCACCCTGGAGTATTTCACCCTCTCTATTCTTCCAGGTTGTCCTGATTGCTGATTGACGCCTGCTGTGTGTTTGACTCTCTTTATAATGGCCTTGTGTTTATTCTCTCATTTGTCAGTTCTTCATCTAACGTTACCGTGAGTAGCTGTCTACGGAGAGTCGTGTCGCTCCAGGCCTGGAGGATGCGGCTGGCGTGTTTTTGATTAGTGTTTAATTATTTATTAGTTTGTTTTTTCTTTTGATGTTTCAAAAATAATGTTTTTGTTGAGAAGAGCAACTACCGTCTCCGCACCTTTCTTCTGTACTGCATTTGGGTTTAACACACCTACCTGAGTCGTAACAGGTAGCCATCTTTAAACCACCGTTTCACATGATGTACAATATAAACAACACTATTCAGAATAAGTAATTCAATAACTGCTCATGTAATTCAATAACTGTATATGTTATATATGCAAGCTTAAATGAGTAATTCTTTGATTTTTAGATGCCTATTGGTCACAGAAAAAGCTGTGATGTTTTTATTTATGAGAAATTGGCACCAGCCTCCGGTTGTAATTAGCTGGTGATGCTAGTCTCAGGGGAACAAGATGATCTCTCTCGACACGGCATGCAAGTCGTTCTGTTTACTTCTGAACCCTGTAGTGATATTAGGAATATGCAATAAGACTATTGAGCTTAATGAACATACGTAGCAAACAAATGCCAACAAAAGAAACAAAAGCATTGCTGTGAAAACTTTCTGAATGTCCAAAAAAAAAGGCCCCTGATTAGTTATTTATATTATATGATATATATGATAGGCTTATAAAACTCGTGGACATTCCCTGATGCCGGCTAACCTGAGTGGATCCCTATGCGTATCCTGACGGGCACATCGGGCATGTGGCGCATCTGGAAGCTTCCCACGGAGCTGAGGATGTTGAGGGACATGTTGGCGATCTCAGCCGCATGCTTGTTGCCGTTCCTCTTAGGCAGACCTGACGCCACCATGTAAGCATCACCTATGGTCTCAACCTGGGGAAGAGGAACAGGACTTCCAGTGTTCAGTTATATTGTCACACAGCCGTCACTGTCGGCAGAAAACAGGTTGACCTTCAGGAAGGTTATTGGACACTGTTCTGAAACTTTTTATTTGTATAGCACCTTTCATACAGGAATTGCAGCCCAAAGTGCTCCACGGCAGTGGAGTAGACAGAATAAAAGCAATGCAGAGAATAAGAACCAAACAATAACATTGACTCACACAGTATAAAACCTGACAGTGTTACGGTTTCACCTTCACAACCCTCCATACCTGTCGTACACACCCCCTGCACTTCGGCGCATGCTCTACGGGCACGCAATCGGCATAGGTGATAGGAATTACGCTGATGGATGGAGACTCCACACCTGCTCCTACTCATCCACTCTGCACTACAAGAAGCCTGGTTCTCCGTTAATTCAGCATCAGATCTTCCCTAAGAATGGCCTGGCAAGTATCCTCTATCTTACCTGTCATTATGCTGTTTACCAACTATGTATTGAGATCTCATGCCGTTGTATTTCCCTGTATACAACCCTCCTGTGTTTTTTCACATGTGCAGTGTTTTTTCGTGGAGACTTATTTAGTTTTTCTCTCCGTGTCCTCCACAGCCCACTAAAGACGCACACACCACTAAATGCCCTACGGGGGTTGAACATTATCCTGTCTCCCGTTGTGAATCCTAACAGACCGTCTTTTCTCCTGTTTGATACCCACACAATTTAAAACCTGACAGTCTTTCTTCCTGCTTGATACCCACACAGTTTAAAACCTGACAGTATTTTCTCCTGTTTGATACCCACACAATTTAAAATCTGACAGTCTTTCTTCCTGCTTGATACCCACACAGTTTAAAACCGACAGTCTTTCTTCCCGCTTGATACCCACAGTTTAAAACCTGAGAGTCTTTCTTCCCGTTTGATACCTACACAGTTTAAAACCCGACAGTCTTTCCTCCTGTTTGATAACCATTAACCACACAATTTAAAACCTGACAGTCTTTCTTCCCGTTTGATACCTACACAGTTTAGAAGAACCTGACAGTCTTTCTTCCTGTTTGATACATTACCCACACCGTTTAAAACCTGGCAGTCTTTCTTCCTGCTTGATACCCACACAGTTTAAAACCTGGCAGTCTTTCTTCCTGTTTGATACCCACACAGTTTAAAACCTGAGAGTCTTTCTTCCCGTTTGATACCTACACAGTTTCAAACCTGACAGTCTTTCCCCCTGTTTGATAACCACACAATTTAAAACCTGACAGTCTTTCTTCCTGCTTGATACATTACCCACACAATTTAAAAACCTGGCAGTCTTTCTTCCTGTTTGATAACCACACAGTTTAAAACCTGACAGTCTTTCTTCCTGCTTGATACCCACACAGTTTAGAACCTGACAGTCTTTCTTCCCGCTTGATACCCACACAGTTTAAAACCTGACAGTCTTTATTCCTGTTTGACACCCACGCTGTTTAGAACCTGACAGTCTTTCTTCCTGTTTGATACCCACAGTTTAAAACCTGACAGTCTTTCTTCCTGTTTGATACCCACACCGTTTAAAACCTAACAGTCTTTCTTCCCTGGTTTATGGGTCTAGGGTCATAAAGCATGTTGGATGTTGGATGTCAGCTGACCTTTACAGTGTAAACAAGAGGTATGAAGAGGCATGGAGACAACTTTATAAGTATAAAGTTGCAACTTTTGTCATTATCATAGATATTCCTAGTCAATGAAAAACCCTAGAGTGCAGTGGTCCAGACAAACTACAGAGGTGTTTGAAATCAATTAATTAAACTGATGATCAATGTTTATGGGTATGCATCATACTGGAAGAAAATGCATTTTGCACCTTGTAGTGCATGGTTGCAGAGTACAGTGTCAAAAGGCAATGTCATCAAGAGATATACGAACCTTGTAAACGTCATGGTTGGCGAGTACGGCGTCGAAGAGCGTGTAGAGGTCATTGAGGAGGTCGACCACCTCGATGGGGTCACTGAGCGAGGAGATGGTGGTGAAACCCACGATGTCACTGAAGTAGATGGTCACCTGGTCAAAGTACTCCGGCTCCACTGTGGTTCCTGTCTTCAGTGCCTCCGCTACAGAGCTGAGGACAGAGGAGGAAGTAGTTGAGGATGGAGTGTAGAACAATGTGTGTGTGTGTGTGTGTCAGTGTTGTAGTCACAAAATCTCGAGTCCGAGTCGAGTCTCGAGTCCCCAGTGTTTGAGTCCGAGTCCAAGTCCGAGTCACCAAAGAAGAGCCCGAGTTGAGTCCGAGTCGAGTCCCCATTACCCTAGTCCGAGTCCAAGTCATCAAGGTTGAGTCCACTCCACTCTGGCAGTCAAAGAACTGACATACAAATAAAAAAGGTCTACATTAAACATTAATGACACATTTGAAAGGGAGTTTATTTACTTGTGACACAATAGCAAAACAAATGCACTAGCCACCAATATCTTATGCCAAATGATTTGGGCCTATTACAATTTTCTTTTATTATAAATAACTGTATTTATCAATTAACAAGTCAGAGTCCGAGTCTGCACCTTCCGAGTCAATGGTCGAGTCCAAGTCCAAGTCCAAATCTGAGTCATCAGTGCTCAAGTCCAAGTCGAGTCACGAGTCCTGAAAATCAGTCCTGGACGCCTGTACGTTAATGCCAAGCAAGCAGTGCAAAAATGCTTCCGCATTCGTCACCGCACGCTAGTGCGGTAAAGCGCCCTTCTTTTCAGACAAATGCTACCGTGCGTGCACCGGCGGCGGCGTGCTCGCTCAGGTGCGTGCGTGCGCCGGCGTGCTCGCGCGAGGTGCCCGCGCATGCGACACGAGCGGAGCTCAATATATATAAGTCACCGCCCCTTATTCAGTATCCAACAAATAGCTCAATTGGCAAGGACACATGGCTGTGGATCCTATGGCTTGTTTGCTGGCGAGTTCGAATCCCATCGAAAATATTTTTTAACGTGATTTTTTTTTAACGTGTATTCTTTCGCCGATTAAGGTTAGGCATTGTTTCGGAGTTGGTTAAGGTTAGAACGGTTAAGTTTAGGCGCTGTTAAGGAGCTGGTTAAGGTTAGAGTTTGTCAAAGAGAATGGCAATATAATTTCTATGGTTAAGGTTAGGCATGGTTAAGGTTAAGGTTAAGGTTAGGCATTGTTTCGGAGTTGGTTAAGGTTAGAACGGTTAAGTTTAGGCGTTGTTAAGGAGCTGGTTAAGGTTAGAGTTTGTCAAAGAGAATGGCAATAGACAGCCTATTTCCGCGAAAATGAAAGGCGCATTACTGCATGCCACTACGGTAAATTTTTGCACTGCTTGCTTGGCATAAAGCTACACGCGTCCTGGACTTGAGTACTACAACACTGGTGTGTGTGTGTGTGTGTGTGTGTGTGTGTGTGTGCGTGTGTGTGTGCGTGTGTGTGCGTGTTGACTCACGGTGGGAGCATCTCTGACAGCAGTTTCTCTGTCCTCTGTTTCTCCACCTCCAGCTCCTCTGTCCTCTCTCTGATCAAGTCCTCCAGGTTGGAGCTGTACTGCTCCAGCATCCTCAGCATGGAGTCAATGATGTTGGTCTTCTTACCCTTGTTGATTAGCTTAAACTGTTGCCATAGAATACATTATGCTGAACAAAACAAGTGACGATATATACAGTATAGTACTACTACCACCACCACTACTACTATTACTAATACTACTACTACTACCACCACTACTACTATTACTAATACTACTACTACTACTACTACTACTACTACTACTACTACTACCACCACTACTACTACTACTATTACTACTACTACTACTACTACTACTACTACCACTACTACTACTATTACTACTACTACTACAACTACTACTACTATTACTACTACTACAACTACTGCTACCATCACTACTGTTGTGAAGGATCAGATTAAACCGAATATGTATATTTATTTATATATATATATTTAATTGTATTTGTATATCGTTTGATATCCCCTGTATATTCCTTGTACAATATGCATTGAATATCCCCGTTTCTACTAAACAGCCCATAATAGTTTCATTCTACCATTGGACGAGAACCTGGCGCCAGGTTGCCATACCCCTAGGTCCAAGTTCAATCGTGCCGCCTAACATGTCGAGGCAACCCCCCGGTTCCGCGCAGTAATATGCCGGGAGAAATACGTGTGGTACTATTTGTTCATAGCGCATATATATATGGCGCTCGTAAAGTAGAACTTTCTTTTAGTCCAGTTCTTTACCCTCCAACAGAGTGACAGACGCAAAAGCCTCCCCACGAAGCACGTGCGGTGTAGTAGGGCCTACTTGGCCCAGAATAGGCATTGAGATATCGTGTAGATTAATAGTTGAATGGTCATAGTTTGGCACCATACCGTCGAGTTGGACGTATTCTATTAAGCTAATAATAGTCTATTTATGTATGGTGCATCGTTCGGTTCGAGTTCTACAGTTATCAGTACCCCCATCGTTCCTGACGTTATCTGGACGCTTATCCAGGCTGGTCAGACCCCTAGTGGTGATTGCATCCGAGGAGCTCCGGGTCAAGAGCGACTGGACCTGTATATTGGATTACTCTACCCGACGACGGCGAGCCTTCCACGGCTCTTGGATTATGCTTTGTGTGCTTTGGTTATTCCATGGATAAAGGCCAACACTGTCGAGTGTTGGAATTACCCCCCGGAGAGGACTACAGGTGAGGCGGCGCTCTACACGTGAGGTCGCACCACGTCTCTCCGTTGTGGACCGGCAGATACCGTTCCACAGAGGGTCCAGCTGTATTCGTCTGCGGCCCGAGGTTCTGTGGGCACTGTGTCTAAGACTTTGGATTCTCCCAAGACACCGTCGGCCAGATGGGATACCGCCAGCGGCTTCTCTAACCCCCCCCTCCTACTGTCTTACAACCAGCGGGACCCCCCCCCCCCTTAGTGTATCCAGCTATAATCATTTAAGTACTATCGCTATCGTTTCCTAAATATTCCAGGTTGTATACTTACTTCTGCGCAACCAGAGATTGGACATTCAATGTTGATTTACTTACGAATACTCATTTGCCATAAAAGTGCATACTCAACATTTCAAATCATAAATGTAATTAAGTGAATGTTGTATACACCCTTTGCTGTATTAAATATTCGATTTGGTCCATTTGTGTTGGTTCGTTTCATCAGGTGGGAAAGTGTTCATCATACTTATATCTTGTACTGGGTGGCCAGAAGTTAAAGTACATGAGGTAGTGGTATTAAATATCATATCTAACAATACAGTCAGGGAATTGTACCCCTCAGCTACAATTGGTCCTTCGAGCCGGATGGTAACTAGTGTAATATTAATATAGTGTTATTAATATCGAAATGGCCTATGATGAACACTCCACGAAACGATCCTCCTAACCTAGAACGCCCGCGGCGCAGACGACAGACACCTCAGTACTTAGAGGCTTACACTGTCAGTCAACTACCTAGCCTTCGACAAACGGTAAACGTGGTAAAAGTAGAAAGTAAAATTATGTCTGACCTTAACGACCAGGTTTCCCCGACCACAGAGGCCCTAGTAGGTCCTAATGTAACTGACCAAGCCCACGGTGGGGACCAGGAGGGAATTGACATGCCTTTACCCCCCGCCACTACTAAAGAAGTAGTCCCCGACACGCCCCGGGAGGAAGACAACCCTACAGAGAGGGAACTCTGCACGGAAGAAGAAGAGGAGAGCGCCGAGGAACTAGAGCTCCAGGACTCCCCAACGAGTACCCCCAGGAGCGGTTCACGCAGGAGCGGCTCACCTCCACTACCGCCTTCCCCCAGCGAAGCGGAGAGGATACTACAACAGGCGTTCCTCGTCAGCCTGACAGCCTCTACCGAACGCGATCGGCTCCAAGCACAGACGCTTAGCGAGCGCGAACGTCTCCAAGCCCAGGCGACCAGCGAGCGCGAACACCTCCAAGCACAGCAACGGAGCGAAGAACAGCGCACAAGTCTGGAGATGAGACGCTTCCAGATGGAAGAGAATATGGCAAGAGACCGGGCCGACGCCCAGCGCGCCGCTGCCGGTGCCCAAAGAGAAACAGAGCGCGCCGCCGCCGACGCCCAGCGCGCCGCTGCCGGTGCCCAAAGAGACGCAGAGCGCGACAGACTACAAGCGCAACTAATAGAGCAGCTGATCAAAAGGACAACTCCCTCTTCCTCCGCCAGGGGCTCAAGGAACTCGTCGAGACAGCAGTCAAGAGCAGCGTCACCGCAACGAGCAAGCGACCCTGAACTTGACCAACAGACTGAGTCTAGACCCCCCGCAGACCCCCTTCCCATACCGGTCCAAGCGAGACCCAGCTACAAGGAAGGAGCGGCCTACACTGCGGAGAAGCTAAATAAACGATTACAAGATCTGGAAGATTTGATAGAAGAAGAAGAGGGAGAAGAGGAGAACCAAGCCCGACGACAGCACAGTACTCCACCGGACCAGGAGGTCCCATACAGTCCAGGCTATACCCCCGCGGCGCTGCGCTACAGACCCCCGACTCTATTTACGGGTGAGCACGACGCACGACCAGCCCCGAGGAACAGTACCTGGACCAGCGGGCCATGGTACCCTGCCAGTACCAGCCCACAGCGAGGCGCAAGAGGGGACTCGCCCAGGAGGTCTCTCCCCCAACGCTCGCCGATGTATCAGCCATCCACGGCGTCATACAACGCCACGCCGTCATTCCCAGACTTCGCCTATGAGAGTCGAGCACAGTACACGGAGCTCCGGATGTGTTTAGAGACAATGATGGTGGATGTCGTTGATGAACGCCACAAGTATGCAATATTATTGAAGCACCTGAAAGTACCGCGAGCGCACAATATAGCGCTAGCCTATGCTACCTCCTCGACCCCATACACAGCGGCCCTTGCAGCGCTGGATCAAAGATATGGACGTATATGGGATTACGTAATCCAGGAGATAAGGCATATTGACCGCCTACCCCCAGCCACAGACAATCGCTCACTAGACGACCTGTCAATCAAAGTGCAGTCCCTGGTGGGGATGCTGGGAGCTCAACGGGAGAAGGGCAGGCATGAGCTGTACGCCAACTCTAACGTTGAGAGGATTTTGGAGAAGCTGCCACCCGCAAGACAGGAGCGCTTTCGGCGGCAGAGGGACTACCGAGATCCCGACGGCCCCGAGCCATCCCTCCTTGATCTGGCCGACTTCTTGGCGAGAGAGGTCAGCAGCTTACGACTGGACACCTTCGGGCGGAGCACGCCAAGCTCCAGAGAGGGACCCAGGAGAATAAGTGATGGAAGAAGATCGGTGACTGTCATGCACCAATCAGAGTCAGTACCGAGCAGTAAGAGTCACAGCACCCCCTCGAGAAAGGAGAAGTGGAAGATAGCGTGTCCCTACTGTGAGAAAGAACACTGGCTGTCACAATGTGACTCATTCACAAAGATGAATGCAGAAGAAGTGAGCCAATGGATAAAGTCCAACCGGCGCTGTTATCGATGTGCGCGGCCCCACATGGCAGCCGAATGCCGCCTAAAGAAAAGGTGCAGCCGGTGCGATGGAGCCCATCTAGATATACTACACGATAGTAACGGAAGACGGCCTATACCTGCACCACGGAGCGGCACCAAGGCAAGTGTCATGTACATTGACCCCGCCAGCAGCAACGGAGCTCAAGTGCTCTTAAAGGTAGTCCGTGTGACATTGAGCTACCAGGATAAAGTCATGGACACTTACGCCGTCCTTGATGACGGGTCAGAGAAGACCCTTCTGCTCGCCTCCGCTGCGACTCAACTGGGACTGCGGGGGAGCAAGAACGAAATGACGATTCGGACAATAAGAAGAGATTTAAAGACGATAAAGGGCGAGAATGTCTCCTTCACTATCGCAGCCAACGGGCAGCCAGAGCGACGGTACAAGATCACAAATGCTTTCACCAGCCAAGAAATAGGACTCTCGCAGTACACCTACCCTGTCACCAAGTTGATGGATAAATATGTGCACCTGCGCCAATTACCTATCCCGCTCATAGATGGCGCTACCCCGACCCTGTTGATAGGCTCCGACCATGCAGAACTCATAGTCCCGATTGACCGGGTCCATACAGGCCCCCGGGGCTGTCCTGCCGCAGTCGAGACCCGCCTAGGATGGACATTGCAAGGCCCCCTCGCTAAATCTCTCAACCGAACCGCAGCCACTAGCTGCTTCCACTCCAGAACGACAGAAGAAGACACCACTCTCCTGCAGCATGTCGAGAGGCTATGGACCCTAGAGACAATGCCCTTTAAGAACGAAAAGAAAGACATTCGCTCTAAAGAAGACATTTACGCCATCCACCTACTCGAGCAGGGGACAAAGAGAGTCACAGTCGGCGGAGTGATGAGATACGCAACTCCACTCCTGAGGCGAGAGGGAATGCCCCCCTTTCACGCAAAGAAAGACGCCACGGAGCGCTATCTACTGAACACAGAGCGGCGCCTAGCCAAAGACCCCGCTCAACAGAGCGTGTACCGAGCTGAGATTGAGAAGCTAATCACAGCGGGACACGTAACAAAGATTGACATTAAAGAGGCCGATCAGACGACCGAATCATGGTACGTGCCGCATCACAAGGTCCATCACAATGGCAAGGATCGCATTGTGTTTAACTGCAGCTACCAGATCGGATCCCAAAATCTGAATAAAGAGCTCTTGCCCGGCCCCACACTTGGCCCCTCCCTACTAGGCGTGCTACTGCGCTTCCGCCAGGACAAGGTGGCTATAAGCGGGGATATCAAAGGGATGTTCTTGCAAGTGAGACTAGTAGAGGAGGACAAGCCTCTGCTACGGTTCCTATGGAGAGAGAAGATCGGAGATGAGAACCCATCCATCTACCAGTGGGAAGTACTCCCCTTCGGAACCACATGCAGCCCGTGCTGTGCTACATTTGCACTACAGAAACACGTCACAGAGGACCCAGCAGCAGATGAAGAGGTCCAACACAGTGTGAAGAACAGTTTCTACGTAGACAACTGTCTACAAAGCGTCTCGACTCAAGAAGAAGCCGAGGCTCTCCTAATCAAGTTACGCGCCTCCCTAATCAAAGGAGGCTTTGATCTCAGGCAGTGGGCCAGCAGTGACCCGCACGTATTGCGCAGCCTCTCCTCCGCAGACAAGGCTGCCAGCAGCGAGACCTGGATGGCGACAATCCCAGGAGAAGCCCAAGAAATGACACTAGGATTAGTCTGGCGCTTCAAAACAGACTCGCTCCACTATAGACACAAACCCTTGGCTCCAGAGCAAGGAGGGTCGGCGGCGATACCGACCACCAGACGGAGTGTGTACAGAACACTCGCCAGACAATATGACCCGCTGGGATGTATTCTACCTTACACCACCAGGGCAAAGATGATTGTACGAGCACTATGGGACAAGGACCAGGGCTGGGACGACCCAATACCCGCACACCTTGCCTCAACATGGAGAGAGTGGGAGACGGAACTCCGCTCACTCCCAGGTGTCAATATACGCCGCAGCTACTTCCCATCCACAGTGAGGCCAGAGACATGCGAGATTGAGCTACACGTCTTCAGCGATGCCTCCGAAGTAGCCTACGGATCGGTTGCTTATTTGCGTGCCCAAGAGATGGGAGGAGAGATACACACTGCTTCCATACTGGCCCGCTCAAGGATAGCCCCACGTAAGCAACAATCTATCCCACGTCTAGAGCTCTGCGCAGCCCTCGCAGGAGCGCATCTAGCCACGTTAATCCAACGTGAACTCACCATTCCGGTGCATAGAACAATCTTGTGGTCAGATTCCACGACAGTACTCACATGGATTAAGTCTGATTCATGCAGATACAAAGTCTTCGTGGGAGTCAGAGTCACCGAGATTCAGGAACTAACAGAAGAAGCAAGCTGGAGGTATGTGGATACCAAACACAACCCAGCTGACGTCATCACCCGGGGAATGTCCCTGGATGACCTAACCCGTCGCAACATCTACAGTGACGGACCAGCATTCCTCCAGCTCCCGGAAGGAGATTGGCCTACGCCCACCCCGAGGGAAGCAAGTAGCGAGGAGGCTGAGAACAAGAAGCCTATGTTCTGTGGACTGAGCACTGTCGCCTCCACAGACCCGAACATAGATGACTGCATTACCCTAGAGAGTGCGCAACAAAGGACATTCCTGCGGCACCACCCAGAGATTCAGTCCACCACTGACATGTCAGCAGCTGACTACGAAGAAGCAGAACTTCTTCTACTACAACGAGGCCAGAGAGACTCGTTCCCCGATGAGCTAGACTGTCTACAGGGAGGAAACCCCGTCCCATCAGACAGCAGACTGATTCACCTGGCACCAGAGAGTGACGCACATAATCTCATCAGAGTGGGTGGTCGCCTGCGGAGAGCCCCCGATCTACCAGATGACATTAAGCACCCGATCGTCTTGAACAGCCGACACAAGGTCACAGAGCTGATCATAAAGAAATACGACGAGGATGTGCACCACGCAGGAGCAGAGAGAGTCTTCGCGGAGATCAGACGTCGTTATTGGATATTACAAGGGAGAGAAGCAGTACGGCGCTTCCAGCGAACCTGTCTAGACTGCCGTAAGTGGCGCGCGCAGCCCAGCATACCACGGATGGCTGACCTACCCCCCTGTCGCCTCCGAATCAGCGACAAGCCATTCCACTCCACAGGCATGGACTGTTTTGGCCCGTTGTATATAAAGAGAGGAAGAGGCACCGAGAAGCGGTGGGGTATTGTATTCAAATGCATGACCACCAGAGCGATACATATCGAGCTCCTTCCGACCATGAGCACAGACTCATTCCTTATGGCCTTCCGGAGATTCATATCACGGAAAGGACAACCGTCTACATTGTTGTCTGATCACGGGACCAACTTCAAAGGCGGAGAAAGAGAGCTGAGAGAGAGCTTCCAAGCTATGGGCCCAGAACTTAAGACCCACCTCGCTCCAGCCCAGGTTGACTTCCAGTTTAATCCCCCGAACGCACCCCACTTCGGTGGAACCTGGGAACGAGAAGTACGTTCTATAAAGACAGCCCTGTATGCCGTACTCGGAGCCCAGACTGTGGCAGAGGAAGTCCTAATGACAGTCCTCACGGAGATCGAGGGAGTATTGAACTCAAAGCCCCTCGGTTACGTCTCCAGTGATGTAGCAGATGTCGACCCAGTCACCCCCAACACACTCCTAATGGGGCGGCTGGACCCCGCGCTACCCCAGACAATGTACAGGCCCGAAGAAGCGAACGGCCGAAGAATGTGGAGGTACAGCCAAGTACTAGCTGACAAGTTTTGGAGCAGCTTCCTACTTCACTACCTACCGTCTCTACAGACCCGCCAGAAGTGGGTAAAAGAGAGAGACAATTTGACAGAAGGAACAGTCGTCATGATAGTTGACCAGTCACTCCCCAGAGCTATGTGGCCGGCTGGCCGCGTAAGCAAAGTGATCACCGGTGCCGATGGCAAGGTCCGAGCAGCTGAAGTACTCGTCCAAGGGCGCACCTACACACGGCCCGTGGCGAGGCTCATAGAACTGCCCCGACTCCCAGATACTATCGATGATGACCATGACCCTATGACTTTGTGAGTTGACTGACCTTACAGCGGACCTTGAGTGGAAGACAGTGCGGTTAATCTGTCTCTGCTTAGCTAATTAGGTGGGACTAATTAGGGGGCGGCTGTTGTGAAGGATCAGATTAAACCGAATATGTATATTTATTTATATATATTTAATTGTATTTGTATATCGTTTGATATCCCCTGTATATTCCTTGTACAATATGCATTGAATATCCCAGTTTCTACTAAACAGCCCATAATAGTTTCATTCTACCATTGGACGAGAACCTGGCGCCAGGTTGCCATACCCCTAGGTCCAAGTTCAATCGTGCCGCCTAACATGTCGAGGCAACCCCCCGGTTCCGCGCAGTAATATGCCGGGCGAAATACGTGTGGTACTATTTGTTCATAGCGCATATATATATGGCGCTCGTAAAGTAGAACTTTCTTTTAGTCCAGTTCTTTACCCTCCAACAGAGTGACAGACGCAAAAGCCTCCCCACGAAGCACGTGCGGTGTAGTAGGGCCTACTTGGCCCAGAATAGGCATTGAGATATCGTGTAGATTAATAGTTGAATGGTCATAGTTTGGCACCATACCGTCGAGTTGGACGTATTCTATTAAGCTAATAATAGTCTATTTATGTATGGTGCATCGTTCGGTTCGAGTTCTACAGTTATCAGTACCCCCATCGTTCCTGACGTTATCTGGACGCTTATCCAGGCTGGTCAGACCCCTAGTGGTGATTGCATCCGAGGAGCTCCGGGTCAAGAGCGACTGGACCTGTATATTGGATTACTCTACCCGACGACGGCGAGCCTTCCACGGCTCTTGGATTATGCTTTGTGTGCTTTGGTTATTCCATGGATAAAGGCCAACACTGTCGAGTGTTGGAATTACCCCCCGGAGAGGACTACAGGTGAGGCGGCGCTCTACACGTGAGGTCGCACCACGTCTCTCCGTTGTGGACCGGCAGATACCGTTCCACAGAGGGTCCAGCTGTATTCGTCTGCGGCCCGAGGTTCTGTGGGCACTGTGTCTAAGACTTTGGATTCTCCCAAGACACCGTCGGCCAGATGGGATACCGCCAGCGGCTTCTCTAACCCCCCCCTCCTACTGTCTTACAACCAGCGGGACCCCCCCCCCCCTTAGTGTATCCAGCTATAATCATTTAAGTACTATCGCTATCGCTTCCTAAATATTCCAGGTTGTATACTTACTCCCTGCGCAACCAGAGATTGGACATTCAATGTTGATTTACCTACGAATACTCATTTGCCATAAAAGTGCATACTCAACATTTCAAATCATAAATGTAATTAAGTGAATGTTGTATACACCCTTTGCTGTATTAAATATTCGATTTGGTCCATTTGTGTTGGTTCGTTTCATCAGGTGGGAAAGTGTTCATCATACTTATATCTTGTACTGGGTGGCCAGAAGTTAAAGTACATGAGGTAGTGGTATTAAATATCATATCTAACAATACAGTCAGGGAATTGTACCCCTCAGCTACAACTACTACTACTAATACTACTACTATTATTACTACTACTACAGCTACTACTACTACTACTACTACTACTACTACTACTACTACTACTACTACTACTACTACTACTACAACTACTGCTACTACTACTACTACTACTACTACTACTACTACTACTACTACTACTACTACTACTACTACTACTACTACTACTACTACTACTACTACTACTACCATTATTATTATTACTACTATTTATGATATGCATCCAAGTAGGTTGCAAAGATTTCATGCATAACCCATTCATGAATTTATCAAGTTTCTCAAAATGACACTGTCGTCTTTGAACGACATGTTCTAGGATCACATATATGGCTCATTCATTATACATTCAAAGTATAAACTCATCCTGGACCAGCGCTCTTTCTCTGAAGTTCGTATGAATGTACTGTAAATATGAGCCCAGGTGACACTAGACCATTGACTGACCTGGTCGAAGATCTCACCGAAGCCTGGTCTGCGGTCAGGCTGTTCGCACCAGCACTGTTTCATCAGCTGGATGCACTCTAGGGGAGCCTGATCCGGGGCCACTGTGGGCCGGCACATGGGCGGAGGCTTCTTCACTTTACGGATGATCTCTGGTGAAGGGAGGGGTGTAGGTTAGTACAGAACGTTGGTCAGGCATCAGCCATGACAGATTTAAAAAATAATAAGAATAATTCTCATCCAATCCAATCCAATCCACTTTATTTATAGAGCACATTTAAAAACAACAAAGTTGCTGTACAAGTCAAACAACAAATATCGCACAGAGATCAGTAAAGCATATACAGTATGTCACATAAAAAGGCAAGTCTTTCAAGCTGTGTCAAAAACCAACGGAAATATGTTGGTTGTTTTTTTATTGTTCTAATATGAACTAAGCTATTTATTAAAGCGTTTTTATTAAGGCTGTCAAAGTTAACGCAGTATTAACGTGTTAACGCCGGATTCTATTAACGCCACTATTTTTTTAACTCACAATTAACTTTTAAGAAATGTATTTATCATTTTCTTTTCTTTTTTTTTTTACTTTTTTTTTTTTTGCTCTCATTGATACTATGTTTGTTTCTGAAGTGTGTGTGTGTGTGTGTGTGTGTGTGTGTGTGTGTGTGTGTGTGCGTGTGTGTGTGTGTGTGTGTGTGTGTGTGTGTGTGTGTGTGTGTGTGTGTGTGTGTGTGTGTGTGTGTGTGTGTGTGTGTGTGTGTGTGTGTGTGTGAGATAGAGAGGGAGAGGGGGGTGAGAGAGATGAGGAAGGGGCAAGAGAGAAAGAGCTGGGAGAGTGTGTGAGAGAGAGGGGGGGGGTGATTACTCAGCCCTTGTGTGGGTGAATGTAACAAGTTCCTAACGTTTTCTTTCCCCTATTATTTCATGCACACTTTATTCATTGTTTTAAATTATTATTTTCTTTTAAGTTATTTTGTGCATCACTCTGTTTTGAATTTGATGCAAATGTGCAATGCATGAGGGTCATCCTTTTGTGTTAAATGGCTGCATAAATGGCTGTTAAATGGCTGCATAAAGCAAGTTGATAAGAGTATTAAAACTCGGAACTTGAAAAAGATCCGTTTAAGGTACAGTAGATACAAAAGAATGCGATTATTTTGCGATTAATCGCGAGTTAAGTATGGACAATCATGCGATTAATCAGATTAAATATTTTAATCGATTGACAGCACTAGTTTTTATACATGAAGAGTGCCTGGAACTGCCCCTATAGGCTCCCGTATATCCAAAGAGCACCTTCTAAACACTGGATTCACACTACAAAGACGCTGCAGCGCTCCTTCTTGTTCAAGAGGATAGATGTGTTTTGAGAGGTGATTTAAACACCTGCAGAGTAGGGGCCTGCCTAACATGCAGAGACAGCTCGTTCCAGAGCTTTGGGGCTGCCACTGTGAAGGCACGGTACCTCCCTAAGCTTCAGCCTGGAGTTATGAACAGCCAGGAGGAGCTGATCAGAGGACCTGAGGGACCTTGAAGGAACATAAGGTTCCAGCAGGTCCGAGAGGTAGAACATAATTAAGCAATAACAAACAGACAAAGAGAGGAGGATGAGAACAAAGGCTGATACAGCACTCTGCCCACATGTTTCGTGTATGTACAAGTGGGTCTCAAGGAAAGTCTGACATTTTCCTGCAAACTCCGTGCCCTGTAGTTACAGTAGGTCGCTTTTTGGAATGCCAAATGGCACGCATTCTTTCCTCTCTTACAATATCATCTACCAACTATCACCAGGCCTCCCTAAACGTGCGCGGTGTCTCCATTTGTCATTCCTAACCAATTCCTGTTCTGCCCATCTAGCATTCCTGGTTTTCAATAAATCATCTTAAGCGTTCACTCTTGTCCCGGGCGCTCACCAAGCTCCTGAATTGAAGTCGAACGGTGCAATTTCAGGAGACTATCCCCCACATATCAGCCTATAATATAATATATCTTCCCCTTTTCACCTTAACAGACACCTGTGCCTCTAACGCAGGGGTGTAAAGTACTTGAGTAATTGTACTTCGTTACAATACTTAAGTACTGTTTTGGGGGATTTGTACTTTACTCAAGTATTATTAGGTTTGTATACTTTGTACTTTTACTCCATTACATTTCAGAGAAAAAAAACATACTTTTTACTCCTTACATTTAAAATGCAGACCTACAAAGTACAAAGTACAAATCTCACAGGTCCAACCATTTTAATTAGTATATTTTAATTGTTTATCTGGCCGAACTAACGTTAACGTTATTAATCCTGCGACCGCAGGTAAACAGCCAATCAAATCCCCATCAATGGAAAATGAACCCGCCCATACCCATGCTGATTGGTCCTTGTGCAACACTAGAAAGCGGGGATCTTTGATTAAACACCTGCTATCAGAAGAATAGACAGTCAGAGCCGCATTATGCTGTGGCTAATATTGTGATATAATTCAGGGTACTCCAGTATTCTGTCTTTAATATTTTGATATTATTCAGGGTACTCCAGTATTCTGCCTTTAATATTGTGATATTATTCAGGATAATCCAGTATGCTGTGGTTAATATTGTGATATTATTCAGGATACACCATTCTGTTTTTAATATTGTGATATTATTCATGCTGTGATGTGAATGCCGTCCATGTTAGTTTACCTTCAATGGAGAAGTGCATTAAATAATTTGAATGCAAAAAAAGTGTCCTCTGTTCTTTCATTTCAGCATGGTCTATCGCAGAACACATTCCATTGTGGGCATAGTGTATGCTTGGTTTCATTCCAGCCTTGCCTAAACACCAGCTGATGATTTCACTAATTGGCTCACCTCTTCAACTAACTCACCTGGTGCAATGTATAGTTAAAATGAAAACTTGGCCCACGATGGAATGAGTTTGAGACCCCTGGTCTATCCTTTCAAAAAATTTACTTTTACTTTTTAGTACTTAAGTACATTTAAAAGTAGGACTTTTTGACTTTTACTCAAGTGTGTTTTTAGCCAGATACTTTGACTTTTACTTGAGTCAGATTTTGAGACGGTACCCATACTTTCACTTAAGTATAATTTCTGGGTACTTTTTACACCCCTGCCTAACGGCACACTGCGTGGCCATGTCCTCACTCCTCTCAATCATACACACCTTTCTGTGCAACCGTGCCCCGTGCCCTAAATAGAACCCAATCTAAATCCTCCTCTCCCCCCTATCCTCCACCCCCCCCCCCCCCCCCCCCCCTCCCCTTATCTTCCCACTCGTCACCCTTATAATCTCACGTCTGGTTTTCTTCCTAGTCACGCACTGCTGCCGGCACCACAAGCCGACACTCTGTCAGACTAGGAGAGGGCGGTTTTTAGAGGCGGGGTGTGGAGTCAGTGCTTTGTCGGTATTGGTTGTTCTCCATTCAGTTGAATTGGAGGGGCCACAAAATGAAACAGCATATGCACTGAATTAATGCTTTTACCTAACATACCGATAAGGGCAAAATGTGGTCGATAAGAGTATAATGTCGGTATCTGTAAATCTAGTCTGTTTATCAGTGGCTGTATTAGGATTCTTTCTGAAACTAATTTAAGAAAGTAATTGAATAGTTACAGAAAGTAACTATTGAATTTCAATGGTAGTTTATGACCGTTTCATATTTTTGAGAAAGTAATTGCCACTGATTTTAGGAAGGATATCCAGAATTAAGCCAGCATTGGTTTTGGAACTAATTTCCATTTAACACAGTGGTAACTTATGTCTGTTTCATATTTTTCAACTGGGTGGCCATGGCTTCTCAAGATGTGGCCACTACAAGTCATTGATGCATGCGCAAACTGGTTTTCGATGCTGTTACTGGAAAAAATATAACAAAACAAAACAAAATAATAATAGGCCAAAACATGAGAATAAGAACATGATGAATGAGAATTGCTCTGAAATGCTGGATATTAACAGGAGCAACGGCTAAAAGGAAGTACCGTCCCGAGAACTCGTGATGGTGACTCTCCCCCGGCACAGACCTGGGTGAAACAATCTTACTAGCCAAACACACGCCCCGCAGTGAGGTAGAAGCCAAATTTGAGCGTGGCATCTGGGGTGGCCAATCTGAAGTTTAGGGGTGGCCCCGGACACCCGGGCCACACCTTTAAAACCGCCTATGCGCCCAGCCCAACCACAGAGCCCCTTGTTTACCAACATTCTAACGTGGCCTGAATGTTCAGTAGATGTGTGCGTCCTCATGCGGCAGGCCTACATGTACGTACCCTCGGGAGTCAGACCCAGCATGCAGTAGGGTGCTCCTCTCACCACCACCTCCTGCAGGATGATGGCAAAACTATACACATCTCCCTTATAGGTCCCTTTACGTGAGATCTCTGTGTCCCGGAGGAACTCTGGAGCGGTCCAAAATAGTTCTGAGAGGAGGGGAGGAGGAGGGGGGGGGGGGGGGGGTAGTGGCAGGGTTGCATTGATTTTGATGTCAATACAATGAATATGATATTCTTTGTTTTGGTTATAAACTTTTAAAGAACAAAAAGAAAACATTCTGTTAAGGACAAGCGACATAAAATATAAACATTAAATGAAAAGAATGAAAAGGTTATACTGGAGGTAAAGGTTGTAATGAAAGGTGATTTTATACATGTGGAGAAAAGAGAGCAACTTCATTTGTTAACACATGGAGATTACCTTCAGGTGGGTGTTCAATTTTGGGAGCTTTCTGGGACTCCAAAAGCTCATTAAAGCCATAGTCCGTGATCTTCAGGACGAAACGTCCGTCCACCACACAGTTCCGAGATTTCAGTCTGCCATGGGGGAAATCTCTGTGGTGCAGGTATTTCATACCCTGACATGACAATAGGATGAACAATTACTGTGTTGTTTATAGATAAATACTGTGTAATCCAGTACAATGATTTTTTTATTCAGTCACAAAAAGCGTATTGTGGAATGTTAATGAGAGGAGTGTATTTTTTTAAGTTTCAGATGTATCATTCGATTTGTTTTAGGTCACCCTCTCTGAGCACAGCCAACTCTCAGCAGGCTGAGGGGGCGTGGCCTTCTGTTCACTAGACACTATATGTAAGGGATAATGTATAGCTACGAGGTCATTGTCGCAAAATAATTGTCCGACACGGAGTTTAAAATACAGAGCCGCCTCGGCGAGGTGTTTTAAACGTCAGTGAAGGTCAATTATTTTGCGACAATGATCGAGTATAGCTATACATTATCCCGCTTATTACATGGCTAACTTACTAACAATATACCTAATTCATTTTACATCGACTCGCAACAGTAACACTGGTTCTGGCTCCGCTGAGTGCTCGTCGCTCCGCCCCCCAGCAGCTTCCCCGGCAGCCGGCAGTTTGCACTGATGTCAGTGGGCTTGATTGCGAACAGCTGCGCACAGCTGTCATTATTGTGGGCTTGATTGCGAACAGCTGCGCACATCGGTCATTATTGTCCCACAGCGGTCATTATTGTCTGATAACTGACCTCTGACGCGCGCTATTGACCAATCACAAGCAAGCATTTCGGCGAATATGAAAACGCCATGTAATAAAGATGATTAACTCTCAGCAGGCTGAGGGGGCGTGGCCTTCTGTTCTCTAGACACTATATAGATGATTAACTCTCAGTAGAATGAGGGGGCGTGGCCTTCTGTTCTCTAGACCAGTGGTTCTCAAACTGTGGTACGCGTACCACTAGTGGTACTTGGTGGTACTGCTGGTGGTACTTGAAAACATTTCCAAACATTTTTTATTTTTTATTTTTTGAGAGAGAGAGAGAGAGAGAGAGAGAGAGAGAGAGAGAGAGAGAGAGAGAGAGAGATAGAGAGAGAAAGAGAGAGAGAGATAGAGAGAGAGATAGATAGAGAGAGAATTAAGTACATTTGCTGAAATACAGTTGTTCTTAATTTTCTCACTTGCTATGTGAGAATGTTAGTTATTATGTTCTCAATGCCCCTTGCATTGGATGAGTTGTGTGGAAGCGTAGTTCTAGTGCTATCTCTTTGTACATTGTGGCTGTGTCTGACAAAAGTTAACAATAAATAATGGTATCAGGAAAACATTTGCCTCCTGCATGAACTGTGCATAGCTGAATAGACTGTATTTTAACGTCGATCATATGGTGGTACTTGGAGAGCCAGCTACGTTCTCAGGTGGTACTTGGTGTAAAAAGTTTGAGAACCACTGCTCGTCTAGACACTATATAGATGATTAACTCTCAGTAGGATGAGGGGGTGTGACTTCTTCACTAGACACTAATACGTTTAACTCTCAGTAGGATGAGGGGGTGTGGCCTTCTGTTCACTAGACACTATATATAGATGATTAACTCTCAGCAGGCTGAGGGGGCGTGGCCTTCTGTTCACTAGACACTATATAGATGATTAACTCTCAGCAGGCTGAGGGGGCGTGGCCTTCTGTTCTCTAGACACTATATAGATGATTAACTCTCAGCAGGCTGAGGGGGTGTGGCCTTCTGTTCACTAGACACTATATAGATGATTAACTCTCAGTAGGATGAGGGGGTGTGGCCTTCTGTTCTCTAGACACTATATAGATGATTAACTCTCAGCAGGCTGAGGGGGTGTGGCCTTCTGTTCACTAGACACTATATAGATGATTAACTCTCAGCAGGCTGAGGGGGCATGGCCTTCTGTTCTCTAGACACTATATAGATGATTAACTCTCAGCAGGCTGAGGGGGTGTGGCCTTCTGTTCACTAGACACTATATAGATGATTAACTCTCAGCAGGCTGAGGGGGCGTGGCCTTCTGTTCTCTAGACACTATATAGATGATTAACTCTCAGTAGGATGAGGGGGCATGGCCTTCTGTTCTCTAGACACTATATAGATCAGGGCTATTCAACTAAATTGTTCAGGGGGCCACATTGTCAGAAACCCAAGGGGCCAGGGGCCGGACTGCCACGGCGCCTCCCAGTGCTATGAATATATGTACACTTGACACAACACGCAACCACATTTTCACAACTTTTATTTAAAGGGGAACTATTTTACTATTTCTTTCACTATTTGGGCACTTTTACACAATTCCTGTGGGTTTATGGAACACCTCTGTAATTATTATTTTTTTTTATTCATTGTTTTGTATTTCTAATCAAGTACTCAAAAACAGCATTTTTCTACCTCAAGATCTTAAGCCGTTTTGAGCCTGGGCTCCAACCACAGTGGGAACTGTGTGGAAACTCAGCTGATTATCATGCAGCGGTGTCTCTCTGACATCACAAATCAGCACATTTTCAGATTACTCAGTTCAGTGAGGGTGAATATTGTGAGAGGAGAATTGGAAGAATGCGCCAATATGAGAATTAGAGACATAGATCATATTAATATAAGTCCACATAGCTAGGAAACAATGCTAAACACTGAAAAAGGCCATTTATAAGATAGTTCCCCTTTAACTACATTGCAAAAGTAGTATACTTTTCAAAAAAAGTGCTTCATTTATGTGCCACATCTGCAACATCTCCTGCAAAAAGTGCTTCATTTATGACTGTGCAACAACTGCAACATATCCTCTTCAACATTTCAATATAAAAATAAAATAAAAAACAAACAAGTGCATGATGTGCATCTGAACATTCTAACATCAACACTTGAACAAAAAAACACATTTATAGTGCAGCTGAGCTTATGAAAAAGTGCTTCATGTCTGTGCAACAACAGCAAATCACAGCATCTTATTAGCACTTATTGTCGACTCTTAACGCTCAAACATCAGGGGGGTGGGGGGCAGACAGGCCTAGCCTACATACACACATCTAATGAGAGCGATTGCACTTCTTTGACTGGGCAATGGCAGAGAAAGAGGGTTCATAGGAAGTGAGGGCTACCCGCAAACAGTGATGCAAATGCTCATTTGTCAAGGAGGCATGGTTGCTTGTTTTAATGGCATTCATGTGAGAGAAACTGGATTCACAGGTGTATGTTGAGCCAAACATTGTTAGCACAGATATTGCCAGCGTTTTTATTTTGGGGAATGTCTTGACATGAATACACTTTATCCAAAATGTTGAGGTGGATTAATTCTCAAGTGCCTGCTTCAGAGCAGATGATGCTTGCATGTCAATTATTTCAAGTTGCAGGAGACCTTCATCAATGTGAAGTGATGCAAGGAACTCTTGTCCTTTTTTGGAAATAGCAGCTACATTGGCAAATGGGTTGCTCACAAAATGCATCAATTCTCTGGACATGTCAAATTCATCAAATCGACTTGCAAAGATTACATGATAATAATAAAAAAATAAAAAAAAATTAAGATTTTTTTTTTTTTTTTTTTTTTTTTATCATGTAATCTTTGGCGGGCCGGTCAGAATCATCCCGTGGGCCGGATCTGGCCCGCGGGCCGCCAGTTGAATAGCCCTGATATAGATGATTAACTCTCAGTAGGATGAGGGGGTGTGGCCTTCTGTTCACTAGACACTATATAGATGATTAACTCTCAGTAGGCTGAGGGGGTGTGGCCTTCTGTTCACTAGACACTATATAGATGATTAACTCTCAGCAGGCTGAGGGGGTGTGGCCTCCTGTACACTAGACACTATAGATGCTTAACTCTCAGTAGGCTGAGGGGTCGTGGCCTCTTGTTCACTAGATACTGCTTAACTCTCAGTAGGTTGAGGGGGCGTGGCCTCTTGTTCACTAGATACTGCTTAACTCTCAGTAGGCTGAGGGGGCGTGGCCTCTTGTTCACTAGACACTATAGATAGATGCTTAACTCTCATTAGCCTGAGGGGGCGTGGCCTCTTGTTCACTAGACACTATAGATAGATGCTTAACTCTCATTAGCCTGAGGGGGTGTTGCCTTCTGTTCACTAGAAACTATAGATGCTTGATTGTTAAGATCAGTGTTATCCTTGGTTTTGGAACATTCTATTGAATTTCAATGGTAATGTATGACCATTTCATATTTTTCTTAAAGTGGAACACAAATTTGAGAAAGTAATTGTCAAAGATTTATTATTTTATACTTATCTATTTTTATCTAGCACAATCTCTGGAGCAAAACAGAAAGAAGCATTTTATATAAAAGTATTCTGTACTTTTGTCTGACAACTAATAAAGACACTTGAACTTGAAACTTGAAACTTGAACTTATATATTTTATACCCAGTTTAATCTCCTGTACTTTGTATATTGCTAAATTTGCTATTGCACTTTACTGTTACATTTGCACTCTGGTTGGATGCCAAACTTCTTTTCGTTATACTGTACTTGTGCTGTATGATGACAACACATTTGAAATTTGAATCTAATCCTGCAGCTTAGCTGTAGGGGAGGGAGGATACGACGGCTTGTGAGACAAGATGAAGTCCTCAGCATAACACAGTACCAAAGCCACCACACCACTCTTTAATCAACCACAGGACCTTAGTGTTTTGATTCCCTCGGCTTACCTTAATGAGGTCCAGTAACAACGAGGACTTGAACATCCAATCTAACTTGACGTCAGTCTTCCTCAGCAGGTCTTGCAGGCTCCCCCGTGAGCAGTGCTCCGTCACCACGCCAAACATGTCACAGTCCGAGAAGAAACCAATGAACGGGTTGACGTTCTCATTTCTCAGGTCCTTCATCTGGGAGAGAGAACAGATATAAATGTTAAGGGAGAGGGAATAACGTTAAATGTCTATGATAACTATAAGGATATATGATTGACTTAATTTCACTTATATCCTAACTATCAATACTGTAACTAAGGCACATGTCAAGTGTTGCTTTACTGGGCGGCTAGGTGGCGCAGTGGGCAAGGCGCTCACCACCAACGCAGGAGATGCTGGGTTTGAGCCCAGCTCTCGGCGTTGCTACCAGCTTGGCTGGTCGTTCATACTAATACAATTGGCAGTGTTAGGGGGTGGGAAGCTGGTGGGTGGGGATCGGACGTTGTGGACAGCAACTCCTACAGGTCGGTTGGTGCGCCTGCGCAGTAGAATCAGGAAGCGACGAGGGCGGCGCGTCCCTCCCACGCAGACCCTCGCCGCTGAGAGATCGCGCTGTGCAGGTGAAAAGATGCGACGGCTGCCTCCTCGAGTACCGGAGGGGACACGTGATGCAAGGCTTTGTCCACATTGCAGCCGGCCAGTGGGAAGCATGGTCTAACAACGTTTGAGACAGGGGAGGGTAGAATTGGACGATACGAAATTGGGGACGGGAGAAAAATAGAAAAATGGGGAGAAAAAGTAGATAAAAAAAAGTGTTGCTTTACCTTTGTGAAAATCTTAGTGGTGTTCTGTTTCACTTCCTTAAAATGCCCCTCTTCAAACTTCTTCAGCCACACCCAGTCACCCTGGGAGAACGACCACATATTTAAATAAAAAGGTGTACCACAACTACACAAAAATTACTACATGAAAGTCAGTGAAGAATCCTGGAAATGTATTCCCCCAAAATACTTCCCGTTGCCAGATGTAAAACATATTCCCACACGCTCATCCTTGTGTAACGTTCCGCGCCAAAGCACAGGCTGATCGGCCTTACAGTTTGTGAGAGATTGCGTGGATACACGCACGCACGCACGCACGCACGCACGCACGCACGCACGCACGCACGCACGCACGCACGCACGCACGCACGCACGCACGCACGCACGCACGCACGCGCACACAACACACACACACACACACACACACACACACACACACACACACACACACACACACACACACACACACACACACACACACACACACACACACACACACACACACACACACACACACACACACACACACACACACACACACACACACACACACACACACACACACACACACACACACACACACACACACACACACACACACACACACACACACACACACACACACACTACCGAATGCATACTGTCCTCGTACAGGCTTTGTATGCTGCTGATGAACCAACATGCAACCACCCTACCTCATACACGGCTACGTTGGTGGTCTCGTGAGTTTCCGACTGAACACTGTTCACAGAGTGACCATCAACCACACTTTTAGACTCAGTTAGCTCTTCTATGTTGATCTTCTGTGGAACATCAAAGATAAAGAAACAATTATGACACATACGTCAACAGTAGACTACAGCCTATCTGCTAGTGTATAGCACGCATAACCCTTTCACTACCACACTACCAAAGGGTTAACCCTTTCACTGTGACAATACAGAAGGTTAACCCTTTCACTGCCACACTACAGAAGGTTAACCCTTTCACTACCAAACTACAAACTACAGACAGTTAACCGTCTGTAGTGTGGTGGTGAAGGGGTTAACCTTCTGTAGTGTGATACTGAAAGGGTTAACTACGCTTGCCTAGTCTTGTTTTCATTCATTTAAATTTGTTTTATAAAATATATATAAAATGTTTCGTTTTTATTCGTTTGAACATTTTGTTTTTGTTTTTTGTTATTGGTGTTGTTGTAATATTGGGGGGAGGCCAGTATTTATATATCTATTTATATAAGACATTATAAATATATATTAACCTTGCTCTGGTCCTGCATATCAACTAACAGCGAACTCTTCTGAATGTTCTGGAAATTACGGAGGTGAAGGTGCTGAGGCTTAGTACTACGCAGAGATCAAATCATGTCCCCTGATGGTAGGACAGAGTGCTCACCTTTCTGCTGAGCTGGGGGTTAATAAAGATGAGGTCCTGCAGGGTCAGCAGGATTCGATTAGGCCCCTTAACCAGCTGGATCTGTTGGATCCTCCTCCTACCAATCAGATTCAGGATTCAGATAAGATCAGGAAATCATCAGTAACATCCAGTAGTGACGAGCTTCCTGTCTTCAGTCAGAAGTAATATCTTTAGAGTGAGGATAATCAATGCAGCAAAGATGATGTCAACGCTGAGATGCTTTGAGGCAACTTAACTCCGCCTCCTAATTGACCTATCTCAAAAGTCGCCCACTTTTCTTGATCCTCCAATCACAACTGTCGAGAGTGGAGAGTGGAGAGTACGAGCAGAGATATTGTGTGTGTGTGTGTGTGTGTGTGTGTGTGTGTGTGTGTGTGTGTGTGTGTGTGTGTGTGTGTGTGTGTGTGTGTGTGTGTGTGTGTGTGTGTGTGTGTGTGTATGGTGGGGGGGGGGGGGTTGTGTTCTCTGTCTACATGATATATCTTATATAAAGACAGCTGAAAACACCACTGAAAGGATCTTTATATTCCCTGTCTACAGGATATACCTTATATAAAGACTCAGACAGATGCCTCCCACAGCCAGGATGAAGACGACGGAGAACACCGCTATGATGTAAGTGATCTCCACCCCTGGGGAGGACGACAGCAAACCATGAGGGCCATGTGGATGATGAACAAGGCATATGAGAAAGAAAAAACACACACATGTACAGTATGTATATATATACATATATATATGAGCACACATGTATCCACATTCATACAAACACATTCTAACAAACACAGATTTAAAGTGCACATAAACGCACATACACACGCACGCACGCACGCACGCACGCACGCACACACACACACACACACACACACACACACACACACACACACACACACACACACACACACACACACACACACATACACACACACCATATCCATATCCTTATCCATATCCATATCCATATCCTTATCCATATCCATATCCTTATCCTTATCCATATCCATATCCTTATCCATATCCATATCCATATCTTGTACCTCCAGAGCAGACAGCGTCTGACTCAAACCAGCAGCCGGGGTCTGTGGCTGGAGGTGACCCTCCTGGGAACTGGATGGACCTCCCCTCAAACTGAAGCCTGTCGGCGCCCAGGTCCACCAGGAAGGTGCCGTACAGCCGGCTCCCTCTGCCGTCCGAGTCCAAGATGACGTAGTTGGTCTGGCCCTCTCCCCGGGGGTCCACCCTGATCTTCTGGTTGAAGCCGTCGAAGGTGGTGTTCCTGGTGAAGTAGGCGAGGTTGGAGCCCGAGAGCCACATGCCAGCCTTCCTAGCGTTGCTGATAGACCTGGCCATCAGGTAGATGCTGTTGTAGATGGTCCCGAAGAGTGGGTTGACCTGCAAGATAAGAGAAAGTAAGTATGGAGTATAATGAGAATATCTGATAAAGGACTGGAGAAGAAGACAGCGCCGCCTGCAGCATAATTGCAGTACTGTGAATGTAGGCTACTGCTCTTAATTGCGCTGCTCTAAAAAGGTTATATAAAATATCAAGGGTTTAAAGCAGATGGTCTGATTTATGATACGTGGGATAAACTGATTTAGGGGACGATTATTTGCAGCAGAAAAGGTGATACATTGCATTGTATATAACCTGATAACCATTCATTAACACAACACAATGATTGACAGCTGGTTTTCCAAAAATCATCTTGGCATTCAATTAAATAGTTTTTGTTGCAGGCTAGTGACCATTATGGATGCTTGGTGGAAAGGCAGGTCTGAGTACAATCTCAGTATTAGATCATCCTAACTGCTCCTTCCCAACAGGCCGCTCCAGCTCAAAGAAGGCTTAGCAATAAGTGTGTGAGTGAACCCAACGAATGACCGCTTTACAATAACCTTTATTGAGGTTTATGTTGCCAGGTTGGAGGTTTTTGTGTAATGTATGAGTGTCAAAACCATGTATGAATATGAATGTATTAAGTATGAATTATAGTATATTTAAATGTTTTGTAAATGTCTTTTAATATTTTGTAAATGTTTTGTAAATGTTTTTAATGTGTTAAATGTCTTTAATGTTTTTGTAAATGTTTCTAAATGGACTCTTGAAAGATTAGCCAATGAGCTAAAAAGAGATCCATATCAATCAATCAATCAACCAATCAGCCGCTCACCTGCTTGGGCTCCGTGGCCAGAGGCAGCTCCCCGGTCCTCCTGGCCAGGCTGAAGGCCTCGTTGAAGGACATGAGCTCGGAGGCCATGGTGATGGTGAGCACGGCGTCGTAGGCCCGCCTCAGCCTGCTGCTGCCCTGCAGGGCGGGGTAGGAGGCGTTGTTGCCGTAGGGCAGGCTGTAGAGGAGCGTGTCGTAGGGCACGAAGACGTAGCGTCCGTCGGTCAGGCCCATGGCGTGGGCCTTGAGGAGGAACTGTCCCTGCTGCTCCCCTCCGATCAGGACAGAGTGCATGCACATGATGATGACTGTGGTACACGGAGAGACGCAGGGGAGACGTGAGGACAGAGGGCATGCACATGATGATGACTGTGGTACACGGAGAGACGCAGGGGAGACGTGAGGACAGAGGGCATGCACATGATGATGACTGTGGTACACGGAGAGACACAGGGGAGACGTGAGGATAGAGGGCATGCACATGATGATGACTGTGGTACACGGAGAGACACAGGGGAGACGTGAGGACAGAGGGCATGCACATGATGATGACTGCAGGCACACGGAGAGACACGGTGGAGACGTGAGGACAGAGGGCATGCACATGATGATGACTGCAGCACACGGAGAGACACAGGGGAGACGTGAGGACAGAGATGTGCTGTGGAATGTTTAACACTTTCAGGTGGACATTGTTTTCCTTTTGGTACATTTAGTCAGATTCAGATTCAGATAATTTTATTGTCACAGCTTTTTTTTTCTTCTTTTTTTATGTACATACATTCAGAAAAACGTGAGATGCTTGTTTTTCCCGGCTCCTTAACCGTAGTAGTTTGAATAGACAACAATACACAACGATCTATACAAAATAGGGGTGTAACGGTACACAAAAACCACGGTACGGTACGTACCTCGGTTTTGAAGTCAAGGTTCGGTAAAGTTTGGCTTTCCATGTTCCACTCAGGGGTGATGTAGTGTGCAGTAACTAATTGTACTTGTAGGGCTGTCAACGAATATTCTATACTGAAATTAATAATCGACTTGTAAAAAAAAATTAAAAATTATTATAATTATATTAGATTGTGGAAAAAACAGCCCCCGGTGGGCGGTTGTTTTTTTTTGGTTAACATACCGTTGTATTCATTCGGTACACTACACAGTCGTTCGGTACGGTACGGTACACACTGAAACGGTTCGGTTCGGTACGGATACGTGTACCTTTACACCCCTAATACAAAACAATACAAGGTAAAAAAAAATACGGATAAAATATGAAAATAAATTATTATACAGTGTAAGTAGCAGGCAGCAGTGTGTGTGTGTAATAAGTGTGCTTGTGTGGTGTGTGAGTCACTTAAGGTGCTTTTGCGTGTGTATGCTCATGTGATGATTCAGAGTCTGACCGTCAGTAGTCTGTTTGCCCGGCGGTGGAAGTAGCTGTTCAGTGTTCTCTTGGACGTGGACCTGAGACTGCCGTACCGTGTGCCAGACGGCATGAGCTCAAACACGTTTGTGGTTTGGGTGGCTGGGGTCTTTAAGGCTCCTGTGTGCCTTGCTGATACACCGCTCTGTGAATAATACTGTCTATGGTAGGTAACTTGCATCCGCAGATCTTTTCGGCCATTCGCACTACTCTCTCCAGTGCTCTGCGGTCGCTCTGGTTGGTGTTTCCAAACCATGCTGTGGTGCATCCCGCCGTCAGTATACTCTCCATGGTGCCTCTGTAGAAGGCCCTCAGGATGTGTGGCCCCATGCCAAATCAGTAGCTTAGAATTCTAAAACCCCATAGCTTTCAGTGACCAGGAGCCAATCAGGAGAGAGAACCCTAGATATTTTTACTTATTTCAAGAAATCTTGCCAAGCCAAATCTGCTTACTAGGTACCACATTTGCTTAAAACTAGGGATGCTCGATATTGGCTTTTTTACCGATACCGATATACCGATATTGTCCAACTCTTAATTTCCGATACCGATATCAACCGATATCAACCGATACCGATATGCAGGGTTTCCCCCCCAAAAAATTGAATAATTTCAGGTAATTAACATTACATATCTCTTGTTGTGGAATTAACACAACATTATGCATACTTTTGACAATAAATAAATCTGAATTTGTTCTTACTTGCTTGCCTGGGTAAATAAATGTTATAGAAATGTAAAAACCGATACCGATATTTTCCGATATCACATTTTAATGCCGATATCGGCCGATAATATCGGTAGGCCGATAATATCGGACATCCCTACTTAAAACGTTTTTCTTTTTTATTTCTTATTTTGTCAGACCATTTTTACAGTGTGGAGTTCTCTCTCCTGATTGGATAAAGTGGGAACGGGATACCAGGAAACATATTTTGGTTTACTGTAGAGTGGAGGGACTGGGAAACTCATGCTACTGACCAAACACTCTATATCAGTGATGGCTGATGGAGTGTTGAGCTATTACAACATGTAAAGCACCTATTTTAACAAACAAAAGAATACAATACAGCACATTTAATTAACTAACTAAATGAATGAATGAATGAATGAATGAATGAATGAATGAATGAATGAATGAATGAATGAATGAATGAATGAATGAATGAATGAACGAACAAATAAATGAATTAATGAATGAATGAATAAATAAATCTGTCAATCATTTGGCAATCTCGAATATCATTGAACAGGGTTGTAACCAACGACTAGGGCTTTTCAATGGTACCCCACGTGGGAATGAGCGAATCAGGGATCTAGGTGAAAAGAGCCAAAACAGGAAGAGAATTCTCCCGTCGAATGCATTGAAGTCTATGAGAAAGCTGTTTTCTGAGCCCTCTCATCTTTTACCAAAACCGCTTCTAATCACTCATTTCTGAACGGATTTTTATGAGGTTTCGACATGTACTACAAAATACTTCAGGCTATGGACCCAGCCATATGAACTAGGACAAATGGCATCCTAATCAGGTGGCTAGGGACTACCCAACAGGATGTGAGCAACTGGAATGAGACTAACTCTGAAACAGCATGTAAGCTCTTTTATAACGCTAGACTGCAACGTTGAGTATCATACCTGTAATATAAAAATTTGCCAAAAGTCATTATTTGATCAAATCACATATATTCATATGACACGAGGTTATACTGCAATGAATAAAAACCCCATCATTGAACCCTGGTCACCTTCAATATATCATCAAAACCACAGTCAGCATCTACACTCAAATTCAACAGACTCACCTTTTATATCTCCAGCTGCCTGGATCTTCCTCAGCGTGTTCTCCATCTCGGTCTCGTTGAGCCCCACAGCCGCTACTATGCCAACAGGAAGCCCTTTATTCCTCAGAGCATTGGCCACTTTACCAGCAGCATCCAACCATATATCCTCATTGGAAGAGACTACGCCAACTTTGGCCCAACGAAAATACTTCAACACGGTGAACAACACTCTGGTCGGAGACGGCAAGGTCCTCGCGAAGGTCGGGAAGCCGACGAGCCGGTCCAACTCGTGGTTGATGCAGCCGAATGAGAAGATGGCCTTTCCCCAGTTCTTCCCCAGGAGCGAAGCAGCGGTGCAGTAGCCTGGGTTCGTGGGCCCCAAGAAAGCGTCCGCACTCTTGTCGTAGTTAACAAATGTGCTGAGGGCTTTAGACGTCTCGCATGGCTCTTGAAGAACGACGAAGTCCATCTTCAACCCCAGGTATAAACTTAAGTCTGAGTTTATCCTGCTCACGGCCAGTCTGGCGGCGGCCGCAGGCAGGGCCTTGGAGTAAACAGGGTCGCAGTTCCAGGGGCCGACAATCCCCACTTTGAAGGCTAAACACTGGACACAACATGGGAACGTCAAAACGCCAATGATGAGCCAAAATAGAAAGTTATAAAACGGCAGATTTGTAAGACAATATCTGCTTTTAATTATAGGCATGCATGGATAGTTGGAAAACTCCCATAGCGCCCCTCTAGAATGTAGAGGAATATATTGCATTGTCCTTCCAGAGAAACCTGACGAGTGAGTCTTTATGTTCACTATGGCATTATTAATCAGACCAAACACACCTGCAACAGAGATAAACGAAATGATTTATAATGACAAATTACAATTTTATGAATAAAAAAATTATATATATTTGTTGTTTTTTAAGAAATCGTATCATGAACCAGGAAACGGTGGATTATAACAACATATAGGCTACCTACCATTTCTTCCATGATATTTCGAGGTGAGAAGAGGCTATCTTTACAGAGTCCCGCTCCAACTATTTTCAAAATAATCCTCACCTGTAACCATTCCAGCCCTTCATCTATTCACTCTCAAATAAAAAGATATTTCGCTGCCCAAACAAAAACACAACAAATCATTATGCATGTGGTGGTTGAGAGAGATAGGATGAGAGTAAACGCGGTGTCTGTCGCGTTGAGGAACACCTTCAGCACCCTGGAGAGCTACTTAGGGGCCGCCACTTAGCGCCGAGACAGCGTCTTCTTCAGCTTGTTAACATGTCCCTCGCGCAGGTAACACGTCGTGAATGAAGAAGTAACCACAAAACTAATCCCAATCCCATTTTCTTCATCTATAAATGCAAACTGGGAGTTTACTTGACGTTTAGGTTAGTGCAAATGCTTCCCAATAAAGAATAATGTAGATATTCTTGAATAGCCTGCCTATACCGTTCATTTGAGAAAGGGAAAAAGATTTAATGTAATAATGCAGTCTGACTGTCTGAGGCTGGCTCAGCTCAAGGCCCATGCAATCCTTTCAAAGTGACACTCACGGGTCTAATCCATATTCAGCACAGCACAACATAAGAGGATTGACAACGTACGGTAGACTGAAACACCTTGCACAATTAGGAAGGAGAGCCCAGACCCCCCCCCCACACACACACACTTCTTTAGATATTATTGTCGGATTCTTTTGAAAACAAATAAACCTTTATAAACACAATGATCCACCATGACCTCATCGCGACAAGCCTACAGAGTACAGGCCTAGACTAAATCGGGAGGCCATAAAGACATATGGTCAGATGAAGCTTCTTTTTTTTGTCATGGGAACATCTGGTTGCCGGAAGAAACCTGGACCGTGCATTAATTGGTGTAATATATGCCAACAGTACAAGCCCTACAGTTCAATTGAATTTGCACCCGGGTGAACTGGGAGTAGGCTAATTAGAGATAACGAAGGTCTCTCCCTGAGCGAGTCCCATGAGCTCTCTCTCTCTCTCTCTCTCTCTCTCTCTCTCTCTCTCTCTCTCTCTCTCTCTCTCTCTCTCTCTCTCTCTCTCTCTCTCTCTCTCTCTCTCTCTCTCTCTCTCTCTCTCTCTCTCTCTCTCTCTCTCTCTCTCTCTCTCTCTCTCTGACATTTGCGTGCGTCAGTTGTTTCAGCTCTTTTGTCGACATGGGTTCAGGTCGCCAGTGCCGGGTGACAATTCAAATCTATATGTGTGGCAAAATATAAAAAACGGTCAGAGTTTAACATAATTTCATTACTTTCAGAGTTAGCAATCCATAGTTATTTCGGCTGTGCTGCTGAGGTTTTACAGTGAAGAAGATCCACTTTGGGCTGCAATTCTTGTATGAAAGGTGCTTTACTAATAAACTAATACAAATGCATTATTATTATTATTATTATTCATCCCTAATAAATAAAATCAACAACATAAGACTCTATCCCCAGGCCATCAGGCTGCTAAACGAACAATGAATGAACACCACACAACAACAACCACCAAACGCACATAGCACACACATCCACACGCACACACTCACTTTAAACAAACACACTGTAGCACCCACTCCCCACACTTTATAGCACACACCCACTTTAAACAAACACACTGTAGCACCCACTCCCCACACTTTATATTTATGGATGAAGGATTGCACTACAACTCGTACACCTTACTGTAAATTGTACCTAAAATTGTACCTCATCCCATTTCTGCTTTGCACTAGATAGTACTGTACATTAGTACACTGCATAGTATTGTGTATTGTATATTATATGGTAACTCAGAACATTGTACATATGTCTATACCGAACACTGTGACCTCATTTTCTTCTTCTAAATTCATGCTATATTATGTTATTATGTTATTTGATACTATCTTGTCTAGCACAGTCTCTGGAGCGTAACAGTAAGAAGCATTTTGTATGAAAGTATTCTGTACTTCTGTATGACAACTATTAAAGAACTTGAACTTGAACTTGAACTTGAACTTACAGTAAGGTCAGCAATCAAGAACCACAGTCTGCCAGACAGACCTTGCATCATGGAGTGACACTCCACCCAAATGAAAATGTGTGTAGGCTGTGTGAGAGAGAGGAGAGATAGAGAGAGGGAGGGATATAGCGCATGAGAAATGGAGAGCGTGTGTGTGTGTACGTGTATGTATGTGTGCGTCACCGTGCATATGCACATGAGGCATATAGGTTGGGAAAGTGACTCCTCCTTTGCTGACCCATATCACATAATCTGATGAGCCTCTTAAACACAACTCTTAGACACCTCTGTCCCGCAGGCCGCATCAATAAATACATAACACACTGACACCTCTGTCCTGTATCAATAAATACACAACACACTGACACCTCTGTCCTGTATCAATAAATACATAACACACTGACACCTCTGTCCTGTATCAATAAATACATAACACACTGACACCTCTGTCCTGTATCAATAAATACACAACACACTGACACCTCTGTCCTGTATCAATAAATACATAACACACTGACACCTCTGTCCTGTATCAATAAATACATAACACACTGACACCTCTGTCCTGTATCAATAAATACACAACACACTGACACCTCTGTCCTGTATCAATAAATACATAACACACTGACACCTCTGTCCTGTATCAATAAATACACAACACACTGACACCTCTGTCCTGTATCAATAAATACATAACACACTGACACCTCTGTCCTGTATCAATAAATACATAACACACTGACACCTCTGTCCTGTATCAATAAATACACAACACACTGACACCTCTGTCCTGTATCAATAAATACACAACACACTGACACCTCTGTCCTGTATCAATAAATACACAACACACTGACACCTCTGTCCTGTATCAATAAATACACAACACACTGACACCTCTGTCCTGTATCAATAAATACATAACACACTGACACCTCTGTCCTGTATCAATAAATACACAACACACTGACACCTCTGTCCTGTATCAATAAATACATAACACACTGACACCTCTGTCCCGTATCCAGAAATAGGGGGGTGGTGGACTGTATTAAACAATGTGTGGTGAAAAACAAGCAGGCCTACTACTTTTGATGATCATATCTAAGCCAGTCAAGTATCTAACATTGCAAAACACATCACTTGTGGAGCGATGCATGCATACTTTGTGATGGCAGTCCAGTCTGTCAGGAGATTAGCTATTATGAAAATAGTAAAGTAAGTAAATAGGTATGTTTTGTTTCTAAAGCACATTTAAAACAACTGTAGTTGTAGTGGGCAAGGCGCTCTCCATCAACGCTGGAGACGCTGGGTTCGAGTCCAGCTCTCGGCGTTGCTATCAGCTTGGCTGGTCGTTCATACTAACACAATTGGCAGTATTAGGGGTGGGAAAGCTGATGGGTGGGTCCTGGGCGTTGTGGACAGCGACCCCTACAGTTCGGTCGTGGCGCCTGCACAGCGAGGGTAGGATCTGGAGGGAGGTAGTGTGGCCTCCCACACGTTACACTCTCCCAGTGAGAATCTGCGCTGCCAGGCTGGCTGCCGGCTGGCTGCACATGTGTCGGAGGAAAGCATGTGACAGTCTCCGGCCTCCCGGACCAACAGTGGGGGGAGTGCGCAACAACCAGGAAGGGGGTTGGGAATTGGCATAACGACTAACAGTGGGATGGGAGAAAAATCGGAAAAAGGAGGGGGGGAAAAGATAATAATAAATTAAAAAAAAAACTGTAGTTGCACCAAAGTGCTGTACATATAAATGGCTATAATAATAAAACACAGTAAAACATGGTAAAACAATTAAATACATTATGTTAAATATAACAACAAGTAAGATTAAAAAACAATAAATAGAAAAATACAATACACAACATAAAACAGGTGTGAATCAAACTGTCCAGGCAAAAAAAGAATACCAGTTTAAAAGCTAAAAGACCTGTAAACAGGTATGTTTTTAACCTGGATTTAAAGGCAAACAGGAGGGAGCGCACCTTATGTTGGGGAGGACATTCCACAGCTTTGGGGCAGCATCTGCAAAGGCACAGTCACTCTTAGTCTTCAGTCTGGATGGAGGGACCACCAGAAGAGAGTGCCTGGAGGACCTAAGAGATCTAGGAGCAACGTGGGGGGGAGAGGAGATCCATAAAATAAGCCAGTGGGAGCTTTGATAACAAATAATAAGACCTTAATACAGCCAATATAGGCAGTTTGTGAATTATTCCAGGTCTTTGGGGGGGGGGGGGTCCTCTTTTTGTTAAAAGGTCATCATTAGTGAGCCAGGACTCAAGGGTCATTCAGGGGGTCATATATTGGATATGACCTAATACCTAGTATGATGATTACAGCGGAGTGGGCCTACATTTGCAATAGATCTACATTATGATGTTCTTTGCTTTGGCGCCACCCAGTGGATAATGTCTCACATGACCAATTAGCACTTTAATTAAAACGTATCCTTCTTTCCCAGATGATATGGCTCACCAACTCTCAAAGGTTAAAGGTGATGTAAGTGGTATTTTTTTGTTTGTTAAAATAAGTGGTCTACATGGTAAAAATAATAGTTAATTCTGAGAGCCATCACTGTCTGTCAGTAACATGGGTCTCCCAGTCCCTCCGCTCTGCAGTAAACAAAAAAGAAATTTTCTGGTATCCAGATGAAATAAGTAAAAAAAATATCGAGGGTTCTCTCTCCTGATTGGATAATTATTTTCTGTTTACTGCAGAGTGGAGGGACTGAGAGATCCATGTTACTGACCCAACACTCTACATCAGTGATGGCTGTTGGCATGAGTTATGATGAATTGAAAATGGGGGACCCTGATGTAAACAAGACGAAAGTCTTTCTCTGGTCTGCATTCCCTTAACAATTGTGTGTATTGAGCTGTACTGTATTGTACCCATTCTGCAATCTGTTAATAACATTTTCAATCAATCAATCAATCAATCAATCAATCAATCAATCAATCAATCAATCAATCAATCAATCAACCATGTAGAGCTTTTTCACAAAAAATACCACTTACAGCACTTTAACACTTTGATTGCCATGGGTTAAATTCATGATATACCATCCCTTGCCAGCTCTATTTAACATGGAGAAGTTCCCCTTCTTTGCAGGGCTATAACTTTTTAAATTCTATTGCTAGATTGCCATTATTAGGGCCCATTCAATGTCCTATATGTATTGTTCATGGTGTAGCAACGTTAAACTTTTTCATTCACATATTCATACTAAAATATGGTCTAAAGTACAAGTATGTTTTCATCTATTTCTGCAGCTTTCTCCAGAACGTGATTTATAGCCCCAAATGCATTATATTGATGATCAAATACAGTTTGGTAGGAATCTGTGCGAGATAAAAAATTTCAACTGGATGTACTTCTATGAGTTACTACACGTCATCTGATGTTGACCGGATGGGCGAGGGGGCATTTATAATTCCGTGGGCAACGTTATACCATTCATCTAATGTGGGTCATATGTTCATCATAGCAGTTTATATCGAACACGGTAATACTAAACGCTAAAACTCCAGTCTCCTCGGGCCGTTGGGCGATCAGCGTGGAGTAGACAGTTTTCCATTATGGGATGTCGAAATACCCAATCCATTTCCAGGTTGTATAATAGTATATACGTCCAAATCATGTTGTTTTTTCGAGTTATTTCCACCGATCGATGTTCACTGTGTGAAGACGGAGTCTCTCTAACATTAGCGAGTGCCCGGACCACATATGGAGTGAGTCCTGCCGGTTCAAAGGTTGATATCCGGTTTCGATCTGCCGATCGGCCACCAGATGGCGCTCTTGAACCGCTAGAGGGTTGAGAGGAGATCAGCACTGTGTGTCAAGGCTGCGGAGGGGAAATATGATTTCGATCACAGATTTTTGAAATATTGATATCAAAGACGAGTTACGGCGTCCTCGGCAACTTAAACATGGCGGGGAATGACGAGTTCCGGCGTTTTCGGCAGTTAAAGTGTTAATGAAAAAGAAAATATCTTCTATGTCTTAATATGATTGACAGCAGCATTTTGCATGTAGATAACTGGTGGAAAAGCTGCATTCTAATTATGACTCACATCATTCCAGGTAATGTTAATCAGTTCATCAGCTGTCTCATTTTCAAGCAGCTACTGTACTTGCTAGATATCACGTTAGATAACATGTTTCTGCATCTCTGAGTCCCTGACAAGTCTTCCCACCTCAAGACCCATATTTTCTCTTAGCCCTCCTCCCTCATCCATCTCTTCTCTTAGCCCTCCTCCCTCATCCATCTCTTCTCTTAGCCATCCTCCCTCATCCATCTCTTCTCTTAGCCCTCCTCCCTCATCCATCTCTTCTCTTAGCCCTCCTCCCTCATCCATCTCTTCTCTTAGCCCTCCTCCCTCATCCATCTCTTCTCTTAGCCATCCTCCCTCATCCATCTCTTCTCTTAGCCCTCCTCCCTCATCCATCTCTTCTCTGAGCCCTCCTCCTTCATCAATCTCTTCTCTTAGCCCTCCTCCTTCATCAATCTCTTCTCTTAGCCCTCCTCCTTCACCCATCTCTTCTCTTAGCCCTCCTCCTTCATCCATCTCTTCTCTTAGCCCTCCTCCTTCATCCATCTCTTCTCTTAGCCCTCCTCCTCATCCATCTCTTCTCTTAGCCCTCCTCCCTCATCCATCTCTTCTCTTAGCCCTCCTCCTCATCCATCTCTTCTCTTAGCCCTCCTCCTCATCCATCTCTTCTCTTAGCCCTCCTCCTCATCCATCTCTTCTCTTAGCCCTCCTCCCTCATCCATCTCTTCTCTTAGCCCTCCTCCTCATCCATCTCTTCTCTTAGCCCTCCTCCTCATCCATCTCTTCTCTTAGCCCTCCTCCTCATCCATCTCTTCTCTTAGCCCTCCTCCCTCATCCATCTCTTCTCTTAGCCCTCCTCCTCACCCATCTCTTCTCTTAGCCCTCCTCCATCATCCATCTCTTCTCTGAGCCCTCCCTCATCCATCTCTTCTCTGAGCCCTCCCTCATCCATCTCTTCTCTTAGCCCTCCTCCATCATCCATCTCTTCTCTTAGCCCTCCTCCATCATCCATCTCTTCTCTGAGCCCTCCTCCTCACCCATCTCTTCTCTGAGCCCTCCTCCTCCTCATCCATCTCTTCTCTGAGCCCTCCTCCCTCATCCATCCTCTGTGTTCATGTTGTGTATGTCTATTGTTTGTCTCACCACCACCTTTAGTGTAAAGCTACTGAGTTCTAGAAAGGCAATACAGAGAGTACCATTTATTATTATTATTATTATTATTATTATTATTATTATTATTATTATTATTATTATTATTATTATTATTATTATTATTATTATTATTATTATTATTATTATTATTATTATTATTATTATTATTATTATTATTATTATTATTATTATTATTATTATTATTATTATTATTATTATTATTGTTGTTGTTGTTATTATTATTATTATTATTATTATTATTATTATTATTATTATTATTATTATTATTATTATTATTATTATTATTATTATTATTATTATTATTATTATTATTATTATTATTATTATTATTATTATTATTATTATTATTATTATTATTATTATTATTATTATTATTATTATTATTATTAGTTATTGTTATTGTTATTGTTATTGTTATTGTTATTATTATTATTATTATTATTATTATTATTATTATTATTATTATTATTATTATTATTATTATTATTATTATTATTATTATTATTATTATTATTATTATTATTATTATTATTATTATTATTATTATTATTATTATTATTATTATTATTATTATTATTATTAGTATTATTAGTATTATTGTAAAGAATTACTGGGCTGAATGTTGCTTGTGTTGCTGCCGGTGGACTTGCAACCTTCACTAATGTAGTTAGTACATACTACATACAAATGCAGATGTTTGTATACATCAACGTGTAACGTGGCTCTTTCAAAATGTCTCTTGAAGGTGAAACGGTTCCACCCCTGCCTTAGAGCTACACGCATCTCTGCTTTAGAGCAACAAACAGCTCTGCTTTAGAGCAACAAACAGCTCTGCTTTAGAGCATCAAGCAGCTCTGCTTTAGAGCAACAAACAGCTCTGCTTTAGAGCAACAAGCATCTCTAATTTAGAGCAACAAGCATCTCTGCTTTATAGCAACAAAGCTCTGCTTTAGAGCAACAAGCAGTTCTGCTTTAGAGCAACAAGCAGTTCTGCTTTTATAGCAACAAAGCTCTGCTTTAGAGCATCAAGAAGCTCTGCTTTAAAGCAACAAGCAGTTCTGATTTAGAGCAACAAGCAGCTCTGATTTAGAGCAACAAACAGCTCTGCTTTAGAGCAACAAGCAGCTCTGCTTTAGAGCAACAAACAGCTCAGCATTAGAGCAACAAACAGCTCTGCTTTAGAGCAACTAACAGCTTTGACTTAGAGCAACAAGCAGCTCTGCTTTAGAGCAACAAGCAGCTCTGCTTTAGAGCAACAAACAGCTCTGCTTTAGAGCAACAAACAGATCTGCTTTAGAGCAACAAACAGCTCTGCTTTAGAGCAACAAACAGCTCTGCTTTAGAGCAACAGACAGCTCTGACTTTGAGCAACAATCATCTCTGCTTTAGAGCAACAAACAGCTCTGACTTAGAGAAACAAACAGCTCTGACTTTGAGCAACAAGCATCTCTGCTTTAGAGCAACTAACAGCTCTGACTTAGAGCAACAAACAGCTCTGCTTTAGAGCAACAAGCATATCTGCTTTAGAACAACAAACAGCTCTGCATTAGAGCAACAAACAGCTCTGCATTAGAGCAACAAACAGCTCTGACTTAGAGAAACAAGCAGCTCAGCATTGATTTTGTAGGGTGGAGCGACACCAACCACCTCCAGGCTCCAACTCAACATCAGCAAGACCAAGGAGCTGGTGGTAGACTACCGGAGAGGCAAGAAGAGGCCCCTGACTCCCATCACCATCCGAGGGGATGAGGTGGAGATGGTGGAGACGTATAAGTTCCTGGGAGTACACCTAAACAATAAATTAGATTGGTTGGACAAACACAGAAGCCCTCTACAGGAAGGGACAGAGCAGGTTGTTCTTTCTGAGGAGACTCAGGTCCTTCAATGTGTAAAATAGACTGCTGCAGTCGTTTTACCAGTCTGTAGTAGCCAGCATCCTCTTCTATGCTGTTGTATGCTGGGGGGGGGGGCTACATCAACTCAAGGGACACCAACAAACTGAACAAGCTGGTGAGGAAGGCTAGCTCCATGGTGGGAGTCGAGCTGGTCAAACTAGAGGTGGTGGTGGAGAGGAGGATGAGAAGGAAGCTGGCCGCTATCCTGGAGAGTCCTCCCACCCCCTCTATGAGGAGCTAGTTAAGATGAGAAGCACATTCAGCCACAGACTCATACCCCCCCGGACACTCCACTAACCGCCTTGGCCAGTCCTTTGTGGGCAGGGATCGCTGCCAGCAGCCGGAGAACTAACGGCAGCAGAACTCGAGAACTACTAGGAGTGTCTGACTCCCACCTGAACTGCACAGACTACAACGCATACCGAATAACGTATATCACGCCAGTAAGGGTACCTTATGTATACTGCACCTGTGTATACTGTATACTTTACTTATTCATAATATATATTTAGATTCTAGTGTTTATTGTAACCATATTTATTGTAATGTATAATATAACTGACTTTGATCACACTGCCTACTTGCTCAGATTCGTATACCCCTACCTCAGATGGCCACAGCCTGCCCCCTCCCATCTCCCCCACCTGCTCGCCCCCCTCAGCCCCTCATGCTCCCCTGTCCCCTACTTTGGATGGCCATAGCTTGCCCCCCCCCTCCAACCCCCACACTTGCTAGCCCCCCTCTGCCCCTCCCTACCTCTGATGACAACAGCCCGTCCCCTCATCCTCCTCACCCCCAGAACTCCAGCCCAGACCGAACCCCCACGGAGACAACCCAACACCCACCTTCATAACAACGGATCGGGTAAGAAGGCAGTTCTCCAGGGTCAAGGTGAATAAAGCCAGAGGACCAGACAACATCAACCCCAGAGTGCTCAGGGCGTGGTCTGAGGAGCTGGCGGACACATTCCAACACCTCTTCAACCTCTCACTGAGACTGAAGAAGGTTCCCCGGCTGTGGAAAGCATCCCTCATCCCTGTGCCCAAGAAGGGACGCCACACCACTCTCAATGACTACAGGCCGGTTGCTCTGACGGCACAGGTCATGAAGGTCTTTGAGAGGCTGGTTCTGGAGCACCTTAAACCACAGGTGAGAGGCTTTACAGACCCCCTGCAGTTTGCGTATCAGCAGAACATCAGTGTGGAGGATGCCATAATCTATATGGTCCACAAGGCCTACTTACATCTGGAGAAGCTGGGCACCTCAGTGAGGGTAACATTCTTTGACTTTTCCAGTGCCTTTAACACTATTCAGCCTCCACTACTAGCCGAGAAGCTGTCAGTGATGGGGGTGGAGGACGACTTGGTGGCCTGGATCTTCAACTACCTCACTGGCAGACCACAGTCTGTCAAACTGCAGGGGTGCCATTCGGATGTGCTGATCTGCAACACTGGTGCCCCACCCACTGTATTGGCACCCTTTTTGTTCACCCTGTACACCTCAGACTTCCGCTTCAGCTCCGGGAACTGCCATCTCCAAAAGTTTTCTGATGACTCCTCCATCGTTGGATACATCACCAACAACAATGAGGAGGAGTACAGAGCTGTGGTGGGGAGCTTCACAGAGTGGACCAAGGAAAACCACCTACAGCTCAACATCAGCAAGACGAAGGAGATGGTGGTGGACCATCGGCGGAGCAGGAGGAAGCCCCCAACTCCCATCATCATCCAGGGGGTGGAGGTGGAAATGGTGGATAACTACAAATTCCTGGGTGTTCTTATGAACAACAAACTGGACTGGACGGACAACACCGAGGCCCTCTACAGGAAGGAACAGAGCAGACTGTTCTTCCTGAGAGGGCTCAGGTATTTCAATGTCTGCAGCAAACTGCTGCAGATGTTCTACCAGTCTGTGGTGGCTAGTGCCCTCTTCTTCACTGTGGTTACTGCTGCGGGGGCAACACCAACACAGACAAAATAAATAAACTGGTCAAGAAAGCAAGCTCTAGGCGGTCAGGTGGCGTAGCGGAGATTGCGCTCGTCACCAATGCAAGAGACTGCGGTCTCGACTCCCGGAGTCAGCATTGCCTTGGCTTGGGCTGATCGCTATACTAACTCGTTTGGCTGGGTTAGGGGGAGGGAAGCCGTGGGTGGGAAACTGGCGTTGTGGACAGCAACGCCTACAGGTCAGGTCTGGGCGCTTGCTCAGCGGAGGCAGGACTTGAGGAAGGCAGCGTGACCTCCCACGCGTTACACTTCACCAATGAGAGCCCTCGCTGCCAGGTGAGAAGAGAGCCACTGGCTGTCCCCGCACGTGTCGGAGGAAGCGTGCGGATACTTCAGGGTTCCCTTGTACCGACCAGTAGGAGAACATGCGCACAACAACCAGGTAGGGGAGGGGGGGGGGGATTGGCACAACGACTAAATTGGGACGGGGAGAAAACAGAGACAAATCGGAGAAAGAGAGATAAAAAAAAAAAAAAAAGCAAGCTCTGTGGTAGGAGCGGACCTGGACAGTCTGGAGGTGGTGGCAGAGGGGAGGACGAGGAGGAAGCTGTATGCTATCCTTGCTAACTTATGCTTACCCTATGTTGTACCTCATCCCATTTCTGCATTGTAGTACTGTGTACTGTATTGTATTGTAACTCAGTTACAAATTTTTTCTACTCTGTATTGTATATTGTATATTGAATATATATATTGAACACTTTTGTTTACACTTTGTTTACGTACTTTTGACTTTCTATTTTATACTTTATCTATTTTTATCTAGCACACTCTCAGGAGCAAAACAGAAAAAAGCATTTCATATAAAAGTATTCTGTATTTTTGTATGACAACTAATAAAGAAACTTGAAACTTGAAACTTGAGAACCCCTGCCACCCCCCTCCATGATGAGCTGACCGCAATGCGGCCCACGTTTAGCCACAGACTTATCCCCCCCCCGACATACCACAAAGCGCTTCGGGAAGTCCATTGTGCCAGAGGCAATCAGGCTCCACAACCAGGCAGGGCCAGGATGGGCTAACTGCCGTGGACTGGAGGAGCTGGGTTGTGGACTGTAACTAATTAATTAATTAACATCACGATTGGACTTGTTTCTTTTTCTTTTCTTCCATTCACCACTTTTAGCTCCTCTTTTACATCTATCTTTATCAAACAGTGGTGAGACTTGGGTGCTACAGTCTTGAGTATAGTAGGTAGTAATATAGGCACGGAAGATTATTTAGGGGAAAAGAGCATGATAGTAAAAGACAGTACGAAGGTTAGTTTATTCTTCATTTCAGATATTGATTGAAGAAGTGTGTTTATAGTTGACGGATAAAGATTGGATGGGTTTCGGCTGTCCTAACTTTGGTGGGATGTTCGTTCCACCATTGTGGAGCGAGGACTGAGAATAACCCGCTTCTCTTTGATGACCCCCCCTGGAGCTCGGATAGGAGTGGGTCTGAGGCATCCAGAAGATGTAGAGTGCAGGGGTCTTGAGGGTGTGTAGCTGCGCAAAGGAGGGGGGGGGGGGGTTTGGGCTGTAGGTTGGAGATCAGGGGGGCTGCTGTGTTCTGAATGAGTTGAAGTGGCTTGGTGGCGGTAGTCAGTAGACCAGCTAGCAGTGCCTTGCAGTAGTCAAGGCGAGACATGACTGTTGATTGTACAAGGAGTTGAGTGGCTTCTTTTGGGGCGGATCCTTCTGACGTTGCTCATGAGGAGTCTGCAGGTTCTGGTTGTTACAGCGATGTGAGCGGAGAAGTTCAGCAAGTCTTCAAAGACTACACCTAGATTCTTGGCGGTTGGGGGCCGAAGCCACGGCTACATTCTCCACTGTGATGGAAAGGTCGGGAGATGAAGTAACTCTGTTTTGCTTAGGTTCAGTTTGAGGTGGTTGGTCGTCATCCAGGCGGAGATGTCGGACAGGCAGGCAGAGATCCACTCTGAGACTTGGATATCTGAGGGAGGAAAGGAGAGGAAGAGTTGAGTGTCATCGGCATAGCAGTGATACGAGAAGGCATGAGACGTGATAATGTTACCCAGAGATTTGGTGTAGAGAAAGAAGAGGAGGGGTCCAAGGACCGAGCCCTGGGGGACACCCGTCTCTGTAGGCGGCCATGATACTTGGTAGGACTCAGTGATGGGAATAACGGCGTTATAAATAACGGCGTTACTAACGGCGTTAGTTTTCTCAGTAACGAGTAATCTAGCGGATTACTCTTCCAATCTTAATAACGCTGTTACCGTTACTGCCAAAAAATGCGGCGCGTTACTATGATTGAAGCTGTTTTTTTCATCAGACAGATCTCTGCGCCAAGAGGCATTCTGTCCTTCCTTGGTTAGTGGGCAGTGCACGAGACCAGCGCATACATGCTGACGATTGGCTGAGGTTGAGTAAAATGTCATGGTAAGCCAATCAGAGGTAGAGGTCGGCGGGTGTTCGGAAGCAGGCAGAGTCTGACACACAGCGACAACACAAGCGAGTCACAGTCAACGACAGACTGAGCGTTTTTTGTTCATGCTTGTGTTAGTTGTGTTGCAACTTGCAGCGCAGGGCACTATACAGTAGTGGAGGCTCTACTGCCAGTGCTGACAGCCTTATCAACATAGTGCTGCCCTTCCTGGTTTAATAGCACAGTCTTCAGGTGCTCAGAGATATATATATCTGTATGTCATGCATGTCTTAAATGTCATGATTAGATTAGTTTAGATGATTAGATTAGATTCTTATATCTGTATGTTGTGTATGTCATAAATGTCATGAATTGAAAATGGGGGACCCTGATGTAAACAAGACAAAAGTATTTCTCTGGTCTGCATCCCCTTAACAATTGTGTGTATTGAGCTGTACTGTACTGTACCCATTCTGCAATCTGTTAATTAAAATGTTCAATCAATCAGTATATTTGTTATTTATTTTTGGTAAAGTGCTTAACAAGCATAATTTAATGTTGCCCAGTTGTGGCCTGTTGAGGGGCAATACATATCAAAAGTTCCAAAACATCTATTGTGTTTGTATTTGTATGATCCACTATATAAACATAGTAATTATAATATCTACATACATGGCATTTCATTTGATTGGAGGCTAGTCTCACTTTGTCCCACAGCAACATAAAAATAGTTTAGATTTGTGTATGTTGTTTAGGTAAAGAAAGTAACGCAATAGTTACTTTCTGAAGTAACTAGTTACTTTTATAATTTGTAACTGAGTAAGTAATTTAGTAACTTTTTGGAAGAAGTAACTAGTAACTGTAACTAGTTACTTTTTAAAAGTAACTTGCCCAACACTGGGTAGGAGTGGTCGTTGACGTAGGATGACAGCCATGCCAGTGCAGAGCCTACAACCATGGGCAGAGTTTATGGGGGTGCAGGGGGTGCATTGCACCCCCTGGTGGCCGGGGGTGAAATTGCTTTAAAAAAAAAAAAAAAATCAAGATTATTTTTATTTTAATAAAATTATAATAATTGTGAGAAACAAATCTGAATTCTATTATGTTTTGTTTTACAATACATTCATTTTATAGTAGTAATCATGTCACATTATAAGGCGAACCTTCTGTAGTGTGGCAGTGAAAGGGTTAACGCGCGGCCAAGCACCACCATTCGCAGCAGCAGCAGCAGAATGCCCCGCGCGATAGTACATTGTAACGCTTGTTCAAAGCCACTTATTCTGAGATGATAATTAATGTATCTGGATAACCAATGCACGGATTTTGTCGAGGCAGGTAGCGTTATTTCGGGAAAAATCTATAGTCTGGTATATTTTTCGTCCACGAAAAATGGAGGCTGTAATAATTATTATTGCTCGAGAGTCTCTATGAATAATAATAATTAGAGCCTACATTTTTCATGGACGAAAAATATACCAGACTATAGATATCAATTTCCCCGAAATAACCCTACCTACCTCGACATAATCCGTTCATTGGTTATCCAGATACAGATGAATTTGCATCTTAGAATAACAAATAACAAGTAAAAGACAAACGCAACATCTTTTTCTTTTCTTTTCTCCAGCGCGACCAGCACATCTTTCGTTGGATTGGCATGTCTAATAATGCTGTTATTAGAAAATGTGAACTTTTGTTTGTACAGCCTTTGACAACCTACTGTATGCATACGTGTGCGCGGCTGTGCGCTTGGCAGAGTGTTGCACAGTATTTTGTTATTTTTGTATGTCATGTTTGGTACAGTAAAGTGGTCTAGTGGAGCAGCAATATACTTGTTGTGGTCTTTTTATTTTAGTATTTCCTTCTTTATCTTTGTCACTTTGTCAATGATTAAGAGTAAGTCAGTTAAAAATTATCCCCCGTAGTGCTGTGTGTATGAGTGTGTGTGTGTGCTGCTGTACTACCTAAATAAAATAAAAAATTAGGGGTTAGGGCATTGTAAAAACGCTAAAATAATAAAATAAAGGTCAAAAAATTCGCGCGGTATCATTCGCCTAGCAGTCGCACCCCCTGGCGTCAAGTTCAAACTCCGCCTATGCCTACAACTCCCATTCTTGCGAGGGATGTGAGGAGGATCTGATGGTTGACTGTGTCAAAGGCTGCTCACAGGTCCAGGAGAATCAGGACAGAGGAAAGGCCTTTCACTCTTGCTGAGTGAAGAGCCTCTGTGACTGCTATGAGGGTAATCTCTGTGGAGTGACCGGTCTTGAAGCCTGACTGATTAGGGTCTAGGAGGTTGTTCTGTAATAGATAATCAGTGAGCTGGTTGGATACAGCATGTTCAAGTCATTTAGAGAGGAAGGCGAGAAGAGAGACAAGGCGATAGTTATCTATGACGGTGGGGTTCAGGGTTGGTTTATTTTATGAGCGGTGTGACTCTAGCTTGTTATTGGGAGGTGGGAACCACCCCAGAGTTGAGGGAGGAGTTGATGGTTGCAGTTAGGAATGGGAGGATGTCTGGTGCGGTGGTCTGGAGGAGTGGGGAGGGGGTCGGGTCCAGCTGGCAAGTAGTGGGATGGTACGACGTTGTGTCAGTGTCAACGCTTCGCCGTCTGTAATGGGAGAGAAAGATGACAGCGTAAAAGATTATGTTGATTCAGCATTTGGAGTCAGAAAGAAAAATCAAAACAAATCAAATTTATTTGTAAGGCCCGACAACACACGTTAATGTGCCCACCGGAATGGGTGGGGGTTGGGAGAAGCAGCTGCTGACTTAAATATAGGCGAAAGAAATAAACAGTGTAAACAAAGGTGCAGATTGGGGTCTGTGTGCCCTATCGGTTATATCATATGTTACAGTAAATATAGGCAATAGAAAATGTGAATCTGAATGTATACTATGAGTAAGAGTAAAACTAAAAACAGTACACACAATAGATAGTGGTAAAGATAGTGGCACAAGACAGTAAGAAGGTTTTTTTTATGGTTTTTGTTTTATATGTGGTGGCCCACTACAATATGAGACAGGCCCAACACAAATAGATTTTCCAAACAGACACAATGAGAAGAGCAGAGTAAAAGCACACTAGGACTGAGGGTGTGTGCCCTGCAGCCTCTGGGATACAAAAGATCAAAAGAACTGCACACTTAATTTGATAGACCTATAATTTTATTTTAGCATCAGAGTTACAAGTGTGCTGCTCTACAGTACTTCTCTTCAATTGTTGGATACTCAGACTGACACAATAGCACTCTTGTCTGTACATAGTCTTTTCAGCACTGCTCCACCCTGCCACCACAAATGACTTCTAGACGGGGCGTAGGTTTGATTTTAGCTTTGGTAGGAACTTAATATGCAAGCACACGGGCAAGTAGACATATTTTTGTACTATTTTCGTATGCAATTGCTGCATACAAATTGATTGGTCCAAAAAAAAAGTTTCAGAGATGAAATAGACTACTTATTGATGCAGCTGTCAACATACACTTTCGCAACAGATGAAAAGGCTGATGTTGTGAATTATATAAACTAAAACGACAGTTTTCACTCTGCAATTTCTTTGGTAGGGACAATTTGTGTTTCCGTGGCTTTGGTAGAGACACGTCTCTAGCGTCCGTATATAAAACGTTAGGTTATGACTATAACCAAGTTCTGTTAACACTAGTGGACGCTCAGCGTCTCATTGCATATATCTCGCTTCAGCATATATATACTGAATACATTTCAAAATGTACCTTTAAATGCCAGCATTCATCTGGCCACACCCCCATCCGCTTACCTACATAAGCAGGGGTGGTGCCACACACTCCTTCCCAACAAATTTCACCACAATGAAAAATCAAGGGCCGCAGCGGCGTCTAGACGCTGAGCGTCCACTAGTGTTAACAGAACTGGGTTATAGTCATAACCTAACGTTCTGTATCACACTAGCTCCCGCTCAGCGTCTCATTGCATAATAGGAGCTGAGCGGGAGCTAGAAGCTCGACAAATGTACCCCGCTGAGGCCCCCCACAACCATCAGATCAGGGAGGACCGAGCCCCCCCGACCCCCCCTAATGGAGGGCATCACGGGAGGGCGACGGACCCGACGTGCGAAGAGGCACTCAAGCAACTCAACGCACAGGGTGAGCAGACCGTGGCTTGACCCCACGACTACACACACGCACAACCCGCATGCCACCCGGGAACGAATGGAGGGAACAACCTCGTTACTGCCCCCAGAATCACGGGGTCAAGGGCAAACCCAACCCCGTGGCAAGGCCGTAGCAGCGGAGCGCGAAGGAAGACCCAGACCCACCAAAGGGACTGGACCCCCTGGAACGGGGACCCGGAGAAGTCCATGATGCCAGCATCAAGACCCCACCAGGTGGGCACTTAGTGACCCCGCCCCCCACATCGCCAGCGTATTCGGACAAAGGCCCCTCAGCCGAGCGGGCCCTGTCCCCCCAATAGTACACCGCCTGGCACACTGACCCTGCAGAACAGGCAGTCAGCATGGCCGTAAGCACACAAAAAAGGTTAACCAACGGAAGCAGGCAGCGCACCGGGGAAAAACCAGGCAACAGGCTGTTAACCCTAGCCTGGAGACTGCAGACGAGACAGGCGCCAGAGGGGACAGCTGAACACAGCCGCTCCGGCGGAAGGGGCGGAAGCTGGCGTTGTTGCATGACCAAGCCTCCATTTAAAAAAAAACCCACCCAGAGGGGTTGAGGCAGAGAAGGCTGACACGATTGGCAGACGTCATGAACGTGCAGGGGCACCCTCAACCGGTGAACCCGGGAGTTGACACTGCTCCAACACACCAGGGAATCAACCACCTTGGTGTTACCCAATGCGGTGGTTGTTCCTATAACCCCTCAAGAAAAAAACTCCAAAACACACCTGCGGGTATACACCGGCTATACCGCAGTACAAGTGTTTCAGTTTTCAAAAAAGGCTTAACCCAGGCCTACGGGTCGACGAAACATGACTTCGGACCGGGCCCGGCGATACGGGAAGCACAGGGTCACCAGAGGAGGTCAAAGACCACCCCAACAGGCCCCTCTTCGCCATGCGTGAGAGAGGAGCAAAAAAGAATGGAGAACCAGCCCCAAGCACACCGTACTTGGTATTCCCAGGCGGTCTCCCAACCAAGTACTAACCAGGACCAACCTGTGTAGCGGCCGAGATCTGACGAGATCGAGCGTGTACAGGTTGGCATGGCCGTAAGTGCTGAGTAAAAAATGTACCCAACCAGGGTCTCCATAGCGCTTAACCCTGTGACACCCGGACCGACCTGGCATTTTTCCCCCTGAAAAAAGCCCAAGTCCCTCAGGGTACCAGAACAGCAGATCTGCATCCCCGGCGGACAACAGGTTCAACTGATCCGGACCAGCGTGACCAGAACCAGTCCCGTGCCCTAACCACGCCGACATGCCTACTCCAGGAGAAGGGGCAGATATGCGTGTTGATCTTAAACATGAAAAGAAGGCGCCACCCAGACGTTCGGGCGAACCGCGCCCGGTGGCCCACCCCCAGGGCGTGAGACCCCTCTACATATGTTCAGATCCATTCCGTCATCATCCCCCAGATATGAACGAGAATCCGTCGATAACCAAACCAGGTCGTCGGATTTGGTCGTCGGAAGAGGAAAAACCTCCATCCCAGTTGCTTTATAAAAACGCCGTTTTAACCTCAAGCAACCAAGGCGTGCCAGTCAGTCGCCTGTTTACAGAACACCCCGAGCTAGCACTATACGTGCGTCGGGACACACCCACATCAATGAACAGGCTATTTAGACCTGTCATTGAATCCCCAAGGCGCCCAGGGGAACGACAAGAGGGGTGTGATACTTCCTAACTCCAACTCCTTTTAATAGAAAAGAAGGAAGCACCAACAGTATGTATCCCAGTCTACACAGCCGGGGGTAAAAAAATTTCACATTTTTACATCCCACCACCCTCCCATAGGAAGGAGACGGGAATCCCCAGAGAGACTTCCCACGCGAGCTGTACAGATTGAAAAGAATATATTGCACCTTGAGCCAGTTTTAGGGCTCTCCAGGGAGGAGGCACTGAACCCATACACACTCAATAATCGAATTGAATCGAATACATACACAATAGAGTAGGACTCCTTCTTGAGGGTCCACTCACCTTGACAATCTGAGGAGGAGGCTCTGTACTCTGAAGGAGGCTCCCTCACACGGAAGGAGAGTCCCAACTCACAGAAGGCCCGAATAGGAGTTTGGTGAGGAGGAGCCCTGACCACCCCCCGAAACAGATCCATCACATGGACCTGAACAGCACACGGAAGTCCTACCAACAGAGACGCGCACAGTGACGTACTCTATGGCAGGGGAATTTCTGCGGTGCACACGCCCAATATTCCAGGCCATGGGACCAGGAAACTCCCCCCCCCCCTCATCCTGTAACGTGTCGAACCGCAACGTGACAGGAACCTTGAAGGACAGGTGGGTTTACCCCTGACCAACAGAAAAAAGGGGGAGGAAAGGTTACCAGTTCACCCCTTTAAGACCCCACACCCATGATACGATGTAATGACAAAAAGAGAGTATGACACAGTCATAGTCAGCTCCATGAAGCGTCTGACAGCTTCACACAGCGCATGAGCTAACCTGCTATCTGATTTTTACTAAGGAAAAAACACAGAATAGAGAGGGCTCTCCAAGAGCCCCGGTACCAAACTTACACATGTGCTTCTGTGGCCAGTCCAACCCAGTTGTAGGTCACATGACACACACAACCCATCATCACCTACAAAAAATGGCAAAAACACTCTACAGAGGAACGCCGTTTTTCATAATGAGAGAATACAAAATTCTCGATTAGTATCGGCCACAGGCCTTGCTAAGCACACACGAAAGCGACCAAACAATCTTTTCTTTTAGGAAAATAAAGTTTCTCCAGCAGTTTTAGCACAACCTCAGCAATCAAGCTAAGGGTTACATCGTATCCCTACCACACAGTGACACAATGTAGTGCAACAACATGTCTGAGAGGAGGATGAAGAAGTCCCCAGGGAACCGGGGGGAAACACAATCCTCCTACTTTACCCTTAATACGGCCAGTTAAAACAGGAAAACCTGTTAATATGTGAACACACTGTTCATTGTCATTACAGGCTGAGAAAAGAATCATTCTTTACTCATTTGTCACTAAGCATAGCTTTATAGGTTAGTTAACCCCCTTAGTTGTGAGTACACGGTACATATAAACACACATGATGTTTCTCAACACAACAAACCAGATCATTTTCACATCTGTAACAACAACCCGATTTGCATGGAGAAGCTAAATACCAGTGACAAGACAATTCACACATAACTCACGTCGTATCCTAAATGTAGTGCAGCAACACTCGTTTTGGAAAACATCGTTATTTACAAAACATTTAGAAGGGAAAGCAAGAAGACGTGCTCAAGGTCTGGTCCAGACCTTGCCTACCCGGAGCGTAGATCAAGCGAAGTGCAGTCTCAACTCTCAAGGCACCGTAGTAAACACAGCCGTTCTGTGTTGTCGATCTGGGCAGCGTCGCCGCTCCATCCCGTCGCTACGGTCCCCCTTGTTGACGCAGTCCTTGCCGTCCTGGCCCAGGGCAGGTTCGACGAACATCCTCTGTCAAAGATGACGTCGTAGTCAAGAGTGTTTAAAACATGTTATAATCAAAGCACGTTCAACAGAGTAGCATTAAGCTAACGGCCGCTCTAACCGTCGGGCGCTACCGCCCCTGCCCGCGAGACGCCGAGCGAACGGCGCACGCGACCAGAGGGGAGACTTCGAATCCCCCCCGCCTCTCCCCGTGAGGGAGAGGGGAGTTGGGAACCGCGGCGGCGCGCGAGGGGCCGGAGCCACCCCGCGCTGGGCCTCGGCCGATAGCAGCAAGCTAACGTTTCCTAGCCTAGCCTAGGTAGGCCACCTAGTGATCACAGCAGGCTAGCGCCGCAGCTAACAGCTGACTGGCTAACAGTAGGCCACCACTAGCATGTAAGCTAAGCAGCTATCAACTGAACTTGTACACAATGATATAACACTCACTCAGACAGGCCGCCGTTCTGAAACCCTCCTCACTTTTTAAGAGAAAAGAGAAACAAGATGTTAACACAGTTTTACAACGGTGATTTTACCAACACCCGACGGAGCCAGCACAATACCAAACTGGCCTGTAGCTGACTTGAACACAGATCTTCCACTAACGAACATCTATGCCCATATTTCCTTGTGAGGGAATACTCTCATTTGGATATGAAAGATGGGGCCTACACGGTGACAGAGAAAACATCCACTCATCCAGAAAACACAGGGATCACCAGTGTTAATGGTCGTGGCCCACTAGTTAAACTATAATGGGCTTCAGATCAAGGTCTTCCGCTGTTGCCTAAGAGGCTGAACAAAAGACCTTAATCTGGGGCCGGTGTTCGTAAACATTGTCAGCCAGCCCCCATAGCACTAACAGACAAGTGGAGCCGCAAGCAAAACATCACTCACCAACCTGGAACTCACCGCTTCTCACAACAGCGGCGCGTCCTACAGTTCAGCTGTGTCCTGAAAGGTTTTACCGCAACTAGCACAGCAAGGAACTGCAGTTGAGAGGCATGCAGCGGCGTGCTCCCAATACGAAAACCGGTGGAGGATTTTAGAATGATCACCATCTTCCAGACACTCCAGTGATGAAGACAATATCGCCGTATTTTCTCGAAAATAGTGAGAGAGAAAATAAAGATATGATGTCAACGTATCTCTTGTTCTTCCTTTCCTCGTAAACATTGTCAGCCAATATTTTTCTCCACATCAAGTGGGCATATGAGCAACACGTTGCTTGTGATGAAATTTGAGAAGGAGATGAATGTGTGGCACCACCCCTGCTTATGTACAGTAGGTAAGCGGATGGGGGTGTGGCCAAATGAATGCTGGTATTTAAAGGTACATTTTGAAATGTATTCAGTATATATATGCTGAAGCGAGATATAGGCAATGAGACGCTGAGCGGGAGCTAGTGTGATACAGAACTATGTGGTGTGGCTTTGGTAGCAACATGTCCCTAGCATCCCTATATAAAACTATGTAGTGTGGCTTTGGTAGCGACATGTCCCTAGCTTCCCTATATAAAACGATGTGGCTTTGGTAGGGACTCATCTCAGTTTCTCTGGTTAATCCCAGTCAAATAGTCTTTCTGTTTTCTGATCTTACAAGGTACAAAAGGTTGAACTCTATCTTTTCTTTGTTACCATGTTCCCTGTTGTGTTTCCATATTTCCACAACAGACTGCATTTACACACACAGACCGTAGTGTGAACAAGCCCTAGCGTCCCTATATAAAATGACAACTATGCTTCTAGGGCAAGTCCAGAATTTTCAAATGTCCTACTCATTGATTAATAATAATAATAATAATAATAATAATAATAATAATAATAATAATAATAATAATAATAATAATAATAATAATAATAATAATAATAATAATAATAATAATAATAATAATAATAATAATAATAATAATAAACTGTATTTGTATAGCACCTTTCATATAAGACTTGCAGTTGCAGCTCAAAGTGCTTCAGACTCCTCTTCTTGTCTCTTACAGCCTAGACTTCTCTTCTTGTCTCTTATAGCCTAGACTCCTCTTCTTGTCTCTTATAGCCTAGACTCCTCTTCTTGTCTCTTATAGCCTAGACTCCTCTTCTTGTCTCTTATAGTCTAGACTCCTCTTCTTGTCTCTTATAGTCTAGACTCCTCTTCTTGTCTCTCTTATAGACTAGACTCCTCTTCTTGTCTCTTACAGCCTAGACTCCTCTTCTTGTCTCTTATAGCCTAGACTCCTCTTCTTGTCTCTTATAGTCTAGACTCCTCTTCTTGTCTCTTATAGTCTAGACTCCTCTTCTTGTCTCTCTTATAGACTAGACTCCTCTTCTTGTCTCTTATAGCCTAGACTCCTCTTATTGTCTCTCTTATAGCCTAGACTCCTCTTCTTGTCTCTTACAGCCTAGACTCCTCTTCTTGTCTCTTACAGCCTAGACTCCTCTTCTTGTCTCTTACAGCCTAGACTCCTCTTCTTGTCTCTTACAGCCTAGACTCCTCTTCTTGTCTCTTACAGCCTAGACTCCTCTTCTTGTCTCTTATAGTCTAGACTCCTCTTCTTGTCTCTTATAGCCTAGACTCCTCTTCTTGTCTCTTACAGCCTAGACTCATCTTCTTGTCTCTCTTATAGCCTAGACTCCTCTTCTTGTCTCTTACAGCCTAGACTCCTCTTCTTGTCTCTTATAGACTAGACTCCTCTTCTTGTCTCTTATAGCCTAGACTCCTCTTCTTGTCTCTTACAGTCTAGACTCCTCTTCTTGTCTCTTATAGCCTAGACTCCTCTTCTTGTCTCTTATAGACTAGACTCCTCTTCTTGTCTCTTACAGCCTAGACTCCTCTTCTTGTCTCTTATAGACTAGACTCCTCTTCTTGTCTCTTATAGACTAGACTCCTCTTCTTGTCTCTTACAGCCTAGACTCCTCTTCTTGTCTCTTATAGACTAGACTCCTCTTCTTGTCTCTCTTATAGCCTAGACTCCTCTTCTTGTCTCTTATAGCCTAGACTCCTCTTCTTGTCTCTTACAGCCTAGACTCCTCTTCTTGTCTCTCTTATAGAATAGACTCCTCTTCTTGTCTCTTATAGCCTAGACTCCTCTTCTTGTCTCTTACAGCCTAGACTCCTCTTCTTGTCTCTTATAGCCTAGACTCCTCTTCTTGTCTCTTACAGCCCAGACTCCTCTTCTTGTCTCTCTTATAACCTAGACTCCTCTTCTTGTCTCTTACAGCCTAGACTCCTCTTCTTGTCTCTTATAGCCTAGACTCCTCTTCTTGTCTCTTATAGACTAGACTCCTCTTCTTGTCTCTCTTATAACCTAGACTCCTCTTCTTGTCTCTTACAGCCTAGACTCCTCTTCTTGTCTCTTACAGCCTAGACTCCTCTTCTTGTCTCTCTTATAGCCTAGACTCCTCTTCTTGTCTCTTACAGCCTAGACTCCTCTTCTTGTCTCTTATAGTCTAGACTCCTCTTCTTCTCTCTTACAGCCTAGACTCCTCTTCTTGTCTCTCTTATAGCCTAGACTCCTCTTCTTGTCTCTTATAGTCTAGACTCCTCTTCTTGTCTCTTATAGTCTAGACTCCTCTTCTTCTCTCTTACAGCCTAGACCCCTCTTCTTGTCTCTTACAGCCTAGACTCCTCTTCTTGTCTCTCTTACAGCCTAGACTCCTCTTCTTGTCTCTCTTACAGCCTAGACTCCTCTTCTTGTCTCTTATAACCTAGACTCCTCTTCTTGTCTCTTATAGCCTAGACTCCTCTTCTTGTCTCTTATAGCCTAGACTCCTCTTCTTGTCTCTCTTATAGACTAGACTCCTCTTCTTGTCTCTTATAGCCTAGACTCCTCTTCTTGTCTCTTACAGCCTAGACTCCTCTTCTTGTCTCTTACAGCCTAGACTCCTCTTCTTGTCTCTTACAGCCTAGACTCCTCTTCTTGTCTCTTACAGCCTAGACTCCTCTTCTTGTCTCTTATAGACTAGACTCCTCTTCTTGTCTCTTACAGCCTAGACTCCTCTTCTTGTCTCTTATAGCCTAGACTCCTCTTCTTGTCTCTTACAGCCTAGACTCCTCTTCTTGTCTCTCTTATAGCCTAGACTCCTCTTCTTGTCTCTTATAGACTAGACTCCTCTTCTTGTCTCTTATAACCTAGACTCCTCTTCTTGTCTCTTATAGACTAGACTCCTCTTCTTGTCTCTTATAGACTAGACTCCTCTTCTTGTCTCTTATAGCCTAGACTCCTCTTCTTGTCTCTTACAGCCTAGACTCCTCTTCTTGTCTCTCTTACAGCCTAGACTCCTCTTCTTGTCTCTTATAACCTAGACTCCTCTTCTTGTCTCTTATAGTCTAGACTCCTCTTCTTGTCTCTTATAGCCTAGACTCCTCTTCTTGTCTCTTACAGCCTAGACTCCTCTTCTTGTCTCTTACAGCCTAGACTCCTCTTCTTGTCTCTCTTATAGACTAGACTCCTCTTCTTGTCTCTTACAGCCTAGACTCCTCTTCTTGTCTCTTATAGACTAGACTCCTCTTCTTGTCTCTTACAGCCTAGACTCCTCTTCTTGTCTCTTATAGCCTAGACTCCTCTTCTTGTCTCTTATAGTCTAGACTCCTCTTCTTGTCTCTTACAGCCTAGACTCCTCTTCTTGTCTCTCTTATAGACTAGACTCCTCTTCTTGTCTCTTACAGCCTAGACTCCTCTTCTTGTCTCTTATAGACTAGACTCCTCTTCTTGTCTCTTACAGCCTAGACTCCTCTTCTTGTCTCTCTTATAGCCTAGACTCCTCTTCTTGTCTCTTACAGCCTAGACTCCTCTTCTTGTCTCTTATAGACTAGACTCCTCTTCTTGTCTCTTACAGCCTAGACTCCTCTTCTTGTCTCTTACAGCCTAGACTCCTCTTCTTGTCTCTCTTATAGCCTAGACTCCTCTTCTTGTCTCTTACAGCCTAGACTCCTCTTCTTGTCTCTTACAGCCTAGACTCCTCTTCTTGTCTCTTACAGCCTAGACTCCTCTTCTTGTCTCTCTTATAGCCTAGACTCCTCTTCTTGTCTCTCTTATAGCCTAGACTCCTCTTCTTGTCTCTCTTATAGCCTAGACTCCTCTTCTTGTCTCTCTTATAGCCTAGACTCCTCTTCTTGTCTCTTATAGACTAGACTCCTCTTCTTGTCTCTTACAGCCTAGACTCCTCTTCTTGTCTCTTATAACCTAGACTCCTCTTCTTGTCTCTTATAGACTAGACTCCTCTTCTTGTCTCTTATAGACTAGACTCCTCTTCTTGTCTCTTATAGCCTAGACTCCTCTTCTTGTCTCTCTTACAGCCTAGACTCCTCTTCTTGTCTCTCTTACAGCCTAGACTCCTCTTCTTGTCTCTTACAGCCTAGACTCCTCTTCTTGTCTCTTACAGCCTAGACTCCTCTTCTTGTCTCTTACAGCCTAGACTCCTCTTCTTGTCTCTTATAGACTAGACTCCTCTTCTTGTCTCTTACAGCCTAGACTCCTCTTCTTGTCTCTTATAGCCTAGACTCCTCTTCTTGTCTCTCTTACAGCCTAGACTCCTCTTCTTGTCTCTTACAGCCTAGACTCCTCTTCTTGTCTCTTATAGACTAGACTCCTCTTCTTGTCTCTTATAGACTAGACTCCTCTTCTTGTCTCTTACAGTCTAGACTCCTCTTCTTGTCTCTCTTACAGCCTAGACTCCTCTTCTTGTCTCTTATAGCCTAGACTCCTCTTCTTGTCTCTCTTACAGCCTAGACTCCTCTTCTTGTCTCTTACAGCCTAGACTCCTCTTCTTGTCTCTTATAGCCTAGACTCCTCTTCTTGTCTCTTATAGACTAGACTCCTCTTCTTGTCTCTTACAGCCTAGACTCCTCTTCTTGTCTCTTATAGCCTAGACTCCTCTTCTTGTCTCTTATAGACTAGACTCCTCTTCTTGTCTCTTACAGCCTAGACTCCTCTTCTTGTCTCTTACAGCCTAGACTCCTCTTCTTGTCTCTTATAGACTAGACTCCTCTTCTTGTCTCTTACAGCCTAGACTCCTCTTCTTGTCTCTTACAGCCTAGACTCCTCTTCTTGTCTCTTATAGACTAGACTCCTCTTCTTGTCTCTTATAGCCTAGACTCCTCTTCTTGTCTCTTATAGACTAGACTCCTCTTCTTGTCTCTTACAGCCTAGACTCCTCTTCTTGTCTCTCTTACAGCCTAGACTCCTCTTCTTGTCTCTTATAGTCTAGACTCCTCTTCTTGTCTCTTACAGCCTAGACTCCTCTTCTTGTCTCTTACAGCCTAGACTCCTCTTCTTGTCTCTTACAGCCTAGACTCCTCTTCTTGTCTCTTACAGCCTAGACTCCTCTTCTTGTCTCTCTTACAGCCTAGACTCCTCTTCTTGTCTCGAAAATATAAGAAATGGCTCAATTGCTTTAGTGCTTCATATCATTGTATTTGTTTAAGCAGGATAGTCCACTCAGCTACACATTATAACATTGTCCAGGAGTGTGTGTGTGTGTGTGTGTGTGTGTGTGTGTGTGTGTGTGTTTATGTGCATGCAGGGAACCCTCTGAAGGCTGTGTGTGTGTGTGTGTGTGTGTGTGTGTGTGTGTGTGTGTGTGTGTGTGTGTGTGTGTGTGTGTGTGTGTGTGTGTGTGTGAGTGAGAGAGAGAGAGGGGGGGGGGGTATATATATATTCCTCCTTGTTAACAAAAGTTTTGACAGCATCCTTATTTTAGTGAAAACCTTAGAAAAGCATGGATTTAACCACTGCGTTGTTAAAGATGGACAATTCCACAACTCTTTGGCATGTGTGTTCTGCATTGTGTGTTTGTGTTGTTCGTGTTTGTGCACTGTGGCATGTGTGTGTATGTTTGCTCTGTAGCCCGATACGTGCGTGTCTGTGTATGTAGCCTACTGTATGTGTGCTATTATATTGTGAAAACAATGGCCCTATCGGAGCAGCCGCGGGCCAGAGCCCCCACATGGAGAGGGAGGCCCCGGTATTGTCTGAGCAGCAACAGATGTTCTTCATAAGTCCTCACATTTGACACTCACTCCTCCTCTGGGGACTTTGTTTCAACATCAACGTCTCACATGTATAAACTAGTATTACTCAATGTGCTGTAATACCATTTTTGGTTTTCTTTGGCTTGAGCAATTCTCTATTTCCATATACGATATGAACTCCAACAGTCCTAAGGCTTGAGATTCTCCCCTCTGTTGCAGAATTTAAAATCTTGATCTCCAACCTTTGTCAATCAAGTACGTGTTTTAATTGATTTGTTATCCTTACCTTTAGCCTTGCCTTGTTGTCTTATTGTTATTGTATATGCTGTGTTGTTTTATATGCCTTTTTTTGTTGTTGCTTATTTCTGTATGTACACTCGAAGTAACTGTAAATGATAGGGAAACCAGTTGCTCTTCGAGTTTAAATAAAGGTTTTAAATTAAATGAATTATGGTGCGTAAACTTTAAAGCATAAGAATAATGGGCTTTCCCCTTTGCCATTTCTTTTTACAACTTTCCCTACCAAAATGAAGAAAATAAATAGTCCTTAAAATAAATGAGACAACCAGCCTAGTTGCATAACTGCATCCCTGCCTTTATTTCACGTGGGTTATTTTTGCGGCGTCTCTCCACTAGAGTGCGCTGCATCGTGCGTGTCCAAACGTGCATTAATGCTTTTCCGAAAGGAGTGGGTCGGCGGCGGAAACCCACCACCGGACTTTATGGGATGGAAACAGAGCACTGGGTCAGTCTCGCCTCCTCTTGACAGCTTATTGTTTCATCATCGCGGACCGTGAGCGTTTGTTCAGGTATCGGATCGGGAAAAACGACTCCTCCCGTGAAACTGCTGTGGAGCCGCCGCACGGAACATGGGAGCGGAGTCGCGCGGTCCGGTGAAGTAGTAGAGTCAACGGGATCGTCCGACAGGCGAACCGACTCCCGAGGGTTTCAATTGTTGGTCAAGGTAAGTCAGAGCATGTGAGAAAAGTAGAAAAAGACATGATGTATATAGACCCTTATGAGACGGTTTCTGGTTTGATCATATCGCACAGTTCGCACTGTACCCTCTCGACCCACTGCCATTTGGGAGATCGCAGTCTGCTCAGATCATATTTCACATTTGCTGGATTTTTGAGCAATCGAGTTCGTCGTTTTTGTGATAATAACCCGAGTAAACAACAGTCTAACCAATATACTCGGTGTCCCTATCGTGAATCACGGAGATAGGACGACTGTAGACCGTTTTCTTTATTAAATATAAATCGTGCGAAACTTCTATGAATGATGATGCGCGCAGGAGTGACATGTGGAGCCTGCTGTGATTGACAGCGGGGAGGGGCGGAGGACCGTTACATATTCACGAGTCATAATTATAAGGGGGGGGGGGGCTATTCTCAAAGATTTTTTTTTATTTTTTTTCTTGCTCAAAAGGTACGGAAGGGATCGGTCGACATGGATTGCCACGGCTGCAAGAAATTTGATCTGCAGTGCTGTGCATGGATGTGTCTGCCCACCTCTAATGTCCCAGGCCACGGGGTCCGGAGGGTCATGTTGCGTTTTAATATTTTGCCCGTTCAACTAGTTTTTGTGTCAAGTGAGCACATTTAATAAGTAGAGGTCATTATGCTAAGATCCTGTTGTAGGGCAGCCTCGGTGCTCAAAGTTGGACATAGTAGAACGTTGCTGTGTTGATCGAAGATAGAGCAGTTGAAGAACAATATAACTGTTATATATTATATACATAAATAATAGATAGATATTATAGATAACAGTTAACCCACAACACAGCCTACTGGTAGATAGAAGGTAGACAACCTAGACACTTTTTTGTTGTTGATGGAAAAAAAGTAACGTAACTACATTTAAACAAGATTATTTAATTTGTCATATCCACCACCAATCATACTCCCTGGTTAATCTTCATTAAGATTTTGTGACATTTACATTTAGTCATTTAGCTGACGCTTTTATCCAAGACAAGTCAGCAGGAAGGGTACACAACTATATCAGCTGAGTAACAATGTTCATCAAAGTGTTGAGTGCTACAGTGTAGGTTAGTATAGTTAGTAGGACAAGTGCAAGGTTTTTTTGTGACGATAGCTCCATTTAAAGGGGGTCTTCTCTTTGTTTTAAGATTGACTTTTTTGCATCTCTAATAGCCACAGCTTGTATTAGGAGAAGAAACGTATCGTCTGTGGCGCCTCGACAGATTAACACTTTAATGTTTAATTGAACCCTGCTGCCTCCCATATTGTTGTGCATTAATTTGGCTTAAAGGGATTATTAGCGTGGCTTCCATCTTCTAATTAAATTGTTTTCGGAGCTTCAACTTGGTGGGGATTACACCGGGGTCAGTGTGGTTTCAGTGACAGGCAGGATACAGAGCTGTCCTGAAGGAATCCTGAAAGTGAGATGTCACTGAGGTGTCATTTCACAGACCACCGCCAATTGTCCACCAAGGAGGCTCGCCCGTCCTATAAGCTTCCCTTGCCGTCGGGGTAATTACGGTGCTTAGAATGTGTCTGATTGGAGGCCGGGCCGGCGCTAACAGCAGTTCGCCGTTAACTGTGATTTATTGGTGAAAGGATGAGAGGAGCAGCACCAGGTGTTGACAGGTCATGGTACCTAGTGAAGGAACAGATGGGGGGGGCGGGGGGTCAACGGACGCTGGGGCTGGTAGGGAGGGACAGAGGTGAGGGGACGTTTTGGTGGACCTATAAACCTAATGACCACTTGGTTTCTTTTACTGTCCGTTTCCCAGAGTCCCTCGTAGCGGGTTGTTTAGAGGCTTGTCGTTTGCCCGAGGAGGAGGAGATGCGCGCTGGACAGGAGAGAGATCATTATTTTTACGAGGGGTAATGAAAAAGGGATAAAAGAAAGTGCAGGTCTGCGTTATGAGGACAGGAACCGGTGAGGATGACGGTTATATCCACATGAAAAGAGGCGCTGGGCCGAGGCCAACACCGCTGGAGGAAGGAATAGAGACGGACTCCATGGGTGCACTTTAACGAGACCATGTTTGATGCACATATCTGTACATATCCCTTACCTACTCTTAGTTATGCTGCTGACCAGTACGACTTACTACCATAGTGTCTTTATACCTGTATCACTGTACAGGTAATACTACAACTCTGTACTACATACACAGTACCCAGTAGTACTCATTTATATATTTTATACCTAATATGTACATTGTATATTACTATTGCACTTTACTGTTACATTTGCACTCTGGTTGGATGCCAAATGTATTTTCGTTGTACTGTACTTGTGCTGTATAACGACAATACATTTTAAGCAAATCCAATCTAATCTGATCCACAGAGGATCCGAACGCCTAATAAACTGCACGCGTGGAGTTTGCATTGTGTGCAAAAGCTCTGCATGGAGTTTAGTGGAAAACCCTGAAAGCAACATTTCATAAAAGACAGCGTGACTTTATCTCGTTCTTCGTCAGGCGTTTAAGAATGCCAAGGAGGGAACGGCTGGCTTGATAAGAACTACGTCTCCAGATAAGTCGTAGAAACAGGTATCCGGTGGAGTTTTTGACTAGTTGTTGGTGAAGTTGGCGCTATAGCGGCACAGTAGGAGGAAAGTGGTCCCTGAAGACTGTGTATCACGTGTTCTTTCTGGGACAGGGCGGCGAGGAACACATGTGCATGCCGCCAGCACGGGGGTGGCATGGAGCGCGAACAGAGTAAGGAACTAAACATGCCGGCCAAAACAGAAAGGGAATCTGATCACAGATGGGATGTAAAAATTGTGAGAGCAAAGAAAACTCAGAAAATGCCAAGTTTATATGAGTACTGTACTCGTGCTGTATAATGACAATACATCTGAATCTAATCTAGATGTGTTCATCTTGCAGACTATAGAATAACAACAGAAAACTGTGTATTTGGGTGGACATGTGAACATAAACAAAAGTGACCTGTTAACAAGACAACCCTTATGTTTTGTATTATAGTTTTGTAGTAGGAAATTATTTGTTTACCCAACTTGATTTGATAGTCAAAATAATATCTATCGCCCATTTTTGTTTTGACAAACCACAGGCAGGGGGGGGCGCATGTATAACCCCCCCCCCCCCCCCCGCCACTAAAGCAGCACACCATTTACAGTCCACTTATAAAGCATTTATTACAAAGAACATTATGAACCAAAGCGCCCACTTCATTTAGTTCAAGTGAGATTGTCCAATCAGTCACAGTAGCCACGTCTCTAGGAACTCTGTGAGGCTGCGGGACAAAATGACCAGCTCTGAATAGACTTTGAGCTTTGGGCCCATCTTAATAAGCCTACTTGTTGAACCTCAAATATGCCATTATGTAACCCTGTGTTGCCTTATGTAACTATACTCTATAGGCTACCAGAGAGAAGAAAGGGGGGAAACGATACAACCGTCGTCAAGCCATTTTATATCCTGAAAGTACCTGAATTATTTTTTAAATATAATTATTTTTATTGTTTCTTTCCCCCATTATTTGATAATGATACAAAACAAAACAGTATATACGACAAAACTAAATATACTATACACACACACATACACACACATACAGTATAATGTATATACCGTATATATACATACATACACACATATACTCGTATACATGACATTACTGTATATAAATAAATGTCATGTCCTTGTAGATTTCATTCAATCAATTTAAACGATTCAGAACAATCTCACATCTCATTGCATTTTGTAACAGAAGGTATGTTGATGTAACATTAGTTACATTACCCAAAATGTTAGAACTGTTGTTGTTGTGAAAATTATGACTAAAGCCCTTTGATGTCTATCCCCTTGGATGTTATCAAAATCGAGCCATTTCACATGATCCAATCTGCTTCCTTGAAAACATTGAATAATCTGCTCTGGTTACCCTGATTGGCCCATCTGTCAGTCTGTCAGTTGCCAATAGTTGTAAAGGATATCAGCTAGTTAGCCCACAAACAAGTAATTAAACTAGTTTGCTACAACTTAGTTAATTTTAGTGGTTCAAAAACATCCATGGCAACTGTAACTCTATAACTGAGGTAATTTACTCATATGGTGCTAAAGAAACAACAGCATTTGTTTGTTTGATATCTTTTCTTTGCACATTTGCAGGTGGTTGGTTTGAATGATGCAGCATTTTCTGTGAACTTTGAATCTACATACTCACAACAACGCAGCATTTGTCTGTGTCACACACACAGAATGGCCTTTAATATGATTAGTAGAATATCTTAGCATGCATAACTTTGGCCCACTTTGCTGATTAATGATCAATTTTATGCTAGGTCATGCTGCCTGCCTCGTCTCCACCTGTTGCACAATTACAGCTGTTAACCTCTGTCCGATATGTGTGTGTGTGTGTGTGTGTGTGTGTGTGTTAGTTATTTAACTGGTGCTTATGTGTGCAGCTGTCGGGCCTTAAAGGGGCAGTTCACCCAAAATATATAGCACTTACCTAAAGTGCTATTTGCACATCCAGATAGTTTCTGTGTGATTTTCCTATTCTTGGAGATACCTGCCGTAGAGATACCTGTCGTAGAGATGTCTGTGGTCACTCCAATACAATGGAGCTGAATGGCACTCGCTTTGTGGTGCTCAAAGAAATAAATACATTTGAAAAATGATTTCTGGAAAGAGACATTGCTTTTTTGAGTTTTTCAACTGTATTTTCTCTGTTGGTGCTTTGAGCTCCACAACCCCAGTGCCATGAAGCTTCATTGTCCTGGAGTGATGGCAGACAACTCTACGGCCGTCTCTAGATTAGATGTCTCTAATCACACCGAAACAAACTGGATGGATGCTGGATAGACAAGAGAGAAATGTGCTGAATACATTTTTTTTGGGTGAACTGCCCCTTTAAGGTTGTGTAAGTGGCTCAAGAGCAGATCATTTATCTGACGTGGTGGAATGACGCAAGGCGTGTTCAGCAATGCAAATCTCAAGAGGCAATATATCATTCTCATCAGCTGTCGAGGAGCCACAGGTGTGGAAGAGAGAGGAATTATCTCAATAGAGGTAGGGCTCTATTTCTTACCGCAGGGGCTTCACCAATAGACCTATCTTGTACTTTAATTGCATTCTATTTTGTTTTATTTATGTTATTTTCTCTGAAGTTACTTATTCTGAACAGCTGGGTACATTAAGAAATTAATGTACCCAGAGTAATGTATATATATATTATGCAGTTCTATGGCTATCCTATCCGTTTAACTATATATATATATAGTAACATAACAATCTGAAGATTATGCAGTTCTATGGCTATCCTATCCGTTATATATATATATAGAATCTGCATATCTGCATAGAACTGCATAATCTTCAGATTGTTATGTTCTTTCCCCGCTTTGCTCTAAAGGATGCAAGGGGCTCATTATCTTATTGCGCTCCATATCTGAAGATGTGGCCGAGATATTTTAACCCATTGATAACTACGATATTTAATCTGTTAATATAGTACCTCTGTTAGGAGGTAAAAACACAAAAGTTTGATAATTTTTTTTTTAATTTTCGCAGAGAAATTACAAAAATAACAATAATTTTTCACATGCTAATCAAATTTACATTGGATCAAAGCGCAGATTATTACTGCAAGCATTTTACATAAGTCCCTGTCGTTTTTGAGATACAGCCATTTCTGTATCGTACTATATCACATTTAAAATTAGTAAAATTAGTAAAAAAAAAAAAAGGCACGTCTCTTGACAGTTCTCACAGCAAATAGTGTGTTTCTAGCTCTTAACAGAACACATTGTGTGGGGCTTTTTCCTTAACATACTAAATATATCATTGATAAGGGAAAACCCATACATTAATGATGTAAACCCATACATTAATGAGGTAAACCCATACGAAAATAAATAAACCTGTGCTGTAGCCTCATACGTTGACCGATAATAATTTCAACAGATTTCTGCTCAGGTCAGCTGGTACTTTAAGTGCTGTAAAGGAAATGATAAAGAAATTCCACTCTGGACCTTTAATGGGGCCTTTAGTTTAGATGCATCATTTAGCCTTTTTTTCACACATTATACATTATAGTAGACTAAGAAAGTGCAAATTAACTCTTTGATCATAAAAATTAGGTCAAACCCGCTGGGAATCGGGGCTCTTCTCGGGTTGCGCTGAGAAAAGCTTGAATTCTCTCCAGAAAACAAGTTGAACAAAGAACTTCAAGGTTGCCTTTTACGAGGGAGGGAATTCTCTACTCCAATGTGTGCAAAAACCACAGGCAAGGTCTGATCTGGTTTGGATGAAGGTTGGTTATTTTAGATGAAGGTTGGTGATTTTCTGGAATGTTAATCAAGGTATTGGAGGAATGGTGTTGGCGTGGACAATGAGAACGGCTCCGAGGCTGATTCGAACTTGACTGGACTTGCTATCCTGGGATGCGCACGTCAAAGAAATGTATCCCGGTGTCTTCATAACGATGTTATCTCCACTGCTCCCACGTAATGTCTTTTCTAGCACGGAGAATGAACACTCGCATACCGGTTCCATGGTTAAGCCTAGATCTGTTCTCGATTCCATTTAAAGGGGAACTTCACAGAAAAACAATGCTGATTTGTGTTGCACATAATCTCACATGTGCCCCAGAACTGTAGGCAGTTCCTCACACATTCATTCATAACGGTTATTTTCGACAGTTATCGAGAGTCGATGAGTTTGAATGTGTCCTCCGGTGATGTCGTCGGAGGACACAGAATCCTTGTATCTTATTACAGATCAATGAAATGAAATGGGGATTGCCATTCAGTGATTCAAGGACTCTGTGTCCTCCTCCGAGTTCTCTGACGGACACATTCAAACTCATTCATTCTCAAAAACCCGAAATGAATTTGTGCAAAACGTTTTGGGGATATAATGTGAGATTATGTGCAAAATAAATCAAATCAAAATCAAATACAATTTATTTATAGGGCCCGACAACACACGTTAATGTCCCCATGGGCCGTACAGGTCTTCTTTAAACAAGTCAAGAAGAAACATAACAATAAGTCAAGAACAGAACAAGAACACCATAAGGTCCAAACATTTTTAGATGAATGCAAATAAATGAAAGAATGCAAGCACTCCCAGACATACCCCACGCGAAGGTAAGGAAAAACTCACTAAAACCTAACAATAGGGAAAAAAGCTCCACAGGCAGTGTGGAGGAGAGAAACCTTAGAAGGGCCATTCAAGGGGGGATCTCCCTTCTTAGATGTTGGTGATAGTAGTGTTGCAGACGGACAGTTGGTAAGCATGCACTCATGTGTGTAGTGAAACACAGATGAGTGCATGCAATAGCAACTGAACATTTTGAAAGATTAAAGATAGAGCTAATAGCGATAGCAACTGAACATTTTGAAAGATTAAAGATAGAGCTGATAGCGGATCTATTTGAGGCACAGGGGCGGCGCAAAGAGGGTCACGTCCTCCCCGTCTTAGTCACGGGACAATCTACATCATTCATTAGTGCCCCTTTTTTCCTTTTAAAGGACGCTTTTAATCAGATTAATGTGAATGCGTCTCTGTAAATCCCATCCAGTACAACTATGTGAAGAAGAAAAGATAAAACCATCTTCACTGAGATCATTGCTCTGTGGTTTGAATACATACATTTCATGTTCAAGTTTCAAGTTTCAAGTTTGTTTATTAATTGTCACAATAAAATACACATACTTTACGGTGAAATGCTTGGTTCTGTATGAGCCCCTGAGAGTGTGCTTCATACATTAAAAAAAAGTAAGTAAAAAAGTAAGTAAATACAACAATATACATATATACAATATACAATACAATATACAATCTAAAGTACAACCTAGATACAAAAGTACAGTGAGTAAACATGTGTAAACAGTGAGGTACAATGCAGAAAATGAGGTACAACACTTTAAGGTAAGTTGCAAATGAGGTATGCATGTAGTGCAAATCTCTTTAATAATAGATCAATATAATGTGGTGTTAAAGTGTCTAAAGTGAGTGTTAAGGTGAGTGTTTGTTTAAAAGTGAGTGTGTGCGTGTGGATGTGTGCAATGAGTGTAGATGATGGGTTGTTACATGGAGTCATTGAGCATCCTGATGGGGATAGAAGCTCCTTCTGAGTCTCTCTGTACTGGCCATGAGACTCCGGCAGCGCTTGCCTTTCCCATCACTATAATGGATCCTTGTATTAATGGAATTCTTGTCTACGTGACTCCCACGGTGTACGTCCGCCTCAGTATAAATAGACGGTGGAACTCATGCCGTCTGTGTCCGGCGAGCCTCTCTGTTCTGCAGTATGTAGGTCTGTGCTGCGTGCGGTGACTCAGGCAAAGAGGTACAAATGGCCACGGTCTGGTCTAATTTGGGGGGGGGGGGGGTAGAGGTTGAGCATTGAGGTAGACTAGAGGTTGACCATTGGAATTTAGAGAAAGCTAAAGTATCTCTTGAAATGTTGTAATTTAAGATAAGATAAGATATACCTTTGTTGAATTTTCATGTGTCGAGTCGGCTGTAATTTTGGAGACTGGGAAAATACAGTTTTCTTACCTTGTTGTAGTAGTGACTAGTGACGTGAATATTTAAGAAAATAGCTTTAGGATCACTTCTGTAAAGAAAGACTTCGCTGTGGAAGAGAAATAAACCATTTGGATATCTTTGTTTTACACCGGAGCGGCTGTGGACCTTATTTTTCTTTATCAACGAACGTACTACTCGCGAGTAAGCAACTTTAACCAGTAGAGTGGAACGTCGGCCCTGATACGTATATTGTGCGTGCGTGTGAACGTTGACATGAAAAGAAAAAAGGTAAAAAAAAAAATAATTTAAAGTGCAATTTCTTTAATGTTTTTTTATTTTTTATTACGGTATCTCACGTGAATCGATACTCGGTAGTACCGAGTACCGACGTGTTTCGGTAAGTACCTTTAAAAGTACCGAATTCGGTACCCATCCCTATACACAAGGTGCAGTATACACAAGGTGCAAGGTGCCCAGTATACACAAGGTGCCCAGTATACACAAGGTACAAGGTGCCCAGTATACACAAGGTGCAAGGTGCCCAGTATACACAAGGTACAAGGTGCCCAGTATACACAAGGTGCAAGGTGCCCAGTATACACAAGGTGCAAGGTGCCCAGTATACACAAGGTACACGGTGCCCAGTATACACAAGGTGCAAGGTGCCCAGTATACACAAGGTACAAGGTGCCCAGTATACACAAGGTACAAGGTGCCCAGTATACACAAGGTACAAGGTGCCCAGTATACACAAGGTACAAGGTGCCCAGTATACACAAGGTACAAGGTGCCCAGTATACACAAGGTACAAGGTGCCCAGTATACACAAGGTGCAAGGTGCCCAGTATACACAAGGTGCAAGGTGCCCAGTATACACAAGGTGCAAGGTGCCCAGTATACACAAGGTGCCCAGTATACACAAGGTACAAGGTGCCCAGTATACACAAGGTGCAAGGTGCCCAGTATACACAAGGTGCAAGGTGCCCAGTATACACAAGGTACAAGGTGCCCAGTATACACAAGGTGCAAGGTGCCCAGTATACACAAGGTGCCCAGTATACACAAGGTACAAGGTGCCCAGTATACACAAGGTGCAAGGTGCCCACCCAGTATACACAAGGTGCCCAGTATACACAAGGTGCCCAGTATACACAAGGTACCCTAACTAATTTCCATTCCTCACGTCTTGTTAGTGTGTTGTAAGTATGGCCAACTTAATTCCCCCCCCTACATCGTCAAATAATGCATCCACGTCGTCACTTTCTTTCAACAGAAACTCTCCACGACGCCCGAGTGAGACGCTGCTCTTCTTCTTAGCCCTCTCTCTGCTTGTTTCCTCAGAGCAGAATGACGCTGCTCCTGTGGTTCGGGGTGTCGCTGGCGGTGGCCGTCCACTCCGGCACGGTGAAGAAGAACTGCCACCCCGGCTGCCACTGCGAGGTGGAGAGCTTCGGCCTCTTCGACAGCTTCAGCCTGACCAGGGTGGACTGCCGAGGGCTGGGCCCCAGCAGCACCATGCCCATCCCCATCCCCCTGGACACCGCCCACCTGGACCTGTCCTCCAACACCGTGGGGTCGCTCACCGACGCCATGCTGACCGGGCCTGGCTACACCACCCTGGTTAGCTTAGACCTCAGCAGCAACCTCATCACCAAGGTCAGTCAGAAGAACATCCTTTTGAATTAATTGAACGTTAAAGGTGCTGGAAGTGGTATTTCTTTTGTTAAAATTATGTTTTAAATAGCTCTACATTCCGTCAGCCATCACTGATATAGAGTGTTTGGTCATATAACATGGGTCTTTCAGTCCCTCCGTTCTCCAGTAAACACAAAATACATTTTTCTGGTATCCCTTCCCCCTCCATCCAATCAGGAGATATTTTTACTTATTTCAAGTCAATCTTGCCAAGCCAAATTTGCTTTCTACACGGGTAGATTGGCTTGTTTCAAGGACACATTTGCTTAAAACTAGTTTACTACTTTTATTTCTTATTTTTGTCTGTGTATGTATGTACTTTATGTTTACTGCAGAGCGGAGGGACTTGGAGACCCATGTTACTGATCAAACACTATATCAGTGATGGCTGTTGGAGTGTAGAGCTGTTTTTCTTTAACATTGGCCACTTTAACGTAGACAACTTATTTTAACAAACAAAAAACCTTTTAATCTTCATTTAACCGGGAAGTCCCTTGAGATTTAAATCTCTTTTTCGAGGGAGACCTGGCAAACACAGCACACCATTACAAAGTTACAAATGATAAAATAGAGCATGTTAAAAATGTCTTTTGAATTTGTCTAAATTGCGGCTCAAACTCTTTTAATATATCTACTGTATATAGTGATTAATACGAGACTATGATATCATCTACGATTCCGGTTATAGTTATCACAGCGGATGTGGAAGCGTCTTAACCCTTTCACTACCGCACTATAGAAGGTTAACCCTTTCACTACCACACTATAGAAGGTTAATAACCCTTTCACTACCACAGAGGGTTAACCTGTAAACTAACCTTCTGTAGTGTGGTAGTGAACGCGTTAACCTTCTGTAGTGTGTTAGTGAAAGCGGTAACCCTTTGTAGTGTGGTAGTGAAAGCATTAACCCTTTGTAGTGTGGTAGTGAAAGGTTAGCCTTCTGTAGTGTGGTTAAAGGGTTAAACTGAATCTGAGAATGAGATGATAAGAACTCTACCTTCCTTCTTGTTCTTCCTCTTCTCCTCCCCCTCTTATTCATTATTCTATTTCTTCTCCTCTCTTCTTTTTTTTTTTTAAACTTAAATTTTTATTAACACTTATAGACAAACAGCACTTACAGAAAAAAGAAACTAACAACACAATAAAAACAAAAAACAAAACAGTGCACATAAATGGTTACATGGGTATCATGGTTAGTTGTCTGGTTCCACTACAGTTGTTTTCCAGGTACTTAATACAAAGGCTGATTGTGTACCTCCCTTAAACAGGTATAAAAATATAATTCCTACTCAAAAATATTAAATACCGACTAAGGCATGCATGTGTGATATGGGTCCAGAGACCCTCCTTGAGCTTCTTTCTTCCCTTATCCTTCGTCCTTTTTTTTTTTTTTTTTTTTTTACTTTCTCTTTGCCTTTTGATTCACCCATACACAAACCACATCATCCCTGAATATTAATATAACACTGTTAAACAGACATAAATAGTAAAGTACAAAAACATAAAACAATTGTAATACCCCAAAAAAAAAGATATATTATAAAATACTAACTAAAGCAAAAGTGTGTGACATGGGTTCAGAGACCCTCCTTGAACTTCTTTCCTCCTTTACCCTTCGCCCTCTTGTGTTGCATTTGGTTCTTCCTCTGTGATGTCGTTTTCGTTCCCTTTATAATCCTCCCACTTTACCCATCTTTCCCCAAATTTCTCTTCCTGTAGCCTCAGCATGTGCGTTATCCTCTCCATATCCTGTATCTCCTCTACTATTCCTACCCATTGTGCTATTGTCGGTGGGTCTTCCTTGTACCACAGTCTCGTTATTGCTTTTCTGGCCGATATCAACATTATCTTTATTAAATATTTGTCCCCCCCCTGTATTCCCTCGTGTGTCAGGTCCCCTAAGTACAGCACCAGTCCCGTTTGTGGCAATCCGTATCCTAATATTCTGATCATTGCCTCCCCTATCTCCTCCCAATACCCCTTCAGCTTCTGACATCCCCAGAATATGTGCGTGTGATTTGCCCCCTCCTTCCCACACATCCTCCAGCATGCTCTTTGTGTTGGTGCATATTTTCCCTTCAGCTCTGGGGTTATAAAGAATCTGATTATGTTTTTCCATCCAAACTCTTTCCATATCCTCGATCCTGTTGTTGAATGTTGCACCTCGCATATGTCCCCCCATTCCTTCCCTGTTATTTCTATCTCTAGCTCTCTCTCCCATTTCTCCCTTATGTAATCGGTCGTGTGTCCCTTGCTGTTCATTATAGCCCGGTATATTGCTGATATTACTCTTCCTTGCCCCCCTTCGTATGCCCATACTATCATCTTTATTATTCCATTCTGTTCTTCGTCTTTGGCCCCCCTTATTTCTTTGTTGTAGTAGTCTCTAACCTGTAGATATCTGAAGTGGTCCCTGTTTTCTAGTCCAAATTTTTCCTTTAATTTTTGTAGTGTCTGCATTTCCCCCTTCTCTATCATTTTGCATATCGCTCTTGCCCCCCCCCCCCTCTCCCACCTTCTGAATCCATGGTCTAACCTCCCTGGTTTGAATCTATTGTCTCCTCTCTTTTACTTAATAAATAGTAATAATAATAATAATAATAATAATAATACATTTGATTTATATAGCACTTTTCTCAGTGCTCAAAGACGCTTTACAGTGTAGGATAAAAAAAGAACAGCGAAACAAAACCAAACAAACAGCTATGGGTTAAAAGCAAGAGGTGGGTTTTGAGGGCTGGTTTAAAGGATGGTTGGGTGTTGGCCTTGCGGATGTGGCTGGGGAGGGCTTTCCAGAGGGAGGGGGCAGCTGCAGCAAAGGCCCTGTTGCCCCATGACTGGAGATTGGTTGTGATGGGATGTAAGAGGTTGGTGTCAGCAGACCTGAGGTGACGGGGTGGGTGGAGGGGGTGGAGGAGGTCAGAGAGGTAGGGGTGGTGGTGGTGGAGGAGGTCAGAGAGGTAGAGGTGGTGGAGGAGGTCAGAGAGGTAGAGGTGGTGGAGGAGGTCAGAGAGGTAGAGGTGGTGGAGGAGGTCAGAGGTAGAGGTGGTGGAGGAGGTCAGAGAGGTAGAGGTGGTGGAGGAGGTCAGAGGTAGAGGTGGTGAGGAGGTCAGAGAGGTAGAGGTGGAGGAGGAGGTCAGAGAGGTAGAGGTGGTGGAGGAGGTCAGAGAGGTAGAGGTGGTGGAGGAGGTCAGAGGTAGAGGTGGTGAGGAGGTCAGAGAGGTAGAGGTGGAGGAGGAGGTCAGAGAGGTAGAGGTGGAGGAGGAGGTCAGAGAGGTAGAGGTGGTGGAGGAGGAGGTCAGAGAGGTAGAGGTGGTGGAGGAGGTCAGAGAGGTAGAGGTGGTGGAGGAGGTCAGAGAGGTAGAGGTGGTGGAGGAGGTCAGAGAGGTAGAGGTGATGGAGGAGGAGGTCAGAGAGGTAGAGGTGGTGGAGGAGGTCAGAGAGGTAGAGGTGGTGGAGGAGGAGGTCAGAGAGGTAGAGGTGGTGGAGGAGGTCAGAGAGGTAGAGGTGGTGGAGGAGGTCAGAGAGGTAGAGGTGGTGGTGGAGGAGGTCGAGGTAGAGGTGGTGGAGGAGGTCAGAGAGGTAGAGGTGGTGGAGGAGGTCAGAGGTAGAGGTGATGGAGGAGGTCAGAGAGGTAGAGGTGGTGGAGGAGGTCAGAGAGGTAGAGGTGGTGGAGGAGGTCGAGGTAGAGGTGGTGGAGGAGGTCAGAGAGGTAGAGGTGGTGGAGGAGGTCGAGGTAGAGGTGGTGGAGGAGGTCAGAGAGGTAGAGGTGGTGGAGGAGGTCAGAGAGGTAGAGGTGGTGGAGGAGGTCAGAGGTAGAGGTGGAGGAGGAGGTCAGAGAGGTAGAGGTAGTGGTGGAGGAGGTCGAGGTAGAGGTGGTGGAGGAGGTCAGAGAGGTAGAGGTGATGGAGGAGGTCAGAGAGGTAGAGGTGGTGGAGGAGGTCAGAGAGGTAGAGGTGGTGGAGGAGGTCAGAGGTAGAGGTGGTGGAGGAGGTCAGAGAGGTAGAGGAGGTGGAGGAGGTCAGAGGTAGAGGTGGTGGAGGAGGTCAGAGAGGTAGAGGAGGTGGAGGAGGTCAGAGGTAGAGGTGGTGGAGGAGGTCAGAGAGGTAGAGGTGGTGGAGGAGGTCAGAGAGGTAGAGGTGGTGGAGGAGGTCAGAGAGGTAGAGGTGGAGGAGGTCAGAGAGGTAGAGGTGGTGGAGGAGGTCAGAGAGGTAGAGGTTGTGGAGGAGGTCAGAGAGGTAGAGGTGGTGGAGGAGGTCAGGGAGGTAGAGGTGGTGGAGGAGGTCAGAGAGGTAGAGGTGGTGGAGGAGGTCAGGGAGGTAGAGGTGGTGGAGGAGGTCAGAGAGGTAGAGGTGGAGGAGGAGGTCAGAGGCAAAGGTGGTGGAGGAGGCGGTCATGGAGGACAGGGGTGATGTGGTCAGAGCGGTGGGTGGAGGTGAGCATGCAGGCAGCAGAGTTTTGGACATATTGGAGTTTGACATATTACTTATTCTCCTCTTTCTTCTCCTCCAATTCCCAGGTGAGTCCCAATGCGCTGTCCAGACTCCGTTACCTGGAGACTCTCGACCTGAGCCACAATACCCTGGAGAGTCTCTCGCGTGGCTGCTTCTCCGGCCTCCCCCTGGCAGAGGTCGACCTCAGCTACAACCGCTTCCGGGCGTTCGACATGGACGTGTTCGCCACCAAAGTCCACGGCACTCCCGTCAGCGTGGATCTGTCGCACAACCAGCTAACGACCGTCACCAGGAGTCCACGCGGAGGAGTCCTACACATCCTGAGCTTGACCCTGACGGGGAACAAGCTGACGTCCGTCCCGGAGCTGGCGGGCGTCCCGCTGAGGGACCTGAACCTGGACAGCAACCCCATCTCCCGCATAGAGGAGGGGGCCTTCTCTCAGCTGAAAGATCTGGTTCACCTGTCCCTCAGCGGCCTCCGTGACCTGCAGGAGATCCAGCCGCACAGCTTCAAAGGCCTGCAAAGTCTCCAAGTTCTGGACCTGTCCAACAACCCCAGACTCAAAACCCTGAGCCCCGCCGTCTTCAGCGGACTAGTCTCCCTGCAGGAGCTCAATCTGTCCGGCTCCGGGGTGACGTCCCTGCCGAGTAACATGCTGAGCCACCTGCCCAGCGTCAAGAGCATCCGACTGGGAGAGAACGTCCACTGCTGGAGGACTCGGAAACAGGGACAGTTCCACTGGCAGGTGGGGCAGGTGACGCACGACGACGTGCTTAACTGTAACGTGGAGGGCGTTGTGTTGTGAAGATGCGCCACGCGTAACGGACCACTCTTTTTAACATTCAGTGCCAGAACTGTGCCTTTTGTACACATTATGCAAAACACTTTCTGTCTGTGTTGTTCCAGTCACTTGAGTTTTTGCTGTTTTAAAGATTGTTTGTGGTCCCAATGTTTCAATTAAGTACGTCTTAAGAAGAATAGTGAAACCTTCATGAACACCAGGTAAGACTTTAGCAGATGTTAAAGGATAAGGCCGGTGTAATAAAAATGAACTGGACCAAAAGACCAAAACCTACAATGTGTTTCTTCTACTTCTACAACTATACTTACTTACTGACAGCGATGGCTTCAGAAGTAGCTCTGGTTCAGGGAGACTCGAAGCAATCGCTGTCTCTTCGTAAAGTAGTTCCAGGAAAAAGCACAACGCTTTGGGTTCATCTCAGTGATGACTTACACTGGACCAAAGCAGACAGTGCAGCTCTGTGACTTTGTTGAACCGTTGTTGGACAACAATGGAGTTCTATGACTTCTGGATATGAGCTAGTATCTGGTGTTGGCTGGATGGACCGTACTTGTAAGTAGAAGAAATGCCTTTCTTTTGGCCTTTTTCATATGTTGATACAAACAAAAAAACATCTGCCCTATCCTCTAAACATCTCCTTTATGTCTTCATAAGTCTTAACATGTGTTTGTGAATGATTCACGAGTACAACATGTTACTTAATTGGAAGTGGGACCATTTTAACTATTTGTATTTTTGCACTTAATTCCATTCATGGATTTTTAACAATCAACTCACAGACAAGGCCAAACATAATGCAACGTAATACAGTACAACACGTATTATGCATTACTCATAATACCCAATTAGCAGCAATAGTTAGACCACCAAGGTTTTCTCTTTCCCTTTGAAGCAGATGCTGGGTTTATGAAATTGATGTACATGAAGCATAATCAGGATAGAAGATATTTTATCGTTGTCCATCATCATTGGCACCTTAGTGGAACATGCCAGGTGACTGTGAGTAAGAATTTATATATCAAAAGAATACAAAGAAATATATACTATGCAAGGATCACACTTCAGTTGACATTGTCCTATAGTCAAACCTAAACCTAACCTATAATGTTAAACCTGGCGGGTCTTATCTTTCAAAGGACATTGCCAGAACGTAACGTGGCTTTACATAAAGACACCAGCCCATAAATTGAGAATGTGTCATTTATTAAAACTCATTTGGGTCTATAAACTCAAAACATTCTGTGGGTCCACAAAATACATGATGACATGGTTTGAAGTCTGACTTCTCTGGTTTCTGGCTTTGGGCCATTTTGTGTTCACAGAAATGTATTGAACTTTGCTAGATCATAGAGATGACATATTCGAATTCATCATTTCGATGGTGTCCCTCTGTTAAGACTAGGAACTCGCTGTTTCAAACACATCAGCACATCATACGATATCAGTAAATAAGACTTGAATGTTGAATTCTCCCTGACCCGCCATCGAACAAATAACTAGACGGATATTTCAAAACACAACAGTGAATACGGCTTCTTTCAAGTAAAGCAGGTCGGCTTACTAGGATAATAGTATCCAACACATCATTCCCTTTCATACCTGTTATAATTTACTACGCCACAACTACTACAAATGTCTGGAAATGTGGATTTGTGTTTCGCTCATACCATTTCATGTTGAAACATATCAGAAAGCATCCAGCTCTGCTACGTGTGGGAGTGCGTTCGGTATGTAGCCCTGCCTTGGTATCCCTGCCTTGGTATTCCTGCCTTGGTATCCCTGCCTTGGTATCCCTGCCTTGGTATTCCTGCCTTGGTATTCGTGCCTTGGTATTCGTGCCTTGGTATTCCTGCCTTGGTATTCCTGCCTTGGTATTCCTGCCTTGGTATTCCTGCCTTGGTATTCCTGCCTTGGTGTTCCTACCTTGGTATCCCTGCCTTGGTATTCGTGCCTTGGTATTCCTGCCTTGGTATTCCTGCCTTGGTATTCCTGCCTTGGTATTCCTACCTTGGTATCCCTGCCTTGGTATTCCTGCCTTGGTGTTCCTGCCTTGGTGTTCCTGCCTTGGTATTCCTGCCTTGGTGTTCCTGTGGTGTCACTATGGACCTAAGACGACTCTTCAGTCTCACGACTGCAGATGAGGTGTTTTTGAATGTCAAGGATGTCTGTGTGTAGAAGTTTTATACGTGTAACTATTATTGTACATACCTTTTGTATACAAATCATATGTAATAGATTGACTATTCCCACACTTACAGCTTAGACGATTATACGTGTATATATATAGTCTAAATCGGTTTATTTTTCTCTGACATTCCATTTAACTCTTTTCTTTCTGCTAAAATACCCTGCAGGTTGTCGTTGCAACCGCGCCCTTGTGACCATAGAGCAACCATTGCTAGGTGTGTCTATGAAGAAAATGATACAAAGCTCCACCTTGAAAATAAATCTCACTTAAAGGGCCGATTCTGTCAAGTGTCCCTCCTTTATTTCACAATGTCACATTGACGCCTGTTTTCCTTGAGCAGAGCTCAAGTTGAGTCCGAGTGACTCACAGGGTGGACCATCTGATTGATGTCCAAGAGAGGAGGACTTGGGTTTCAGTGGTTCACCCTCGTAGCGTCTTATTTACTTCCTACAATGCAGTCGTTACTATGAGCTCTTTTATTTACTTGGAGCTTCTCTGAGGGAAACACAAGACACTCACACTAGTGGTCTCGAGTGGTCCTTTCTAAACACAAGTGGCCAGACACAACCCCAAGCGCTTGGCAGGGGTGCCTCGTCGTGCTGGTCCTGCCGCCTGGGGGGGGGGGGGGGGGGGGGGAGGGAGAGATGGAGAGAGAGGGAGGGAGAGAGAAATGGAGAGGGGGGAGAGAGAGAGGGGGGAAGAGGTGCGAGAGAGAGAGGGGGGGAGAGAGACCGAGAGAGGGGGAGAGAGAGAGAGGTGTCGTACGGATCTCTGCATCTTGAGAACGAGGGTTCCATTGTGAGGCTCCTCCACGGAGACAGGAGTATTCAGATGTGCCTTCTCTCTCTCTCTCTCTCTCTCTCTCTCTCTCTCTCTCTTTTCTTGACGCTGCCAAAGCACAGCTTCTTTGAAATTCTAAAAGACCCATATGCCAAAAGCCGAGCCAGGAAAGGGCTGACTAAACAATGTTTTTTGTTTTACAGATTGCATCAGCCATGTACACATTAAAAAATAGCCTTTGTTGGGGTAGCTTGTTGGAGAGGATCAACAATACAAAATACATTTCAATAGTGCTCAAAAATAACGTTGGGACCTTGGGAGGTATTTGAACTAGCCAAAAATGAGTGTGTGTGTGTGTATACTCATTTCCTTTTGTGTGTGTGTGTTTGTGGCCACACATGACTGTGCGAGTGGGTGAGAGGTTGTCAAGAGAGCCTGGTCCTCATTGGATGACCCCCGTTCCTGAAGCGCTTCCAGATGTCCGTGCCATTTGTCCGTCTCCTGACGTGTCGGCATGTCGAGACCCAGAGGGACCGGGGGCCCATCAATCACGACAGGCCCCCAGTTCAGGTCACCCCACCAGGATCAGCGCTCTCGCTCTCCCAAACGCTGTGAAATCGCAGAGACATCTGTGGAATGCAAATGGCACAGCAAATCAAGCGTGGGGTTTTCCCCCATTTCACTCCTCACTCCGGCCCCGGTGTTAATACATATATTATGCAAACTCACTGAAGGTCACGTTTGTGCCGTGGTTACTGATCTAGGACCTGCACCGTTCAGGTCACATGAGCGTCTCAACTTCAACACGACAGAGAAGATAAACTAGTCCAGTTAAGATGCTCAATGCTGTTGTTTTTGCCCCCCCCCCCCCCAGTTAAAGGATTCGTTCCAGTTATTTTTAAACATAGACCCTATTTTTATATCCTTTTGCATCATACTGTTTGGTTGCAGCCAGAGTCCTATTAGTTGGATTGGATGTGTGCTTTTTATCTGAATTTAGCTGCAGCTCTAATGGGAATTTACCCTGTTCTCTTCTTTAATCCCTCTCCCCTATGTGTTGCATGTTGATCTTAAGATAAGATAAGATATTCCTGTATTGATCCCCTTGGGGAAATTAGGGTGTCAAAGCAACATGTGGGAGGGGGGAGGGGAAGTACAGGTATGGGCATTGGGCAGGGTAATAGTAGAAAGACATAAATATAGGCACAATTAGATCAGAATATAAAAATATGAGAAAGAGAAACATGTATTGTGCGTGATTACGTTTGTTTAAAGTAAAAACAATTCCAAACAAAATGTAATTACATTTCAACAGGGCAACCGTGCGAATGTTACAAAAACACTAAATATGGCCTCAGAAAGGGCGTGTGGTGGTTTGGAGCTACTTTGGAGGACGTTTTTGACTTGTGCGGTTGCCCGATTGGATTGCAGGGCTGCAGACAACTCAAGCGCTCAGAGAAACACTTGCTCATCCATGGTCCAACTCACAGAATTGGTCAGAGTTGATCGTTACACTGTCAGCTGAGGTAGGGTCTAGGTTGAAAATAACCAGAATGATCCTTTAATGTGAGGACCAGCACCTCTACCTGAGAAGAAAGTGTACTCTAATGAAGTAAGTCTTGAATATGAACTCTAGAGCTCATGCAGGCCAAAGGTTCTTCACTCCTGGGAGTCTTGTCATTTTAGCTAGGATTTATTTTCTAAAAACCTCTCTAGAAATGTTGAAAAGCCCCCAGGTCACTTAATAATATAGACAGATAGACTACACACACACATTCCATCAGGTCGGCAATGAGGACCTTATTGACTAAACTTTATTATCTGCTTATTCAGAAATATATATAATTACACAGAAAATCATGTGCTTATTACACATGGTTTATCCCCCTCGTTTTAAAAATAATGGAAAATCCTCCAAGTGCCCCCAGACCGGCGATAAAAGACCCCCCCTACACAGACCCTGTCTTCAGTTCCCCTGATGCTTGAAGAATGCATTGGACATGACTTTAAATCCGTAGCTAAGCACATAACTGCAGGATTTGGCAGAACCCTTCACTTGTGGCCACAAGCACCAAAGTGCATGAAGGATCACTTGGGTCTACTTTGCTCAAAAAGAACGTTAGCTGCTTAAAAGTCCAGCATGGAGCCAGCCACCAGCAACAGTACGGAAATACCAATTCCATCATAGAATTTGATAGAGCAGGCGTATCTTTTAAATGAGGTGTTTTTCACCTTGGAAAAGACTAAAATGCAAGAATAAAACATGCAATAATAAGAATGACATTGTCTCATTCCCAGTGAAAATCCAAGATGGCCATGTTTAGAAGATTTTTCTATTTCAAAATCTCCAAGTATGACATGTTGGCCTAGCTCAATTTACATATCAAGTAGTGCTAGAGTTGTTGTTGTTTAGGGAAATAATTTTTTTAGAATGCATTAGCAATTATGAGGAGTCACACACACGCACACACACACACACACACACTACTGATTTAATTATGTCTTGCTCCGCTTTAACAATGCCCTGGTGTCGATACATAATAAGAAAACGCATTGAAGGGTAAATTTTGTGCCATGGTTACTGATCTAGGACCACCACTTAGGTCACATGAGCATTTCAACTTCAACACGACCAAGAAGATAAACTAGTCCAGTTAAGAATCAATGCAGTTGTTTTTGTCCCCCCCCCCCCCCCCCCCCCGTTAAAGGATTCGTTCCAGTTATTTTTAAACCTAGACCTATTTTTATATCCTGTTGCTTCGTACTATTTGGTTACAGCCGTAATCTCATTAGTTGGCCCGGGATGTAATGTGTGCATTTTATCTGGACACTTAGCTGCAGCATTAACATTGCACAGCAATATACCTGAAGCTTAATGCGTATTGTCAGTCAAAGCAATCAGTTACCATTTGCAATAATTACATTACCTGCACCCTTGTCTGCAACAGGTCTCTCCGCTCATAATAATAATAATAATAATAAATCAAATTTATATAGCGCCTTTCATAGAACCCAAGGTCGCTTTACAATCAGGACAAAAAATAGGGCAAGGAAAGTAGGGGGGGAGGGGGAAGAGGGGATGAGGGAAAGTAGGGGATAATGGACCTAATTTAATCTAAAACTAACTGATGGGGAAAGCCTTGGTGAAGAGGTGTGTTTTTAGAGCGGATTTGAAGGTGTCCAGGGTTGGGGCGTTGCGGATTTCGGGGGGGAGAGAGTTCCAGAGGGTAGGGGACGCCACGCTGAAGGCTCTGTCCCCAAAAGTCCGTAACCTGGTGCGAGGGATGGAGAGGAGACCTAGATCAGAGGATCGTAGGTTCCGGGATGGAGTGTACTGGTGGAGGAGATCAGACAGGTACCGGGGGGCGAGGGCATGGAGGGATTTGTAGGTGAGGAGCAGGAGTTTGAAGGTGATGCGGAACCTGACTGGAAGCCAGTGGAGATGGATGAGGGTGGGGGTGATGTGCTGCCAGGGCTTGGTGTGAGTGAACGGCATGTCCGTAACAATACTAGTCTATGAACGCTATACAAAGTGGGCGGCATGTTGTTGGAAACTATTTGGAAATGCACAAACATGAACCGGTGTTTTAATCTTTTAGATAACGCTAAGCTAGCTGTTTTTATCTTTTAGATAACACTAAGCTAGCTGTTTTTATCTTTTAGATAACACTAAGCTAACTGTTTTGATCTTTTAGATAACGCCCAGCTAAGTGTTTTTATATTTCAGATAACGCTAAGCTAAGTGTTTTGATTTTTAGATAAGGCTAAGCTAGCTGTTTTTATCTTTTAGATCATGCTAAGCTAACTGTTTTATCTATTAGATCATGCTAAGCTAACTGTTTTTATCTTTTAGATAACACTAAGCTATAGCTGTTTTTATCTTTTAGATAACACTAAGCGAACAGTTTTTATCTTTTAGATAACGCTAAGCTAAGTGTTTTTATATTTCAGATAACGCTAAACTAAGTGTTTTTTTTTTAGATAAGGCTAAGCTAGCTGTTTTTATCTTTCAGATAACGCTAAGCTAACTGTTTTTATCTTTTAGATAGCGGTTACGCTCTCATTCTCCAACGCTGACCACAGTTGTCTTTCTGAAACAACTCACGCTTCACAGGATATCTGTTTCAGTGGCAGAAACTATAGCACTTTTAATAAAAATTAAATAAAAAAAACAAGTTCAGTTGAAACAACAGCGAGTAGTCGATTACTCACGCCCATCCCTAATTTGTAAGTAGGAAAAGTGCATTGATTGTAGGCTATGTTGATAATGAAAAAAAAAGGTAATTTCACTGACTTTATCCTTTAATCTAAATACAACTGTCTTTTCATGGCTCAAAATATTAGCTGGGTTGAAGGGTTGGTCATTAGCAATAGCAAGGCATGTCATATTTCCAAGTACAGTGGAGTTAACCTCTGTCAGCAGATCAACTTCTCCATCTCTGCTCTCAATTCTAAGGAATGGATTCATGAACTCAGTTCCAAGGTGGACTGTCATAATTCAAATGTTTTAATGTTGAAGCTTGCTAACAGTTTATTTCCCTGGATCATAAGAACTCTAAACACCAGCAAACTTTTAATTGCCTTTAGCACTTTTAATTACTTTTAGCAATGACATGTGTATTGTGAGGAACAAATGGGTACTTTGTGAAATTGTGAGTGATATGTGTAGCATGGAGTGAATTATATGTGTAGTATGGAGTGAGTGATATGTGTAGTATGGAGTGAATGATATGTGTAGTATGGAGTGAATGATATGTGTAGTATATAGAGTGAATGATATGTGTAGTATGGAGTGAATGATATGTGTAGTATGGAGTGAATGATATGTGTAGTATGGAGTGAATTATATGTGTAGTATGGAGTGAATGATATGTGTAGTATGGAGTGAATGATATGTGTAGTATGGAGTGAATGATATGTGTAGTATGGAGTGAATGATATGTGTAGTATGGAGTGAATTATATGTGTAGTATGGAGTGAGTGATATGTGTAGTATGGAGTGAATGATATGTGTAGTATGGAGTGAATGATGTGTGTAGTATGGAGTGAATGATATGTGTAGTATGGAGTGAATGATATGTGTAGTATGGAGTGAATGATATAAATAATAATAATGCAGGACCTGTTCAGAGGTCTTTAATTGGCATGCAATTATCCTCAATGTTAGCGGTTAGCACACACGGTTAGCACACACACAAACCGGAAAACACACACATGCATTGTTTTTTGTAGGATGCGATTCGTCTCTGCGCTTGACCCATCCCGTCGCCCTTCCCCCCAAGGGCAGCCGGGAGCAGACAGGCGTCGGCGAGGGCCGCGCTCGGGGACCAATCCAAGTGCTCCTGCCCGTCTTCGTCAAGGACGCCACAGCGTTAGCGATCAGTTGTTGTGCATATTTTTTCCATTGGGTTTATCTTATCGGGGGGGGAAACCCTTGCGAGCACGGGGAGAACATGCAAACTCCACACAGAAAGGCCTGGGAGATACCTCACCTGGGTACCTGGCATCATGGAAACCTGGTCCCCAAGCGGGAATCAAACCCTGGACCTTCTTGCTGTGAGGCGACAGTGTTAACCACTACACCACCGTGCCGCCTTATGTGTAGTATGGAGTGAATGATGTGTGTAGTATGGAGTGAATGATATGTGTAGCATGGAGTGAATGATATGTGTAGTATGGAGTGAATGATATGTGTAGCATGGAGTGAATGATATATGTAGTATGGAGTGAATGATATGTGTAGTATGGAGTGAATGATATGTGTAGTATGGAGTGAATGATATGTGTAGTATGGAGTGAATGATATGTGTAGTATGGAGTGAATGATATGTGTAGCATGGAGTGAATGATATGTGTAGCATGGAGTGAATGATATGTGTAGTATGGAGTGAATGATATGTGTAGTATGGAGTGAATTATATGTGTAGTATGGAGTGAATTACATGTGTAGTATGGAGTGAATTATATGTGTAGTATGGAGTGAATTATATGTGTAGTATGGATGGATGAATATATTGTAGTTGTCCTGTCTATTTTGTTTTTAACTACATTGATCGGGAGGAGCACTCCTAATTTGTAATTTCATTGCATTATGTACAATGACAATAAAGCTTTCTATTCTATTCTGAATGTGGTCTTTATCTTAGACTGACAAGTGGAAGATGCTGAAGATTCAGTGAGGGTAACTTCCTCTCAGAGTATGTAGAAATATTCATTTCTGTGAACCTATTCTGCTTTCAGATTCAAGCTGTTGCTCCCGTCCCTAAGAATTGACCGTTCAACTCTACCTCGTGAGTTTGTGACCCTGAACCAATCAATTAGGGGGTGACAGTGGATTGGGAGGTAGAGCAGTCGTCTGGTAATCCAGAGGTTCTCAGATTCCTGCTCCTCCTAGGCAGCGTGTCGAAGTGTCCTTGAACAAGACACTTAAGCCCTAATTGCTCCCGATGAGCAGGTCGGCACCTTGTATGGTCGCCTTCACCATCGGTGTGCGTGAATGTATGAGTGAATGGGTCAAATGTGAGGAACAAATTGTAAAGCGCTTTGGATAAAAGCTCTATATAAGTGCACCATTTACCAATTACATATCTTCTTCCTAAATCTACCAGGGCTAGTAACATTTCATGAATATGAACAGGAAATGTTGCTTTAATTTGTCTCCAGAATACTTCCTGTTTAGAGCGAGTTAGCGACTCAACTGATAAAGACCATGCGGTATCTGATCAGCTGATTGGGAAATCGACATCTTGTTACGGGCGACTGCAGGTCAGGCCTCTCGTCCATCTTGCTATAGAAACTCTACTACCTACTTGGAGATATGACACGCCTTGCCAACCACGGCAATCATTCAACCCCAGCTCGTATTTTCAGCCATGAAAAGAGAGTTGTATTTAGATTTTAAGGGAATTAATGAATTACCGAGATGAAGTCATTGGATCGCCGGAGACATGAAAGAGACATCTGACTGAATCAGTCAAAGACAGGGTACATTGTGTCTGTGAAATCACATATCAAACAGAAATTCTCCAAACATTTGCTGAACTCCAGTGTGTCAGTGTGCACCATATTTGCTTGATTGAGCTAAAACTGGGAATAGAAATCTATTCCTGGGCGTCAGAGCTGCAAATTGAGGTACAATTTTGGAAACTGGAAAAACATCTAATTCAACACAGCCTGGCCGATCAAATCCTATGACGGAAATGGTATATTTTTCGGATAATGGTGTTTTTCAGCAAAGTAAACCTTTCATGCCGAATTTGGCGCTTGTAGCCACATATGAACATATTTCCCTTTTATCCGCTTGGCTACCCAGAGTATTAAAAATCTCACGTTGGCGCTTTGCAAAGGCAACCCTAATCAGCCCGAGTCAGGTGAGGGGAGGCGGCGGGGAGGACACGCCTGGCCTTCTCAGGCAAGCCTCAACGGGGGCGATAAGTGGAGCAACACAAACCTGAAGTGGTGGAATGAATTGTTTTAAGTCAGATAGCTGGGGACTGGACAGAGATAGCATCAGGAACACTAGACCGGCACAGAAGCATCTTGTGACTTCAAACAGACCACGGATAATAGTCAGGGAGGAGGCTAGATGTGTGTGTGTGTGCGCATGTGTGCGCATGTGTGCGTGCGTGTGTGTGTGTGTGTGTGTGTGTGTGTGTGTGTGTGTGTGTGTGTGTGTGTGTGTGTGTGTGTGTGTGTGTGTGTGTGTGTGTGTGTGTGTGTGTGTGTGTGTGTGTGTGCGTGCGTGTGTGTGTAACCAGATCCTTTACAGAGCCATTTCACCTCGTCTTACCTATTTCTGCTGAATAACAAGGTGCACGTGGACAGGAAGGGCAATTATACAGGATGACAGAGAAATACATGTGGGATAGTAGGAGATGACACATACACACACACGCACATGCACACGCACACACGGCCTCCTATGCCTCCTATTAAAGAATAGTGCTAATAATGATATAAGTCAGTATAGTAAATCTCCAGAGGTAGTTGCACACATACACACGCACACACACGCACGCACAGACACACACACACGCGTGCACACACACACACACACACACACACACACACACACACACACACACACACACACACACACACACACACACACACACACACACACACACACACACACACACACACACACACACACACACACACACACTCACACACACACACGCACATAACCACATCCATCTCTGTCTTTAAAGTAAAACTTTTAATGGGGTTCACTATTACCACTAGTTGCTGAAGAAAGACGTTAATCGTGTTCTTTTCTCCACAGTGGTCTTGGCCCCGAAATGTAATTACTGTTAAAGCGGCAGGGGCTGTGAAGTGTGTATAATCAGTGGAGTCGCGTCGAGCCGCGGCGTCTTCATCAAGCGCCCCACGCTCTCGCTCCAACCGCCATCAGGCAAACGGAATCTGACCTCGCCGAACAGGTCCTCCGGAGAATCAAGCCATCCAAGCAGATAATTCATTTAAGCTTCAGCCGGCTGCCAGTGTGTTTCTGAACATCACAAGGGTTTTGTAATTACCCCATGGAGCGGGGGGTAATCTGAGGGAGTTTAGGTTGCATGTTAAGACCAAAACCAGAGCACTGTTCGGTACTAAAGTCTAATAGCAAGAGGTGATAATGATAACACACCAACTGGGCAAAGGGCTGGAGAACAAAAGGTGGTGGCGTTTTTTTATCCCCCCCCCCCCCCCCCCACTCTACTCAAGGGTACTGTTAAAGAAAATATTCGGGAGCTCCATTCCAAGCCCAACTGGAAGCCAATCTGAGGGAGTTTAAAGGAAAACTCCAACATTTTGGGAAATTAGCTTATTTAACATCTTCCCTGGAGTTAGACAAGAAGATACATACCTTTTTCGTCTCTCTGCATGCATTGGGCTTAGGGAACACCTGGACCGTTAGCCTAGCTTAGCTTCATCACTGGAAGTGGGGCAGACATCTAGCCTAGTTCACTACAGTCAGGAAACATACTCCAAATACAATCAAAATACAACTCCCAAACGTTCCTGTAAACATGTTGTGACCTGTGTATTTACCACGTCTCCCAGTCACACAAGTCACACGAGTCTCCGAGTCACACAAGTCACACAAGTCTCCCAGTCACACAAGTCACACGAGTCTCCCAGTCACACAAGTCTCCCAGACACACAAGTCTCCCAGTCACACAAGTCTCCCAGTCACACAAGTATCCAAGTCACACAAGTCACACGAGTCTCCCAGTCACACAAGTCTCCCAGTCACACAAGTCTCCCAGTCACATGAGTCTCCCAGTCACACAAGTCTCCCAGTCACACAAGTCTCCCAGTCACACAAGTCTCCAAGTCACACAAGTCTCCCAGTCACACAAGTCTCCAAGTCACACAAGTCTCCCAGTCACACAAGTCTCCCAGTCACAAATCAAATCAAATGTATTTGTAAGGCCCGACAACACACGTTAATGTCCCCATGGGCCGGACACGTCTTCTTTAAACAAGTCAAGAAGAAACATAACAATAAGTCAAGAACAAAACAAGAACACCATAAGGTCCAACAAATTAAAAATAAATGCAAATAAATTAATGAATGCAAGCACTCCCAGACATACCCCACGCGAAGGTAAGGAAAAACTCACTAAAACCTAACAATAGGGGAAAATGCACCACAGGCAGTGTGGAGGAGAGAAACCTTAGAAGGGCCATTCAAGGGGGGATCTCCCTTCTTAGATGTCGGTGATAGTAGTGTTGCAGACTAACAGTTGGTAAGCATGCACTCATGTGTGTAATGAAAAAAACAGATGAGTGCATGCAATAGCAACTGAACATTTTGAAAAATTAAAGATAGAGCTGATAGCGATAGCAACTGAACATTTTGAAAGATTAAAGATAGAGCTGATAGCGAATCTATTTGAGGCACAGGGGCGGCGCAAAGAGGGTCGCGTCCTCCCCGTCTTAATCACGGGACGTTCAACACTCCGGTCCGGAGACTTGTGTGACTGGGAGACTCGTGTGACTTGTGTGACTTGGATACTTGTGTGACTGGGAGACTTGTGTGACTGGGAGACTCATGTGACTGGGAGACTTGTGTGTCTGGGAGACTTGTGTGACTGGGAGACTTGTATGACTGGGAGACTCATGTGACTTGTGTGACTGGGAGACTCGTCTGACTTGTGTGACTGGGAGACGTGGTAAATACACAGGTCACAACATGTTTACAGGAACGTTTGGGAGTTGTATTTTGATTGTATTTGGAGTATATTTCCTGACTGTAGTTCAAGTTTCTTTAATAGTTGTCATACAGAAGTACAGAATACTTTCATACAAAATGCTTCTTACTGTTACGCTCCAGAGACTGTGCTAGACAAGATAGTATCAAATAACATAGTATAGCATGTAATTTAGAAGAAGAAATGAGGTCACAGTGTTCGGTATAGACATATGTACAATGTTCTGAGTTACCATATAATATACAATACTATGCAGTGTACTAATGTACAGTACTATATAGTGCAAAGCAGAAATGGGATGAGGTACAATTTAGGTACAATTTACAGTAAGGTGTACGAGTTGTAGTGCAATCTGTAGTGCAATCTGTAGTGAACTAGGCTAGATGTCTGCCCCACTTCCAGTGATGAAGCTAAGCTAGGCTAACGGTCCAGGCGTTCCCTAAGCCCAATGCATGCAGAGAGACGAAAAAGGTATGTATCTTCTTGTCTAACTCCAGGGAAGATGTTAAATAAGCTAATTTCCCAAAATGTTGGAGTTTTCCTTTAAAGCGTAATTCCCGCTTTGTTTTGATGTGATGTTCAGATTTGGCCTGAGAGCGTAGTCCAGGAACCAGATGACACCAGAAGGTCCGGTTTGGTTCTTTGGTGACATATTGGTAACAATAGCTAGATTTAACCCATAATACTGAATGAATGTGAGTCCTATAGGGGCAATCAGGACATGTTTCAAACCTTTGGTGAAATTCTCCATATTATAGATATAATATATTCAGATTTGATTACCCGTTGCAGGGCCAAGGCTAAGAGAATAACCAAAGACTCTAGTCACCCAAACAACTGCCTCTTTGAACTGCTGCGGTCAGGCAAGCTCTACCGGAGTCTCATGGCCAGTACAGAGAGACTCAGAAGGAGCTTCTATCTCCAGGCCATCATCAGGATGCTCAATGACTTATATTTATACAACGGCATGCAAATGTCTTGATTCTGATTGGCTGAAACAGTGAAGTTACCGTTCTGGGTTTCTGTCCTCTCCCAGGAGTGGAAACCCTACTGCCATTCTGGAGTATTTCACCTTGTTCTCTGTAATTAGCGCTGATTGACTGTCACCTGTGGTTTGTTGTCACTAATTACTGCGTGTGGTTTGCTGGGAGTTTTGCCTTTATAGTAATCCCTTCTTTCTCTGTCTGTTGTCGGATCTTCACAGAACTACTGCGAGCAGTCGGCCACGGACAAGAAATGGAACCTCTTGTCTTTGCTGTTATTACTTAATTATCTTTTCCTATACCCTCAGTTGAAGCCTGGCTTCTTATTCTTTATCGTTACAGTCTCTTGCTCTAGTGATTCTGATAATAAAATAACACGTTTTCTTGAGAAGAGCAACCACATCTCCGTCTCCTTATTACCTTCTACTATTGGAACTCAACTCCTACCTTGACTCGTAACAACCGGTTGTTATTTTGCATAACACACTCCACGTGACCCCAGAACCCGCCCACAACCGAATAACTTTTTTTCCGAATTACTCCGCTCATTCTTTTTCCGAATGAAACCAAGATGGCGGACAATAATCTTTTGATTGATTGATTGATTGAAAAGTTTATTAACAGATTGCAGCATGGGTACAGTACAGTACAGCTCAATACATACAATTGTTAAGGGGATGCAGACCAGAGAAAGACTTTCGTCTTGTTTACATCAGGGTCCCCCATTTTCAATTCATCATAACATATATGACATACATGACATACAGATAGACAGTACTGCTACATCTATACATTTATGACATATCAGATTTGCAAATACAGTACTGTTTGTGATACAAAAAGTGTCCAGAAAAAGAGTGTATATACATTTGACGTAGAAACTGTACATTGAATGGATGTATTGATTTCGTCATAACGACTCATTCAAAAAAGATACAGTCACCTGGAATATGTTAGTTGTTTACACAATGTTGGATTATGTAATTGGTTTGTCATGACCCATTGTAAAACAAAATAAAAATCGCGGGTGTCTGAGGGGAGTGACCACTGGTTGAGTCGGTGTCGGAGAGGAGAGAAGCACAGACAACATGAGAGAGGAGAGGAGATAACATGCACCTAAATCCATTGCGGGGTGAAAATTTGCCGCCATACATTAATATCTTTGGAACCGTGTGTGTTAAATTGTATCTGAATCGGGAGATGATCTTCTCTCGTCAGAATTGAAATTGTATTTCTCCGTCGCGCAAAAGCTGGCTGGCAGTCTCATTGAATAATATAAGTCTGTAAACGTATACAGCAGGAGAAGCCGGAGAAGGAAAAAAGACATGCTGACATTGACGAAAACGAACTTATCATTGTACATTTTGATCTACATGTCTATGATCTATGTATGATGTTACCCCGAATATGTAAAGCTGCAGGCACCGACACGATTTACACCAATCATTGTTTAAGAAGCACAGTGAAGTTACCGGTTGTTATTTTGTATAACACACTCCACGTGACCCCAGAACCTCAATGTAAATAAACCATAATCACCCTACAAAAACAGTACTGTATAGTAAATCTGGTATGTCATAAATGTATAGATGTAGCAGTACTGTCTATCTGTATGTCATGTATGTCTGTAAACTTGTGCATAACGGAGTGTGGCTCTATAGTCATTTTATATGAAGTTTGTTGTTAGCATGCTTTGTAACAACCTCCCTCTGCTTCAAAAGGACACTGTCGCACGAAGCGATTTCACTGGATGTCCCGGACACAATGGAAGTATGGATATATTCGTAACGAATAATTAAAAAAAGATACAGTCAACTGGAATATGTTAGTTGTTTACACAATGTTGGATTATGTAATTGGTTTGTCATGACCCATTGTCAAAACAATAATACATCGCAGGATTTATATGAAGTTTGTTGTTAGATGACATGCTTTGTAGCAACCTCCCTCTGCTTCTAGACACAAAAAATTTGACCTACTTTTTCTGCGGATAAATGTATAATGTATAATAAATCTCCATTATGCTTCAATTACTGTGTGTTTATTCTATAGCAATAAGGTTGGGTGAATCCGGCCATTGTATAAAAGCATTACATCACTTGAAGTCGTGTGTTATACAAATTAGATCACGCCTATGGGGGTCTAATGACCCTCGGCTGCGCCTCGGGCCTAACAACCACCCATAGGCGTGATCTAATTTGTATAACACGCTCCGTCGCGTGATGTAATGCTTAAGTAACAACCCATCATCTACACTCATTGCACACACATCACATGCACACACTCACTTTTAAACAAACAGTCACGAGTATAGTCGGGTTAACTAGCCAACCGTTCAGCGCCAATCACGAGTATAGTCGGGTTTTAATCGTTATTTCTTTTATTAGCGATATCCATTCATTTTCATCCATCCAACATGATGTTATTGTTGGGAATGGGTCTGAGCTCGCAAAAGGGCAAATACCGCCGCCTATCGTCTCCCGGATGGTATTGCACATCATTGGATTGGATTGGCTGGGACTGTGCATCAAAAAAAATTGTCCGGTCCGGGTTTTGCTTCTCGGGTATGCAGTATCTTTGTACCACGTTGACTGGGGGACTGGGAGCAGCGTGGATTATGTGTTTTGGACTATAACGTTGGATCAATGGACGCGATCGATATTTGGAATAGCGATCAGGAATTGGATTAATCTTTTTGCAGAACATCTGATGTGAGGTAAGGACTCTATGTTACCAGTATTGGGTTAATCAGATGGTTTTTTCATAGCGATCACGACGTGTCTGTGTGTGTGTGTGTGCGTGCCGTTGGCGCTGAGCAAGGCACGGATAATCGATTTTTCAGTCCGCTTTTGTATTGTGCATAAGGACACATATACTATCGATAATCTAGCGTTTATTTGAAAACGATTCATAAATCAGCCGAAAAATGAGAACGTGTTTTGTGTATTCCATTAAAGGGCTATTATCGCATATTTCTCTGGAATTACTAGAAATCTCCAAAACTATACTCGTATTCAAAACGGTATAAAACGGAAATGTACCGATGAAAAAACAATCCGTTTCATACTTGTTGACTGCAAGCAAGTCATTGATAAGCGACGGGTGTATTAGACCCATAGCCATAATTTAAGATATATTTTAAGCACTCGCAAATTTCCCCGTCCTCCCATTGATTAAAGAGGTGGCGTGGTAGCTCTAATTTGGTCATATGGGTGTGGCGGTCAATGAGTTAACACTCACTTTAGACACTTTAACACTACATTATATTTATCTATTTATTAAAGAGATTTGCACTACATTCATACCTCATTTGCACCTTACCTTAACGTTTTGTACCTCATTGTCTGCATTTGTACCTCACTGTTTACAAATGTTTACTCACTGTACTTAGATTGTACTTAGGCTGTACTTTAGATTGTATATTGTATTGACCATGTACAGTTGACATTTTTTATATAACGTTCATCTGTGTCAAACGGCATTTGATAATCTAATATATGCATTTATGTCTATATCTCACGTTCTAGGAAATACTGCAGAAAACGATAAAAACATATTTATACTCTAGACGGTATTTTTGTATGAATGTGTGAATGAAAAAGTAAAACGTTCCTACATCCTGAACGATAGATAATTGATGTTGAATGGGCCATAGTAATGTCAATTTAGCAATACAATTTAAAAAGTTATAGCCCTGCAAAGAAGGTGAACATCTCCATAGACAAATAGCGCTGGCAGAGAGGGTACAGCGATGGATATAAGCTCCGGCAGAGAATGGGTTAAGAGTGAAGAGAAGCAGTGCTTTGAACTGACGCTGGTAACAGTGTTCAGGGGCGCCCCGACCTTTTATTATTTTGGGGAAAAGCCGGCTAGATAGGACTTTTATTTGCAATGTGGGCCCACTGTCATTTTGGTTGAGTGTAATAATAATGTGTGTTCTTTTACAAAATTCCCATTGAATAACTCCTTTTCCCTCTCCCTCTTCCTCCCCTCTCTCCCCACCTACGGAGAAGCGAAGCAGTAGATAACCCTTAAAGGGAAGAGGTTATTACTGTGTCTAGCCCAGTGTGGGAAGAACTTTAGTCTCCATTGTAGAGCGAGAGCACTAGGTGCCCAGTGCGAGAGTAACTTTCATACATGTGTAATTATTTGTAACGTGCATCAGACTTCCAGTAAAGGAGAAGTAAATGGGACCACTGTGTGCGTGTCTGTTAATGTGCATCTTATCTAACCCTTTCCTTTCCGGGTAATGCTCATTACAATTGAACCCTTTCCCCACCCCCCTGCCTATAGTTCATTGTGAAAGTTCTCCACTCATCATTCGGGAAGGGTACTGCTTTGGGGAGCGAATATATCATCCATCTTTACTGCCATCGGGTGTGGGAGGGCCCAGGAAGTATTGGAGGAAGTGTGGGTGTGTGGGGAGCTGCTGTTGATCCACCCTGCTACATATTGTATTGTATATTCCTTTTTTACTAACTTTTTTACTGTATGAAGCACACTCTCAGGGGCTCATACAGAACCAACGTTCCCGTTTCACCTGCTTTTTGTTTGGTTCGTTATTCAAACAACACAGGTGGTTTCAGAGATACAGTACATGGTATATACTGCTCCGAGCCCCCTCCGGGTGAGTGTGAGGCAGCGGGCCTGTTGCCGTGGTGACAATAGACCTGTGTTAGTGAGCTACTGCTACACTAGAGGCCCATTGTCTCTGTGATCTGTGTCAAACAGCGCATCAGCTGATCAGCTTGTCACGTGCAACAAAGACATGCTGGCTTTCTAAAGGCTCCAACCTCTGGAAAACTCTACACCACTGTCTGCAGGGTATTCTCTTCTCTGTAAAGAAAGAACTGTTGAGATTGTATCTCCTGCATGTGTGAGGGAACTTTTGAAAGTAATATTTCAAGTAATATTTCAAGTAAATACATACTTTTTTTTAATATTCAGAGTTAATTATATTGTTTACGCTGTTTCTTTTTTTCTCATATTTTTATATTCAGATCTAACTTTATTGCTTTTTACGTCTTTCTACTCTTACCCTGTCCATACCTTTACCTTCCCTCCCCCCTCCCCCATGCTGCTATGATGCCAGAATTTCCCCAAGGGGATCAATAAATCGTATCTTATCTTAAGTGTATGTTTACTATTGACTATTAATCTATTTCGTTTTTCAGTTTAGGTCACTCGTCATCGGTAGCCTCGACATTTGCCTTATATTATGCAACAGGGGAGAATTTACAATACAATATGCACATGCATCATTTAACAATATTTGATTTTACAGTGACTGAAAAGGAACAGACCAAAGCATAATGCTTATACATGCCTGTCCTATATTCTTAACTAAATTAAGACTCCAAAACAGTATTCTAAAAGAAAATAGCAAAAAACAGTATTATTCACCTTTGTAGTTTTCAACAATAGCTTTATAAACCATTTTCTTATAATAATGGTTATAATACTAGAAATAATAATAGAAATACATCTCCTTTTAATCCCTTTCTTAGCTTTTTGAACTGTCAATTTACAAATATCTCCCAAATCATATTTTCTTTCATGTATTGAAAAAAACCTTTGCACCCCGTCCGGGAGTAACTTTGCTTTAGCTCTGTACATTATTTGCATAATTTTATAATAAACCAAATCATTACATTTCATAACATGAGACTTTATGAACAATGGATTTGTGCGGTCATAGTAACCAGCCTTAAAAAGGTTCCGAATGGCCCGCTTTTGCAGTAAGACTATTGTGTCACCTCCTGTGTGGTGAGGACAGGCTGCAGCATGGTGGCACCTCCTGCGTGGTGAGGACAGGCTGCAGCATGGTGTCACCTCCTGCGTGGTGAGGACAGGCTGCAGCCTGGTGTCACCTCCTGCGTGGTGAGGACAGGCTGCACCATGGTGTCACCTCCTGAGTGGTGAGGACAGGCTGCAGCATGGTGTCACCTCCTGTGTGGTGAGGACAGGCTGCAGCATGGTGTCACCTCCTGCGTGGTGAGGACAGGCTGCACCATGGTGTCACCTCCTGCGTGGTGAGGACAGGCTGCACCATGGTGTCACCTCCTGCGTGGTGAGGACAGGCTGCACCATGGTGTCACCTCCTGCGTGGTGAGGACAGGCTGCAGCATGGTGTCACCTCCTGCGTGGTGAGGACAGGCTGCAGCATGGTGTCACCTCCTGCGTGGTGAGGACAGGCTGCAGCATGGTGTCACCTCCTGCATGGTGAGGACAGGCTGCAGCATGGTGTCACCTCCTGCGTGGTGAGGACAGGCTGCAGCATGGTGTCACCTCCTGCGTGGTGAGGACAGGCTGCACCATGGTGTCACCTCCTGCGTGGTGAGGACAGGCTGCAGCATGGTGTCACCTCCTGCGTGGTGAGGACAGGCTGCACCATGGTGTCACCTCCTGCGTGGTGAGGACAGGCTGCACCATGGTGTCACCTCCTGCGTGGTGAGGACAGGCTGCAGCATGGTGTCACCTCCTGCGTGGTGAGGACAGGCTGCAGCATGGTGTCACCTCCTGCGTGGTGAGGACAGGCTGCACCATGGTGTCACCTCCTGCGTGGTGAGGACAGGCTGCAGCATGGTGTCACCTCCTGCGTGGTGAGGACAGGCTGCAGCATGGTGAATGCAAGCATTTTCTGGAAACGTCAAAAGTTGAAATCCTTTGAATATGTAATATATGTACTTTAATACGTACACATTGTACATTTTTTGTAAATACGCCAATATATTACGTATGGCTATAACATAACGTACAAATATGTATCTCTTTCCTGTGGTGGATAAGTGCTCTTTTTACATATTTAAGCGAGATGGGGCTGCTATAGGAGTGTCTTGATTCACTGAACACTTTTGCATTGTTTAGTAAGACTACGACAAGAAGGCATGTGAAACTCTCTCTGACTTGAATAATAAAGTGATATAATTGAAAAGATGGTACTATGGAATACTTACCATCGTTTATTTATTTAAAACTATTTGACACAGAGAATCAAAGCATATGTTTGACAGACATCAGTTCCCACCCAAACAAATGTTCAGCAAATTCCGGAAGCAACAAATATTTTTCTAAAAGGCTTTTGTGCAGATTACAAAACCATCCCGTCTGTTGTTTAACTTCAAGGAGAAGTGTTTTCAGTACAGAGCTATGTACTGTGATGACTAAGATAAGATAAGATGATAAGATGATCCTTTATTAATCCCATTGGGGAAATTCAGGTGTCAAAAGCAGCATGGGGGGGGGGATACAGAGCTTCACAGTCCTATACAGTCCAGTATCTATATATACTATAGATACAATATAAAATATAAATACAAATACAATATAAAAGTACAAAATACAAGATAGTGGATTAAAGCTGCAGTAGGCAACTTCGGAGAAATCAGCAAGAGTGAGTTTACTGGAATAGAGCAAGTTCTGCATCACCTTTCAAGCCCATGCAGCGCAACAAAGGTTTTCCACAGACTCCCAGAGGCACCGGCAGCTTTAAGCTGAACTATTTCCCAGCCTCAGATCGGCAGGTGGTTTGGTCTTAGTTCTCCGGTGCGACCCTGCAGGAACGACACTCTGTTTTAACCACATCAGAGAGCTGTGGTTTTTGGCCAACAAGAGTTGTGATTGGAGGATTGTGAAAAAGAGGGCGGGCTTGATATAGGTCAATTTTAGGTGCCTGGCTTGAAACCGCTATACAGCCAATCACGTGAATCCAATGAGATTATGCGGTTGGTCTCAGTGAATGGGGTTTCCTGTCCAGGCAGGAGTCAAAAGGTCAACGCGCGTGTCTCCCTCAAAGTGAACCATTTATAATTATCCTGGTTTGATAAAGAGTCATCTGTCCAGCTGGCAGTGGCTGCTGGGATAGGGATATATGGACAGAGAGCCCGGTCCTGCGTAGCTCAATAGGTAGAGAATGGCACTAACACTGCTAAGTCAAGTCAGCTTTATAGCACGTTTACAATGACTAAAAGCCACCCACAGTGCGTTACAGGTAGAACACAATAAAAACACGTACCTAACAAATAAATTACACTAAAATTACAGTAAATACATATAATACACTAAGAAACAAGAGCAAGGTGCAATATAAAAAAAGAGCCAAGAAGTAATAAAATAGATACAAAAAGCATACAAAGAGTAACAGCAAACATAGTTGACAGGTGGCAGGCTAACTCTGATCAAAGGCCAGGGAGAAAAGGTGCGTTTTGAGGAGCGGTTTAAAGGCCTCTAGGCTCTGGGCAGATCTGATGTGGGGGAGGCTGTTCCAGAGCCAAGGGGCTGCAGCAGCAAAGGCTCTGTCCCCCCTGGTTGAGCCTGGTCCTGCACTGTAAAAAATAAATGTTTTTTCACTGGAAATTCTATTATTTTACAGATTACTTTTGTTTTTCTACTGTAAATGCCATAAAAATACAGTAAATTACCTTTGATCAAATTATTAACCATTAAATAAAGGTTGTAATCTGTAAATGTATTTGATTTTACTGTAATTTGACAGTAAGTATTTGGCAACCATTGATGCCAGTGTAACGGAGGTACCGCAGTATATCCACAGTCACGGGTACAAGTAGTGACGTGGCTGTGGATGGTAAGCGGTACTGCAAGTAAACTCACTCCCCAGAGGCATCCAGACCCGGAAGCAAGAAGTGAATTCACTTCTTGCTTAGTGGTCTGTGATGCCGCCCGCGACGCGGGCGTCCGGGGTTCAACTCCCACTCAGGGCGATCCCTTAACAGGGGTCGAATCGACTAAAAAACACAACGCAGACAAGATCACACCGGCTACACCAGACATTTACCCTTTTCTTACAGTGTGGGCACCTCCAGCAGCAGCTGGTCAGCAGACCTTAGGGCTCTGAATGGGGTGGCACAGGATCTCAGCCAGGTACAATGGAGCCAGCCGATTCAGAGCTTTAAAAACAGTCAGCAATAATTTAAAATCAATACGGAGACGGATGGGGAGCCAATGGAGTCAAGCCAGGACTGGTGTAATGTTGTCACGCTTCTTGGTACTGGTGAGAAGACAAGCAGCTTCTAAAGATTAGGGGTTCACGTCCCGCTGCAGCCACCCGTGTTAAAAATGTACATTCTCAGTACTGAGGGGGTTTGGCAAGAAAGAGATATATGTATGTGCTGGTCACTATTCGGTTGTTTAAAGTTCAGTTTTCAAGTTGTTTTATTTGTCACATACAAGGTACATGTACATTATAGTGAAATGCTTGGTTCTGTATGACCCTCCTGATATTGTGCTTCATACAGTAAAAAGTAAAAGAATAAAGACCAAACACAAAATACAAAATAAACTGTGCTGCTATAGGCTCCTGATGAGAGTGCGGAAATATGAACACATCACACCCATACTCCCTGGCTCCCTGTCTCCGTCTCCCTCCTCACCCATCAGTGCATCCACAGCAACGCCCCCTCCTATCTTGTTATGGTTTGTAAACAACCCCAACAGCACGACACAGACAGATAGTTCAGAGTTAGCCAAAAACTATGGGCGTATTTATTTACAAACAGAAATGAGCTCTGCCCAGAGCAGAGTTGGCTCTGTGGCGCTGCGGCTCTGCAGCTTACTCAATATCCACTCGGGAGGAACAGAAGAAAAAGAGAATGTCATTAATCGAACGTAGGATATGAGGCAGTCCAGTGACTAAGCAGAGTCCAGTACCAAAACAAGCGACACCTCTTCAGTGTTACGAAACACAAAAAACAGAAAGAAGGTCTTGAGTCCAGGAAGAAATTAGGAAATCAGAGCATCAAAAATATACTTCCAAAAACTCACCAAGGGGCAAAGTGAGATACAAGGCACGGGTCCACAGAGGCAGAGAGAGGTAACAGCGGCGACTTCCAAGGGCGTACTGGCGAAACAACACAAGAGGAACAAGCAGCAGCTGGTGGTAAGCAAAACGACCCGACACTGAATGTTCAGAACCCCGTGTATAAAAGGGCTCCCCTCGAGCTGATTGGAAAGCGCGCAGTACTGGGCCAGCCCTCACATATCTAAAATAACTCATCATGTAGCACTTTGAGATTGTCACAATAAATTATAAAGTGCGTTTACAAATTGAATGTATTATTATTATTATTATTATTATTATTATTATTATTATTATTATTATTATTATTATTATTATTATTATTATTATTATTATTATTATTATTATTATTATTATTATTATTATTATTATTATTATTATTATTATTATTATTATTATTATTATTATTATTATTATTATTATTATTATTATTATTATTATTATTATTATTATTATTATTATTATTATTATTATTATTATTATTATTATTATTATTATTATTATTATTATTATTATTATTATTATTATTATTATTATTATTATTATTATTATTATTATTATTATTATTATTATTATTATTATTATTATTATTATACAATATACAAAGCTAAAATGTACAAAATGCAAGAACAAAATGCTAAATGCAAAAATCAGGTAGAGGTAGTGCAAATCTTTTAGGAATAAATAGATAACATCTGGTATAATGTTTCAAACGTGTTTAAAGTGAACATTAAACGTGAATGTTTCAAATGAGTTATAGTGTAGCATAGAGTCCGCATTGAGCATCCTGATGGCCCGAGGACCGAAGCTGTTAGATGTTAGATGTTAAGTCGTGACGTAGCGAGTAGCGACCTCCCAATAAACCGTTTCCGGGGCCAAGCTTCCTGCTCTGGCTGAGGCTCTGGTCTTTTCAACATGCCTCTCAGTGCTGTGTCCCTTGTTGTTT